>NW_022280043.1:5036121-5054264 GCF_004355925.1 Anarrhichthys ocellatus
ACACACACACACACACACACACACACACACACACACAGCATCAGCACAGAGTGTAAGGTGTATTACATTTCACAGGGTGTACATCTAAGAATACAACTAAGTACAACTGCTTTGTTCTGTTGAGTTTCATGTTGTGTCTGTAACATCTAAATTGTTACATTGTGACCCACCGTGCCATTCGTCTGTCCATGTTACTGCTTGCCTGTGGCCAATCAGAAGAATGTCCCGGATGTTCTGAAATAATATCAAAAACAAACGCATGGCAGGAAAAAGGAAATGTAAATAAAAAGGCTACATCGTAATCTGAATTTAGAAATGTGCAGGTATATGGGTCTGGAATGCTACATTCAGCAGTATGTTAAAGTATGTCATTGTCAAGAATGATAGTGATTACTTTATGTCACTACTTTAAAATAATTAGATCAAGATTAGGATAAGGGAGAAGTTATCTAAGATAAATAGAAACTTATCTCAGCAGTTTTATTATGCGCTTGCCTGTAACTGAAACCACATTCCTGTCAAAGCCCTTTGTGTGCAGTAATAACAGTGGAAACTATAGGCGTTTCTAGTTTAATTACTTTGCTTTGTTGTGTAGGATACATGTGTCGGATCGAAAGGGATTTTAAAAATATCAGCTCTTGAACTTGTTACACCAGCTTCCTCTGTGAGAACCTCTGAGAACTTTTGCTTTGTTCACGCCACGAAGAACAGAGGTCCTCTTACTCTTTCTCGTTGTATAAAACAATAGAGCGATTTTTCCAATAAATCTGATCTAATATTGTATTACATAAAACTGAGGTCCACTGGGAGCCTTCGTGGCGATGGTCTTGGTAATTATACTAATGTCTGTAAATTAATGTCATAATGATTTGTTTGTGTCAAAATGCAACACATGGCACATTTGAGTTACAAATAATCAATCCGGATGGTGTAGGATCACCATTTTTACTGTAGCTGTATAAAGACTCCAACATGTAGAAATCAATGCTTGAATGAAGCGCAGCGCTTTATTCAATCCAATTAGCTATAAATTGTAATTTTGGCACCTTGTATTACACCTATATGGGCTCGTAACATTAATTGCATATCGTGTCTTGATCCAACCCTCTGTACATCAGCACAGGGAAAAGGCATGATGAAAAAAAACATCTCACTCTGTGTATGAACTCCTCAGTCCTGGTCTGGAAGCCGTACACCTCGAAGCTGCATTGCACCCTCTTATAGGAGCACATAATGGGCTTCTGGTTGTCTCTCCAGCCTTTCTCCAGAGGCCCTCGGCCAGTTTTACTTGACTGCCAGTGACTCAGATCCTGCACAGAGTAAACAGTGGGTCTATACGTTATTTGCTGAGTCTGCAGAAATTTTGGCCCTGTGAGGTGTCTTCGGGGGGAAACTGTATGTGTGTGTGTGTGTGAGTGTGTGTTATGTGTGTGGAGATACAAGCAGATTGTTGTTGAACAGAGCCCAGAGGAGGAAAGTGTGATAACGCACATTACGAAAGTGTTTGTGGTTTTACGTTTTCACCGTGTCACTTAATCGATGAGTTTAGTGTGTTGTGCTTTTTTTGGTTTGTGTGTGCATGCATGTGTGTTTGTGTCTGCATACATCTGTGTTGACATGTGCTCTTCTGCATGCTTCCGTGTACCCATGACTGTGAATTGACCTTTCTCTCTAAAGACCTGAAGGGAGTGAAGAAGTGTAAAACCGTGGCAGGGAGGGAGTGAAGATTTCAAAGAGGAGTGCGGGTGTGTCGCCAATTTTATGGTCTTTCAGAAGCAAAGACTCAAGCCAGCAAATCAAAGTAAATAACAAAAAATGTCATTTATTTGCCTTTATAAATACGTATTTTATGGAGAGAAGTTCTACATTTTGGTGTATTTGCTTTCTTGCCATAAGTCCGCTTGTATAATGTTATTGACGATGGCTCTCTGGACTACTTGCTTAACATTACTAACGTTACCATTTTGCAACAACATAAGTTGAGCTCCTCAGCCAAATGGAATGCAATGCACTTGAAACCAATTTTGGAACCACATTTGCGCTCTCTTGACTGTCTCTTTGACTATTTCCAAAAAATGCAGAACTATTCCTTTAAAGGGGATCTTTTATGCTTTTCTGTATTTTCTGTCATATATGTAATGTTACTGAATATTAAACGTGGCCATTGTTTAAAGTTATGAGGTAAACATATGTAAAAATAAGCCCTAAGAGCAAAAACCTCAGGCTTCCGGCAGTTTTTATTTTACTTTCGCAAAAGGTTGATGCAGCTCGTCACAGTTTTCTCTATATCGTCATCTGCTCCAGGCACAGGCCACCCACGAAGGATGGTGCTCTGCTCAGGACTACTCTTTAAGTTTTGTGTGAAGGAAAGTTAAATTTGTTAGCATTTCCTGAAGAAGATAACACCTGACAATATCGGATTCAGTTTTGGGCCAATAACCGTCCTATGCTAACTCTTTCCTCAACAACAGTGTGATTTTCGGCGAGGCTGATGTTAAAAGGCGAGGCTTTTCCATCTGGAAAATGGCTGCGTTGAGAAGACAGAAGTGCAAACTGTAAGTAACCTTATTTCTCATAAATGTTTGTCTTGTATTGATAATCAGACCAAATGGCTTGTGAATACAGTTTTTTTTTTTTTCACAACCGCCAAAGATAAATGTCACTAGCCACCAAAAACGTTACCTGATTGCTTGCAGATTACAAGCAATCATGGTAAGTGGGTTTGCTTGATAACAGGGAACAATGGGCGAGGGTGAGGAAAGAAAGGCAGAATTGAAGACTTTGTGGATTCCATGTGAGAATTAAGGTATTTAAACCACTATTGCCTTGTTCTGTAGTAAAAAAAAATGCTCTGCAAGTAACGATGAAGGGCTGTAACAAAATATGTAAGTTTTTGCAACTTGTTTTACCAACACTGTTATTTTATAAGGACTAACAAGTTGTTCATAGCAAACACAGCATTATTTCTGAAGACTAAAGCTCTAGTGTGTAGTGTGCCTAGTGCAATCACCTTTGATATTACTACATTACAATATTATCTAATACTGAACCTGACATGATTTACAGGTTATCTGAGTGAACTGATGCTCGGCCCAGAAGCTCCTGTTTGATGAGGTGTTCCTGAACCCACCAGACTCTCCCCACAGAATGAGAAACCATCAGAGGAGAAGCAGCATCAGAAAAGTCTCGTGTCAGGTTAACTGACCACTGACCTGAGGGTTCCATTACCAGCTGACACAACGTTAGTATACAGGCTATATTTTTAACAAGGGTTTATGTCATTTTTAAATTTAGAAATAAGGATCTTGGATGAAAACAGGTTATTTCACAGAGGCTTTATGCAATTGTTTTAACAGGTAAATAATCTGACTTCATGCGTGTAGAAGGGTAAAAAATGTTGACAGATGACAATATGAATTATAAAATATTCTCTATTTGAAAGTGTTTCAAATTGATGATCTGCAGCTTTGACAAATATTTCACTGCACAAATATAGCAAAAACTGAGTGAAAAGATCTAAATAGCTCTCAGTAACTGCTGATACTGTATAGTTATTGAGCAGTTTTTATATGAAATCAGTAACTTCACTTTCAGTTTTGTTGGCAAGGTGCAGCACATGTTGGTGCGTCATCAAACATGTTCAACTGGTCAGACACCGTGTGAACAAATGCTGACAGCTCCTAGAGTAATAACCAAACGATTACTTTACCCTCTCATGTTTACCAGGTATCTTTGTACTGGAAATGATCACATGACTATTGTTTCACACCTTCTATTGTTTCATATTGGACTTTCCACCACCACAGCCAGGGAATCATTGTGTTTGCATTTCATACTCTGCTACATGTAGCTACATGCTAACATGTTACCTCTGTGTCTCCTCACTGTAAATGTTTTCTTCTTCTTCTTCTTCTTCTTCTGGCTAAACAGTGACCCAATGTTCTTCCTTATCTCTTTATTTTTTTCTCTGAGCTGTTGGTCATTTCTCAGAAATATACCCGAAAAGATACCCATGTATATTTACAGTTTACAGAGTTTATGCATAAATATTAATTTAACATGATGTGACAGAGAGATATAAACGGCATTATTTACCAGAGGAAATGTCAGGAAATCCTGTGATCTTGGTTGAATTTCTCCCCGATTTAGGATCAGATTCTTGCTGGAACGTGTGCCGCGTCACGTTTTTGGTTAAGAAACTGCTTTGGTTATAGTTCAAGATAGATGTGCAGCGAAACTCTGTAGTTGACACACACACAGTGAGTACTTGGCTCTTGGGTCGCTGTCAAGACAGTGACAGGCACTGAAGCGAAAGGCCTGGAAACGCAGACCAATAAGAGCAGACTGGGGGTGGAGGGCTTAAAGAGATGAGCTAAAACATCTTTAAGACAGAGGGTAAATAAAGATATATTCAGCCAGACAGTTTTGGAGAAATAAAGTTTTTCTTGAACATTAAAAGCATGTAAATGTTTTCTAGCCGACACCCTAAATGCAAATATGTACCAGAAAATAAAAATGTTAGGTTCCCTTTATTGTGATCAATATAAGTTTTTTTGCACATAGTAATTCGTTTTTCCCTTTATGTGGCTGCGCATTCATGTTTGTGTGCATGTAACAGAACAGTACGTACTTCTGACTCTTTGTAGTGCTTTTCAGGGATGGGGTCACTCAGGATATCCAGGAAACTCACATTCTCTGCTGGGGTTGGCGTGTCCCCAAACACCTGCATCCAGACAGATGGGGGAGGTCAGATACATTATAATGGGAGGAGACACTCATACACACACTCCACCCGATCTCTCACACGCATACAGTCACTCACTCAGTGGAGAGGGTGGATGAGAGTAGATGAGTAACTGTGTAGAAAACTGAGGTCACACACCATAACTCTCCTCACTATATCCCACCCTGAGGCCCTTGGAGCAAATCACAATGGAGCAAATGGGAGAGAACAGACAGAGGAGGAGGGGGGGCAAGGCCATATGAGAGACAGTAAAAGAGGGGGGAAAAGAAGAATTATGAGAGCAGAATACACTTTTCCTTGAGAGAAAATGAGGAATGCAATGGAGAGAGGGGGGCTGCTCTTTTTTCTGACCTTGGTTAAAATGTGTTCTAATGCCTTGCTGAAGTTCTTCATTGCACAGTTGAAAACTAACAAATAAGAAAAACCTGCTGTTAGATAAAAGCCCGCTGTGCTCCTGTGGTGCTGTTGTTGGTCTGTGTCTACCCGAGGTCTTGCTCCCTCCCATGGAATGAGTTACATCAGCCGGTTGTTTTGTGTTGCTTTTCACAATGTGTTCAGGGCATGACGCTCTCACAGTTTCCTCGTCATTGTCTCTCTGTTTTCTTTAGATAATCACTGCAGAGATAGATAGATATAGAAAGCCTCTGCACTGTAAAAGTACTAATGGCACGCTGTAAAAATACTCCCATTACGAGTAAAAGTCTTGCGCTGAAAATGTTACTTAAAAGTGCTATACGGGATTCTAAGCATCTTGCGTCGGCAGCTTGCAGCTAACAGTGCTGCTGACAGTGCAGACTACGGCAAAAGTGCTAACAATGTTCACCTGAGGGGGAATCCAAGGTTGAGGGCTACACTTCCGCAACAAAGCCGTCAGTGGGCACAGTGCAGTGGCCATGAGTTCGCCAGTGGGGCACGCTCACATGCACGAACATGCACTAAATGCATACGCTGCCGGCCCGGCTACGTCAACAAAGCTAGGAAAAGCTCGGCTTACACAGAGGGTGATCAGCATCATTCTCTGCACAGGTAGACATTACCCCGCTACATCTTTACATAGCAAATAGTTGTTTGCTAGCACAATAACGCTCTGAATGTCATACATTGCACCTTTTAAAAAGTATGCATGTAAGACCAGGAAAATGTAGTTAAAGTATCAGAAGTATTAATACTAAATATGCAGAAAAAGAAACTGAAAAAAGTCCTCACATTTGAGAACCTGGAAACATGAAATGTTAAAAAGGGGCGTAAAAGATTATCAAAATAGACTAAATATTGTAGCTCTAATTTGATAAACCTTTGGGTGGTTTAATCTGTAACTAAATACCATATTGTATAAGCCCTTTTATTTATTTTGTGTATAATAACTAATTTGTAAAGAAGTAACTCCAACTGTCAAATATAGTAGAATACAAAGTACAACATTTTCTATTGAAATATAGTGGTATAGACGACATATAAGTAGCAAGAAAAGAAATTACTCAAAGTAAAATTACCTACAATTTGTTCTTCAGTACAGAACTTGGCTTATTTAATGATGTGCATAAATCATGCACGACTCTATGAATTCGTGTTTGTTTGGAATAAACTTATGTAACCTGTAACTGTGTGACATGAAACAAGATTCGCCACATTTTTCTCCACAAGCAGAGCTGTAGATCTCCATATTTGGACACGTTGGTTCTTGTTCCTCGACTCTTTCCCCGATTACAGAGCGCAAATTTAATGGCCAGACAGAGTTGCAGT
This sequence comes from Anarrhichthys ocellatus, assembly GCF_004355925.1. NCBI lineage: Eukaryota > Metazoa > Chordata > Actinopteri > Perciformes > Anarhichadidae > Anarrhichthys > Anarrhichthys ocellatus. The sequence continues at coordinate 5,042,609 of NW_022280043.1, forward strand.
TGTCACTGAATTTCTGTGTGTGTGTGTTTATTCGTCTTGGACAAAATGCAGCATGGCAGCTGTGCTCACCACCGCTGCATGTCTGGTTAATAGATCTGCCAATACTGCATGTTGTGCTTTGCTTGTGTTCCTTGTAATGGGCACATCAATGTGATGAACATTTTCTTCGTGCTGCAGAGAAAATAGCAATTTCTCCCCTTCCCCCTTGTCTTTCTCCTCCCCCTCTCCCATAATCACTCCATCTTTCTCACCTCTCGCTCCCTCTCATACTCACATTGCTGTTATCGCCGTTGTTGTTCTCGAATCTCGTCTCAATGCGGATGCTGAACTTGGGGAGGATTGATAACTACGGGGGTGACAAGAGGTAAAAATGGAGGAAAAAATGGTTGAGGGCAGAGATAGAGAGAGTGGAAACAGGCTGCAGATTAGATCCACTGATACTGGAAAGAGATGAGCTCTGTTTATTCATGTACACTAAATGATGTGTGAGAATACTTACTGAGTACTCTGCAGCACCAGGGACGTTCAATATGGAACGGGAGAAACAGCATTAGTTACTCATACATGCATGAGCACGCAATTGCTCTCACACACATGCATGTTACCACGGGGGAATACATGCATACATCGTGATGAATATTTGATGGAACCAGCTGTTAAAAGTAAATAAGTTTTTTTGTATAATGCATTGAAGTGAAAGTAACTTGATGTTTAAGACAAACAAAGGCGCTCGAACACAAAAACACACCTGTAATGGTGTACGGGTAGAAGTTCCAGGCCTTTTCTGTCACATAGAAGAATCGCGGGACAAATGTTTTCGCCCAGGATGGAAGTTTGCTGAACGCAAAAAGGGAAGAAAGAAGGATCGTAGTCAGAAATCCTAAGTGGTTTCTGGCCCATTTCCAGCCAGATTACCTGCAGGCTACTCTCACCACAGCATTCCCTTTATGACTCATTCCCAATTACACCTCTGGTGAGGAATTGTCACTGTAGCTTTTACGTCACATGTCAGAGCATGATTGAAGTAAAATACATTTTGCCCTTACTGTACTAGTGTGTGTGTGTGTTCCAGCATATCTTTACTAATGAGGAGCAAATGTCCCACAAGCACAGAAAGATTAGGACAATCCTCCACAGTGAGAACATTTCTTTACTTCTGTAAGAGTTTATTTTAGGATTAGGCCTTGGGTTCATACTGGTGATTAGAATAAGAGTTGAGGTTACATTAGGGTAATGAGTGAGGTTAGTTTAGGGTTAGGGACTGAATTTAGAGTTAAAAGAGAATCGAGGTTGTTTTTCAGTCTGAGGTTTTACAGTTATCACAATTCGTTGATTAATGGACTGTCACCCTGAACACAACCCAAACGTAACACTTCCTTTCAGCACAATAACATGAACAATGGATTCATGCACAGCTCCTGCATCGCTCACATACTTCCTTCTTTACTTTGACGACTGTAACGGGAAGCAAAGCTCAACACTTATTTTAACACCCCTCATTTAGAGTTTGTATATTATATTATACAGTTATTATACAGTTGTAATTAGTTATACAGACATATTTAAGTGTTTAGTAACACACCCGTGTAGTACACACCCCTGCATGTGGCTGAGAGCAACAACAATGTATGTTTATGTAGTCCTGCCTCTCACCTCGTTCGACTGCATGTTTCACTGGCTGCAAGCGGCATGTTACAAAGTGGTGGGCAGCCTTCCTATATACAGTCTATGGGCAGCACAGCTCTGCTAGGTTTAGTATTTAAGCTAACAACTACGTAACGGAGGTTACATTGAGTCACATATTGACGCTTTCAAGCTCTATTCAGTAAACATTAGAATTGGGCAAAGGTAAATTATAACATGATCATAATGTCTTCCAATGTTATCTTGTTAAATTTCGTTTTTGGCCAGAAACTTGAATAAATACAATTGTTTGAAGATTTGTTTTTGTTTTCATATTAATAGAAAAAAACGTGACATTTCTTTCTAAGTGAGATATGACATGATATGATATGTTATTTAGTCAGCTTTAGAAGTGCTGGTAGGTGGGCTTTGTTACATTTGGACAGAGCCCGGCTAGCTGTTAACCCCGTTTTCTGCTAAGCTTACCGGCTGCTGGCCCGAAATGTTCCTTCAAAAAACGCTTAAAATGTCCGTATATCGAATTACAAATAAATTATAGTGTGCTAAAAAAACATTATGTGTTTATACACTGTATATAAATGCTTAAGATGGTGTTAAAGTAAAGTGTCACCACCACTTAAATATATGAACTTCTATTCAAAAGTTTGTGTTTTGTTTGTGACCAGCCTCTGATGTCTCAAACTGCCAACAGAGATATGTTTCTGTGACCATCAGGATGATGATGTGTTTTTCTCAGCTGAAAGTCTGTACGTTAGAACACTTGAAGCGTTAACTGTAAGATGAGCTCATGGCACAATAACAGGTCTACTGTAACCAGTAGACCTGGTTATACAGTATAGGCCTGTGTATATTGTGTAACCAGTAGACCTGGTTACACAGTATAGGCCTGTGTATATTGTGTAACCAGTAGACCTGGTTACACAGTATTGGCCTGTGTATATTGTGTATATTATATGTGTAATATACTGTGTATATTACACAGTATACACAGTACCACAGTATAGGCCTCGACTTGTTCCAGGCAGCAAGTACTTGGACTTTGGATGTGGGCAGGTTACACTCCAGTGTTGGTGTTACTGTGTTGAAATGATGTTTTATTGCTTGTCAGTAGTGATACCTGCAACGGGATCTATAGAGCGTAAAGCTTTGCAGTGTAGTGAGGGATCAAAGAGCAAACACAATCAGTTATCGTAATGACAGAGCTGACAACTCGACCATATAAGGCTCCGACTGCAAATCACCAGTTATTAGTTTTAGTGCCTCATTAGTACAGCAACGCGATTGAGGTGCACTCTACCTGCTGAGGTAGATTCGCTTCTCTGTCAGCTGTCCGGGGCCGTGCTGGGGGTGAATATCTGACTCATTCTTCACCACTTCCACCCCTTCTCCCCCACCACTCTGCTCGCAGCTGTGCTTACTGATCATGTACAGCTGGCCAATCCTGTACTGGAGCCCGAGGAGAGGTTTAGGATGAGGTGCATGGAGGTGAGGATGGGGATGGGGTGAAAAGAGAGAGAGAGAGAGAGAGAGAGAGAGAGAGAAAGATAAGAAACTGTGGTGAGAAAACGTGAAGCACAAAGCAAAATCATCAAAAGCCATCCAAATAGACAACATTTGAGTGCAGTGTTTATTTCATTCATTACGTGTTTGTTGATGCAACAAGAAAACTTTATTCAGCAGGTTTATAGATTCAAATAATACTATAAAACATTTGAAGGGACTCGCACCGCTTTTCCTCTTATAAATGTCAAGTTGAATTCATTGGTAATAAAAGAGATTGTGTGGTAATCATAGGGCCCTAATATTGCTGTTCACTGACATTACAGGAGGAATGATGATCTTTACTGTGGTCACAGCAGTTTTATAGTCTTAATTTAACTTCAGAAGCTTGTACACAACTTTATTTCATTGTCATTTCTCTCTTCTATGTACATAGATCTATTGCATGTCTGTCTGTTCCATGTTGCTCCTCCCGAAGTCCCCCCCCCCCAATCAAAAGTCTATCAGGAGTTTTTCTTAATAAAAACAGAGTGATTAAAGGGGGCATATCATGCTCATTTGCAGGTCTGTATTTTGGGTTTCTATTAGAAAGATTTGCAAGCTTTAAGATCCCAAAACACACATTTTTCTCATACTGACTGTACTTGCAGTCACCCTCTGTCTGAAATGCTCAATTTTAGGATCTGTCTCTTTAAGCCCTACTCCAAAAAAGCCAAGTCTGCTCTGATTGGCTCGCGAGAAAAATATGGTGCACCTTTGCAAAGGTGGCTCTTAAAGCCACGGGGGGAGAAACTCGAAAGGGGTCATGTTGCACGGTGTACCGATACTAGAAAGGTATCACAATACCCTGGTGTTAAAAGCTGTACAATACCCCCATCTTATTAGTACCAGTTCTCTAAGTATGACGTATTCCCCAGTGAAACTAAATAGTTGAACGGTGTACAGTTACAAGAGGGATTTAAATCAAATCCTTTGCATTTGACTATAATGAAGTGCGATACGGAGCTCCAGAGGACTGTGGCTCCACACACACCTCCCTTATCGCTAACAGTTGCGTAAGCTCTTATTTTGGAGGGAGGGAAAGATGAATGTATTTTGTTTAAAAAAATGCAAATGTTGTAAAATAGGCACAATATGACTGTGCATGTGAACTAATAGGGTTTGCATTATTTAATTCATCTCTACTTAAAGGATATAGCGTGACATATGATTTTCAAGCCCTTTGAGGCAAATTTTTGATTTTAGGCTATACAAATAAAGTGACTTGACTTGACATTTCTGAAGGATTTAAATTAAAAGATGAAAGAAATTTTTACCCATTGGTGGCCACAAGGTAATAAGGAATTGTGTTGACTTCAATAACCAATCAATACAGTAATACCACTACTAATCAATGAACTGCACACTCCATTGAGGACATTATAATAACCATCAGCCACTAAGAGGAAGTAGCTGGTGGGAGTGAAGACAGAAAAATCTCCTGGCAGCAGGTTCAGCCATAGTTGCTGAGTCTCATTTTTTCTCGACAGGCATGTGCTCACTGCTGTTTACGGCATGCTTTGTTATTTGCGCTTTCATTTTTTAAATAGTATTTTGCTGTGTATAAAGATTTCCCTCAAGTTACCATATCTGACATCAAAATGTAATTTGGCCAGTGAGGGTGAATGCATGGGAGTGTGAATTAAAGAGGGGGAGTAAGACTTTGTTCTCTGCTGCAGCCCCCAGTTTGTGCTCGATGCTGATGAGGCAGGAGTGTTTTCTGTTAGGGAGTCTAAAGAGGACGAGACCTTTGGGCATCTGGAGCGGCCTCCTCCACGAGCCCAACCTGACAGATTCAGGGTGTCCTTTTCAACAATTTCCACAATGATACTTCAGTTTCTGCACTGATGCTGCTATCTGTCTTTTCCTCCTCAACATTGTTTCTATGGACAGCATTGGGTTCGCTTTTTAATTGCAGAGCACTTGGTGAGCAATTAAATTATACTGCAAACAAGTAAACTGTTCTGCTGTGGCCACTGTAATGTAATTTATTTAGTTGCCCTATATTTGCGTGGCACTAAAGCATTATTTTAAGAGAGAGAAAGAGGTGGGCAGATCTCAGTTTTCTATCCTTCAATGTACTCTGTTGACATCAACGTGGCACTCCTTCTTGTTCCAATTACAGGTGGAATGTCAACATTAAATGGTATCCAAGGTATCCATGGGACTTAATTAATCCCAGCGATGGGAGTTTATACACAGTTTTTAAGACTAACAGACTGCAGAGCAATATGCTCCTCCCTCACAGGTTGTGAATCTCTTCGGCTTTTTTAGGAAACTAATCTTAGCAGGAAGTTGAAAAGACCTATCTGTCCTTAAATCATTTTTATTATCTGACTGGCGGTGATGATTTATGTGTTGACAGACTCGTCTATTGACGGCACTTGGCATGTATTTTCCTCCTGTATTTAAAAAAAAAAAAAAGGCAAGGATAATTTACAAGCTGTGAATTTGTCATAAATTCCTGAGTGTAAATATAGCTCATCATTGCGGGGCGGGAACTCTGCAGATAGTGCCAGTGTGACGGGAACTGAACATGAAAGAATTTAAGATTAAAGTAAAGCTCATGGCAACTTTTCCAGTGATTAAATACTAAGAGCAAAGACTTGAAATTGTTATGTAATCCTGGATCTGTCTACTGACAATGACAATGCCACAACCTTATCGAAATATTTGTAATTTATTGTGTGCTCAGCTCCAAAGCAAGAGTATAGAAAGAGTATGGCTCAGCTGTAGATTTGCCCAAAATCTCGGACAGGTTGGATCATGGGATTTATTTGGCAGTTGCTTCTGTGCAACTCCACTAACCCACCTGAAATGCAGCCGCCACCTGTCAATTTTTCCAACAGCAGAACACAAAAGTGAACATTCCTTAACACACGCTGAGCTGTATTGTGTTACAGAAGTACTTCTGGATATTTCACACCTGAAAATCAGCAGCGTTCCCTTCTAAAAAATGAAGCAAGGGTTAGGACATTGTAAAAGGCTTGGACTGAGGTACCTGTCACGACTATACTGCCTCAAATAAGCTGCACTTAAACTTACATTACATTCAGGCGAAAGAGGATTTGCTGCCAGCTGGAGTTCCTGTGTGCCCTGAAGTGATACTGTAAATCCTATTTTGGACTGCTATTTGTCACTGTCATTGTTGTGGTAACACGTAGAATTGAAGGGGGGGGGGGCGGTATAGGAGGCGATGAGGACGTTTCTTCTGAAGGGCACTTTGGCGCATACGTAACTCCCTTCGTCTGTCCACCTTTTCTCTCTTAGCGGGATCTCCCTTGTTGATAAACCCGCAGGCCTTTGTTTAACTTAAGTTCTTGTAAAATTGTAAACCGGTCCAACTAGTTGTTGAGCTGCTAGGTGTGCTAAAGCAAGCGAGGGAAGTCGAGAAGCAGACAGATGGGGAGATAATTCAGACACAAACAGCAGCGCTATGATGCTGCCGGCCAGGTGTTGTTGCTTTGGCTCCATCGGTTTGGCCGAGCCCGTCGGTGCTGATCATTCCTCTCTACCCCAGCGTGCCAAAGCTCCCACCGAGCCGCCGCAGGAGGTCTGTGCGCTCCGTTGGCACATTCCTTATCAGCACATTAACACTTTCAAGATTACAAGTGAAAACAACACTTTGCACGTTAGAAATAAAACCCTCTCTTGTCCTTTCAATTTAAAGTCGTGGGAGGATTGTGTGTGTGTGTGTGTGTGCGCGCGGACGTGTGTGAGCGTGGGAAAGACAAACACGCTTACCTCATCCACAGTCAGTGGCATGCATATGCGGTACTCTTTCATCAACATGGTGCTGTTACAGAGAGGACTGTCTGTGCTTGAGTCTGTCTATCTCAGCTGTCTTGGTTGCATAGTAGGCAGGCTCAGGCAAGCTACGCTGCTGCTGGACCACAGTGACGTCTTTTCTGATGCTCTTCTTGCTTTGTTTTGCTGATGTCAGTAATCCATTGAGTTTAGTCCAGTCCTCTCTGTCAATGAGTGTCTGCTGGTTTCTCACTTATTCCCTCTCTCGCTCGCTCCTTGCAGCCTCGTCTCTCCTGTTTTGTTTCTCTTCCTCAATTAATCTCCTGGACCCTGACTTTCTAACTGCCGTCTCTCCCTCCTTTTCTTGTTACTTCTGCTTTCTCTTCTGCTGCCTTCAGCTGCCCTTTTCTGTTTGCAGTTTTGTTTTTTTCTCGCTTAGCTTCTGTTTGCTTTCTTTCACCACAGTAAGAAAGTGGTAATTAGCTGCGAGGTAAGATTGAAAGACAACCAACTCTACCTGTTCTTTTCCTTCTCTGCCTCTCTGTCCTCAGACTTCTTAAGCGTAACCTTTTGGTGTCTGCTGAGCGCTCTTGCCTTTCCCCTCAACTGCCCTCCGCTGCTTTCAGTTCCTCACAAATTCCTCCGTCTTATCTCTTTTCTTTTCTCTCCCTCCCATACTATCCACTCTCCGCCCACTGTACTTTACTACCTCCTCACCTGTGTCACCTCCCCCCTTCTCCCTTTCTCACTCTCTCTGATATTTATCTGTTCTCTTCTCTCTGTCGCCTACACTGTTGTCATCACCAACACACTATCATCGTTCTCTATCATGGCAACAATAAGTAACATTGTTTGTTGACATCAGTCTTTGAATTTGAGGCATATTCCTCAGACAGGACCCCCACGCTTGACACACAGGGGTAGTTAGGGTGGGCCGTCGGATTAAATATTTCCAGAGCCATGAGAGCTTCCATTAAGCACAGCGCCAGGCTCGCTTACATTGTATTACCTCACGACCTTGAGCCGGGTTTAATTGAATCCGTGTTTAGTCAATGAGTAGAGGAATCGAAGCAGTCAGAATTTCTCGCCCGTGTCCGTCCTTGAGTCACGGCACTGCTCTCCTTTTGTGTGAGCGAGAGCTGACTGTGGCTGCCAAGCACATTTTGTTGCCTCCTCATCAAATAAGAGAAGCAGATATTTGGCCTCTCCGGGTCAGTCTGACGGCGGCCAAGAGCCAAATAACCAACCCTTGATTCTTATACCCTTTATTCTACCAAAATGATCACGTACATACAGAATTCTTAAACATGGGAAAACCTGCTAAAACAGTCTATCGATGCATTTCGGTTTTCTTTTCTGGTGTGTCATGTTCAACGTCTCTTACGCGCCGGATAACAGATAGAGTTGAGTTTGAAGCTTCATTCATAACGTTGACATACAAATTACTGTTATTATGAGCTTACAGAAACATTGTGTGCAATCCACCTTCCACCAACTCTCTCGCAGCGCTCAGTTCTCGTATCTGTAATTGTCTGTCTTCAGTCCAACAGTTTTGAAAAAAAGATAGATGTAATCATTTCCAAATTCACGACATGGTTTTTATCCGACAAAATATTCACCGTCAATCCACATTTGTTGGCACAAGCCTTTCAAAAACATTTAAAGAACTGCTCTCCCGTTTGCAAGACAAAAAGGGAGGCTCGTATTAGGAGGGCGGTCTAGCAGCAATCTAACGGCAACACACAATCATATTTTTCTTATCTTTTTAAGGATATGACATCATATGATAACAGACATTTGAAGTTTCGTTATGAGAACCTCAATAGAATTTTTAAAAAAGACTTTCGGTACAGCCCTAAAAAACTCCATGAGTAAACAGTGACAATAATACGGTGGTTACCTCTTTGTTATATCTGTTACTTATTCAGTGTCTCTGATTGTTGTGATTGTTGACATAGTGGAAAGAGTAACAAAGAAGACTTTGATGAGTTTTTTTATTTGTTTCTTTCGGTTTTGAATGAAGTGAGTTTTGACGATCAGCGAGGTAAAGTCTCTGTTGTCTGGTGACTTGGAGGAAGGCATAGTAATTGTATGTTTTTTGCTTTAATAAATTGTAATAACCAAATCCCTGTAAATTAGATTTATTATATATTCATGCGTCACATAGCATCAAACCGAGTGTCATGTCTCCATCACTGCCGATCTGAGCTGGAGCCGATGATATTCCTGTGACTACTGCAACAAGTCATAATGTCCTGAGAATGAATGCTGATTGTATCCTTTCCCACAAAAGACAAACGCCAGATCTTAGTAGGTGTTTGTGGGTTTTTTTTTGCTGGGAAAATGATTTTAATTCCTCCTTTAGGGCCAAAGTGGCTCTCCACGTGTCTTCGCTATCATCCGCTCCACAGTGAAAGAGCGGTGAAAACAAATTCCTGGCGGGGTTTGCTCCTATCTTATCAGATCAGTGTTTAGAGAAGGGAAGCCACTTGAGAGAGCTGAGGTGTGCTTCTCTCTTCTCTGCCTCCATTTTCCCTGGACTCCACGCACACAGAGCTCTGACAGCACACGCATCGCCTCTGTTTAAAGGATGATTGGTGGTGATTTAGATGTGTGTTCAGCAGTTGGTCGAGTCATTGATTGAAAATGTAATTGTGGTTTGAGGGCTGTTTATTAGTAACCACGGTGAGAATTGGCAGGGCTCTCGGATCACTGATCCTGCAAATTATGGAGCTGATCAAAAGATTAGTTTGTTGATTGATTAAAAGATGAAATGCATGTCTACTGTAGATTTACACTGTGCCTTCTGTAAAAGATCAAAGTCAGAGGTGGAACTAGCTGTTACTGAAGAATTCAGAGAAACACTATTTTGAAATGTCTGTAATCTTAATTAATTAGCTGTGACAGTAGAGAGATGACACGAAATGAGTGGAGAGAGAGGAGGAAAAAGATGCAACCAAGCCGCTGCTTATAAACATGCTGGTATAAACAGGGTTAGTCTTTGACAGAAACGTTGCATTTTCAATAAACTTAAAGCTGAAAATGTAAATGGATACAGAATTTTCCAAAGTTTCAAAGATGAATATATGAAATATTCTTGCCAACATTGCTGTGATTGTAAAGCTGTGATCAATCCTTCTTCACCTTCATCTTTTCAATGACACCAAATTCAGCTGAGGAGGCAGTGCTTTACTTCCACCTGAGTGAAGCATTTTGAAACTCTGCTTCTGGTCAAAGCTGCTCGTCCTTATTTCATGTCCTGCAGGATGGAGGAGCAGGCGGTGATGGAATTGGAGGGGACTTCATCACGGTGCTTACACCTATCACATCCCCTCACATCATCAAATGAAAAATGAATGGGTGCACTTAAAAAACTGGTGAGGCGTTCTTTGACCTCTATGTTTCCGGCTCTGATTGTGTTCATACGCGTGCATGTGTTTGATAGAAAGACAATGTGTGTGTGTGTGTGTGTGTGTGTGTGCGTGTGGCTATGTGTCAGTGCTGCGATGGTGGTGAGCAGTACGTATCTGTAGCTGGACAAAGGGAAGAAGCACATCATTAACTGGTGGGCTCCCTGCCATTGCTGCATTACTGGCTCTCCAATCTCAAGATGTGGTCACAAGCCAAGGTCAAAGGTTCTGTGGTGTCCCCTCCGAGCGTGTGAATGATGGACCCCTCCCTCCAGGGCCTGGACTAACGGTGGCTTGGTGGAGGAGCGCAGAGTTGACACGCTGCAGCTTTTTCATCTCACGGCCGGGTGAAAGGTAAGACTTTGAACGAGATTTAAGATGAGGAATTCAGCGGTCAGTGCGGATAAGTTTTGACTGGTTTATGTACTTCGTGTAGTTATGAAGTGTGGTAAGTAGCAGCATTTCTCTGCGAGTGCGTCCGGATCCTCAGCCTCCCTCCTTTCCCTCCACTATCACGACAAGCCCGCTGGACGCATCTGATCTCTGTTTTGGTCCAATCATCATGAACCCGAAGTATTTAGGTCAGACTTTAGCCTGGCAAAAAAGGAGAGATAAGAGGAGAGAATAATAACAGTGAGAGAAAGAGAAAGTACACATTCCATTATTGTCCCTTGTTTATGGAGTGTCTCAAAGCACGAACGCCGCCAGATACAACTGCGAAGCAGACAAAAAAGAGGCTGGTTGTTGTGCTAACATCTCTATCTCTGTGTGTAATCTTTGTATGTTTGTATGTTTGTGTGGCTGTCTCTTATGTGTTAAGATGTAAGATTAGTCTTAATCTCCTTGTTGTGGAGTGTCAGGCTTGTGCTAAGACATTGATTGGACCAGCTCCTTAATTGATACCACTGGAGGACCGCCCGCCAGGGGGAATGTGGTTCCTACGTGTGTATGTGTGCTTTTTGGCGTGTTAGAAGTTAGAAGTGAATCCCCCGGAGACCTGGATGAAACACAGCGCTCGCTTATCCTTATCGAATCCCAATCTCGTGTTGTCAAGCTGTGCCCCGTTGGGAAACACACGCGCACGCCAGTGAGGAAGATGAGGTCTTATCCGACATCGTTAAGGGCTCCAGAAAGCGGTCCAGGCCACGCCAATCAGTGCAGCACCCCGACATGATAACTTGGCGCAAGAGAAAATTCAACTGCCTTCATTAATTCCTCCAAACACACACACACACTAGATGTGCATCACATATTAACACATGCTATTACACACACACACACACACACACACACACACACACACACACACACACACA
>NW_022280043.1:5054274-5131866 GCF_004355925.1 Anarrhichthys ocellatus
ACACACACACACACACACACACACACACACACACACACACACACACAGGGGCAGGCTTCTTGCTCTGGTAATCAAGTCCTGAGACTCCCAATTATCAAAAAGAATAATTAATTTGCAGCTTTTCTACATATTCATGAGCTCAGCACTATAGACTGCATTCCATACATTGTTGAACGCATGTTCCCCGATGAATTATAGATGTTATTTGAAATTGTTGAGTGTTCTTAAATGTCATCATTAATCTCAACAAGGAACAACATTGCCAGCTGAGATCCACAGAGGAGAAAGAAAATGTGTTTTTGTCTCTGCAGAGTTTGTGTGTGCAAAGGGAAGGATAAAGGATCCAGATCTATTCTATAGCTTGCATTATCCCTTTGTGTATTTGTGAGTCTGAGAGAGAGAGAGAGAGAGAGAGAGAGAGAGAGAGAGAGGGATAGAGTAAGGGAGAGGGATAGAGAGAGGGGGGTGAGGGAAGGAGAGAGAGTCCTTATGTGCATTGGAGGCAGCCAGAAGCCAGTGTGTATCTAAAGGCGTTCAGAGCAGGGATGATCAGAGGGTGTGAGCCCAACACATTCATCAGGGCTCTCCACAGGGACAGAAGTTGAGGCGCACCACAGAGACGAATGAAAATGCTGCGGACCGAAAATAAATAATTTATTCCAGGAATGGAGCGGAGGGGATTTGGAGACAAGTATGTGTGGACGGGGAAGGGCAGAGGAATGGATTTGGGCTGCGTTGTGTGTGTGTGTGTGTGTGTGAGATAGAGGCTAGCACTGTGGCCCTGAACTTTTTCCTATTCCACACACCACCACTGAAAGGAAATTCAATTGCCACTTTACCTCACTCTCTGCCCTGTGTATGAGATCAGGAGGAAAGGGGAAAGAGAGATAGACTCAGTGACTGAATGCAAAGTAAATGCTCACATATATAGTGTAGCAGGCGAAGTGGAGGAATCTAAAGAAAGTTGAAATGGCATCTCCAGCTCTTTTAAAAACATGGCTGTGCTCTGTTGCCTCTCTTTTTTACTGAACCCCTTCCTCACGCTCTTGTCTCCATCTCATCCAACCAGCTCCCCAACACACCGTCTAGCTTCATGTCTTTATTGTTAATACCATACAGTCAATGCAGGTGCAGACGGTCATCCCAAGAGCTTTAAGGCAAATGCAGTTCTCCAAAAGAAATACAATTTGAGTGAGTTGACAAACGGCCGTGTAATGCAGCACCGTGTGGAAATCTTAGTATATTCCCTGCGGCTCGAGATCTGTTTGTTTAACAACATCCACGCCAGATGGAGAACTTACCAGTCACCGTGAGAGGAAACAACATAACTGGAAATCTTAAAGAGAAAAGAATTATATGACGCGTATCAATGAAACAGGGTATATTTTAAGGAGTTCAGTGGAGCAGCCCTCACACTGCAGCTAGATGTGTTGCTCAAAACCTCCATTTTGACCTGTGTGAACAAGTTTTTATTTCGGATAGAACACACTGCCAATCAAGCACCACTCCTCTGAGACACTAGAAGTGTTCTCACCACCCTGCAATCTCTCACTCCTTCTGTCTGTCTTCCTTTTTCAGTGGGATCTGACAAACGTGCTGCAGAAAGAGCAGGAGTCGCACAACGTAAAAGTGAAAAAGGACCTGTTCTATGTCTTAATCTCCCTCATTAACTGCACTTTGGATTGTCCTCAAACCAATTTGAATTGCTCGTGTACCAACCTTAATTTTGCCAACGAACATTTTGATGAAAAGTAATCGTTGACGTCCTTTTATTTCATGACAACGACAAAAAACTATATTGACAACAAAAGTTACGGTGACATCTCTGTTCATCATGCCCCGATGAGTAAAGGCGAGACAAAATAGTTATCTCTGTTCATGTGGACAACCTAAGTAAGATTACAGTCCCCATCTAAAAGCATTGGTTGGTTTTGTTTTTAACCAATCATTTATCTGCAAGTGCAAGTACAAATTCTCATTACGTTAGCGATTAGCTTGCCTTGCTCTGCTAACATATTGTTAAATTCATATTGTTAAAATCAATGGAATTTTTAGAGACATGGGGAATTATCCTTCTGCAAAATCCATTACAGTATCATGAAACTCTTTGTGAAAATTATGACTAAAACATTGACTGAACTAAGACTAAAATTCAAACTCGGTTCCACTGTCTAAATATTGACTAAAACAAGACTACGCTTTTGTGTGCAACATATATGATAGTATTGTTTGAACTATTATTATTATTGTTAGAGTGGGAAGTGTAAATATGCCTCACTATACTGTAAATATTAATTGATAGTAACATTAGTATGACTGTTTCACCATCTGGGATACAAATGAAAATGAATCCTGCTTGTCTCTGCATTCACTTTTCATTTCTTTAGAAACCAAATCCACTTCTTGGAAAAATACAACATCAACAATTAACTATCTTACCGAGCCAGAAAATCCACATTTCATTTCACTCGAGAAAAAACAACTCCTGTATGAACATGCACCGCTTTCACTTAACGTGTGTGGGTATTGTCAGAGTCTTAAGTAGCATTTGTGTAGTTCATTGTGTCAGTTGTTTCAGCTGCAGGCCATCCGCTTTTGTTCATCATTTGTCTTATGAATGGGATTTTTCAATGAAATAGAATGTGAAAACAAGCTATTGAGCAGCCAACTGCAAGTTCCAGATGGTGGACCTTCTCAGTAGCACATGAATGCAGGGTCAGAGTCTTTAGTTAAGTAAAAGTAGCAATCTCTTGTTGTAAAAATACTCGATTACAAGTAAAAGTCCTGCATTGACAATTTTACTTTAAATTACTACGAGGAACTTTATTCTGTGTGGATTTTTGTGGTCCCTGTGGACAACAGCGGTAGTGTTTCATTTGACTGCAGCAGGGTCTGACAGCCTGCCCCGTGCAAGCCTGGTTCTGGTTCTCCCGTGCCTCCCTTCCCTCCGGTGGGCCTAGCAATATGTAGTAAATGTGCTGAGTTATATTCCACCACCGATGCATAGTCCATCAGTGTTCAAATTCTCAGTGAGCTTCATCAACAGGTGGTGATCTTATTGAGTGGTGAATTTACAGCTGTCGATAAGTGGATTGATCGATCAATTAGTTGATGGATGGAAAATTAACCAGCAGCTATTTTGATAATCAATCAAAAACTTTAGTAATGTAATAATATTAATAATAATAGCAAAATAACAATAATTCACTTTAATAATAATATTTTTTAACAATTCCGGCTCCTCCAATGCGATGATATATGGCTTTTCTTTGTTCTATATTATTGCAAACTTAATCTCTTGCCTGGGAAATTGTCTTTTCGTCACTTCTCTGGAGTCAACCTGAGCAGAGCAACAGTCACTCTGCCATTACAACTGAAATTGTGTCAACATGTTTTTTGCTATACTAATCTTTAACACAAAAACCGTTGCCGCTGGCAAAATATCTTTGCTAAAACGTGCCAGGACCCCTGAGCGAGTTAGTGCCTGTGAGTCCCCACTGCTGTGTTTGAAATATTAAGTATGATTTTACCATCAGACTGTTCCCAGCATGGGTTCACCGAAGTATGCAAAGCGACAGACGGACCATTGTCAAGGTACCCCGTAGTGGCCTTCCCATCTTCGAAAACGATGGCGGAAAATTTCCAAACAGGCATTATTTGTAGAAATGTACCTAAATCTAAACGGTTACTTTCTCGCATGAAAACGCATTAAAACTTAAGAAAGTGGCAAACTGTATCAACAACTTTCATTTAAAATATTAAAAATGTTCTCTCTGAAGAAAAAATGTTTTCCATCAATAGTAAAACTATAAATACAGCACAGAAAAAGTCCTGCAATCAAATGTTTACTTGAGGCAAAGAGTGAAAGAGAGAGAGATTATCAGCACAATACTTCAATTTACTTAAGTGTTCTCTGTTCAAGGCGGAGCTTTAAATTCTTTTGAAGCTGGATAGTTTCGTGATTAATAATGCATTATAATTTGTTTGTTATACTTTGTGAGTCAAATCCGAATCTGCAACATAACTAGTAACATCTCTCTGTCAGGTACATTAGAACAGGGTTTTCCTCTGAAGTAGAAGTATGTCACAATATTGCACAGTGAAAGTCCTGCATTAAAATGTATAATTCAAGTGAAGACTGAAAGAGAGGCAGTATCAACACAATGAACTCAAATGTACTGAATGACTGCTGGGTAGTGAAATAAATAACAATCCATCAACATTTTAATTATATTCTTTGAGTAAAATCTGAATCTGCAATGTAACCAGTCAGAAGAAGAAGTACACAGTAAATAGTATACAGTTGAGTAGCATATTTTTAAAGTGCTTTTGGGGCCTTTTGTAATTTATTTCGGGGTGCAATGAGTTAGTTATGCTTTTCATATCAAACATCATAAATCTATAGCTGATTGGGAAGTTGCCTGCTGTGCCTACGATGGTAAAGCCTGCCCCTGGTGTTGTTTCCTGTGAATCAGACTGCAGGCTTATTTCACTGTTGTTTCTGACCTTGAGTGGCTGCAGCATCGAGTGTGAAGTTGTTTGTATGAGCGGTTGTTGAGAAAGCTGCGAGCAGCAAACGGCACAGGCCAAGCGTTCGGCCCGTTCTCAACAGGCATGTTTTGTTTGGGCACTGCACTAGTAATTAAAGTACCTAACAATATATCTATGATAAACATTTATGTCATTTTTGATTTTTCTGCATTTGGTATTCTTACTTTTAAAACCTTTTCCTTATTATACTTACATACGTGATCATACTGAAGTAACATTTTCAATGGACTTATACCTGTAGTGTATTTTTACAGTGTGGGAAGGATCTGAATTCTTCATTTACTACTCGCTTTTTGCAGGATAATAAACAGTAAATATTCACATTAGCATATAAGATATGAAAGATATTTCAAACATTGCAATAGATAATAAAACTATTTCAACAACATTAAATGTTTCTGTATATCTGTGTACACAGTGTATGTGTGTGTGTTAGGGAGGGCGAGGAAACCTTATTGTTTGATTGTTAGCTCAGAGCTAAACAGATGCGTAAATACAGATAGGGGCTCCCAGTCACATCAGATTAGACCAAACAACAAAAATCAAACTGTCTGTCTCACTCGATCTCCCACACACAGACACACACATGCTCTCACAGACTGTAGGGGGAACTGGGAAAACAAACAGACTTCAGCAAAGCAATGCGCCTCAATAATATGTCCAACTTTTATTAACCGCAACAGGAAAACACTCCTCTGCGCTGTAACTATCATGTAAATGTACTCAGACATTGTAGGTTTTTGTGTGCTACAGGAGCATACCGACACACACTGTGGAGTAAATACATTGATGACCTCACATGCCTCATAAACCCTAATGTTACCACTCCAATATCTCCATAGGCCCCAGGCAGAAACGGAGAGATGGAAGGGAGAGGGAGAGGAGAGAGAGAGAGGAGCACGCGGGTGAGCTGTGATGATGAATTGATTGATGAATGAAATGAAGATGAATGCATGTGGCAAATGCAGATAACGAGGCAAATATGAAGAGTACAGCGGCTGGTTCACCTTTTACCCGTAGCTGAAAATATGAATGGCTGATGTGTATCTGGCCTATTAATACCACAGCAGCGACAGTGAACGCACCACTGAACCAGATATGGATCCCTTATCACAAATCGTATGGCCCAGAAACAGCGGCCACCAGTCTTTCTATACCATCTGGAGCCTAATCGCTGAGCTGGGGGTGTGCAGATCAGCCTAATCACCCTACATCCCAACCTTTATTGCCATATGGACGGAGTCCTAAAACTGACCATAGATCAGTGTACGAGTAGCAGCAGTTTATGTTCTTAATTGTTGGTTGTTTGTTCGTGCAGCATCATGCCATCACAAAACATCCAGGGTGTAAACAGAGCAGCTTTTTGTGTAGCCTATGTGCGTCTCTGCAACTGTTTTAATAATTGATTAATCGTTTTCAAGCACAGATTCAAAACATTCTCTCATTTTCAAATCTTTTCTCTGTCTTACATCATTATACTGTAAACTGAATATCTTTGGGTTTTGAACTGTTGGTCGGACAAAACTAGCGGGACGTCTTTTGGGGCTTTTGGGAATTTTGATGGACATATTTCACTATTTCCACCTTTGTTGATGGTTTCTTGAGAAAATAATCAGTTGATTAATCTATAAAGAAAGTGTTAGTTGCTGCCCTATCTGTGCAACTACATGTGAAACCTCAGGCTGTTCTCATACAGTGTTTGTAGCTACACCTATGAAAATGAATGCGCTGTAATTCGTAGATATCCCAAGAAATTAATTTGTATATAATCCACGTAATCATGAACGAGGAAGTATAAAGACCGCAAAAACCAACACAAGGCGGATGGGAGTTGATTCATTTTTCACATAACTTGCTGTAATTAAGTAACGTCACTTCCGTAGTTATTTTAACCCAAACCACAATCTTTTCCCAAGTCTTACTTGTTGTTGCCTGTGAAGACGGAAGTTTATTTTGGAAAGACGTAATGCGAGTAACGAGTGGAAATTGACACGTGTAGCTGGCATTTCGTAGGAAATCTTTTTGTAACTTTTTCGTAAGATTCCAACCGTTGTGTGAGGATACATTGGAGAAAAGTTAGGACTGAGTGTACGTGTGTGTAACTTTTCTCAATTCCACCTGTAGAATCCCCATTTAATAGTAGATTAAAGGGTCTGTTCACTAAGATTTCCTTCTTTAAACACATGTTTTCTAGTTCAGCTCTACTAATATTAAGCCATACAGGTAGTTTTTCTGCCTATAGGTTTTTGAAGTATCCCTCTCTGAGATTACTGCCTCCCTGCAAGAGCTTTTCTTGGAATGACTTTCTACCAAGGAAACATAAAAACTTTTGACAGCTTGTTCTGTGGATTATCCAGAGTAATGAGGACACCAATTTTGGAAAGAGATGTTGGTGGAAACTTATCTTATTTTTTTTTTTTATTGTGTCAGAACCACAAACACAATTCCATTCAGCTCTTTTGTGGAGTGGAGGAAGATGATATCTCAAAACCTGTGCAAATAAAACCCAAACTATCTGCAACGGCTGGAAATATGTTTAGTTTTTTTTACGTTTTGGATGAATTGAACTGGGTAAAGGATGTAGAAATCTAAAATGTCCAAACAAAATGTATATAAAAATGTACACACACACACACACAGTGACCTATCTAGAGGCAAAACTTAATAATGATTCTAACTGCAGCTTGTGTATTGCTGGGAGTCGGTCCCATATTGATGATTGTTCAATTAGATTGAGCTGAGGAGTGAGTCCATCATTTACCAAACATCCAGGGGCAAAAGATACAACAGTGAGACCTTTGCCCTGCTTGTCCTAAAGCAGTATACATTTAAGCTCTCGGCCTATCCATCTCCGTTTGTGTTTATACCGTATATTTTACTGTGTGTTTCTCTGCACGTGATCATGAAAGACAACCAAAGGTCTGACGAAAAGGTTGAACCCCAAAAACCAGAATATTTACTGAGTCGCCTCATGAACAGTCTGCTGGTGATCTGAGGTGAACTATTGCTCAATTGATTAGTGATGATTCCAGATTTCTCACAGAGGAAATGACGGATGACTGAGTGGAGGATAACAACACATCCCAAATTGAGTGAACCGTCTGCATCTCCCAGAGATTCACCTTTGGATAAAAGAGAACTATAAACTAAATGTAATCTAGCACAGCCTACTTTAGCATTTCTCTTGAACAAATAAAAAAGTTACTGAATTATAAATATCTTATTACAGCTCTGAAGCCAAAACACGAGGAGTTCACTAACTGAGCTGCAGTGTTGTAATACAACATGTTCCCCCCACTTTCTGCAAGCTGCTCACACATGCTCACTGACATGCTATAGTTTCTTAGTCGCGTGCACACACACACACACACACACACACACACACGCACACGCACGAACTGGCACGCACGCTCTCCATGCAAAGACGCACCGGGCAGGGTGACACTCACATGTGGATCCACAGATGCTGGTGTTGCGCCTCCGTTTTGCTTGGAGAAGCAGAAAGAGGTGATAGGAGGCAGGAGAAAAAGGCAGGACGGCGAGAGAGGGATGCAGGGAGGGAGCCAGAGATGGATGGATGGATGGATGGAGGGGAGGGAGGGAAATGCGGAGCGACGCAAGGGAGGGAGGTGGGGGGGGGGGGGGCAATGAGAGGGCTGAGTGGTTCTAGTAAATATTTATATTGCAGTATGATACGCGCGAGAGTGAAAGAGAGCGAGAGGGGGACCGGTAGAGAGGGGGAGATATAGAGCGTCCATCCCTTTATTAATTTTATTCCGGACCGCTAAGTTTAGCATTCAACACGTGTCGCCAGTGATGGGGGGGGGGGGGTGTGTGTGTGAGAGAGAGAGAGAGAGAGAGGAGAGAGGGAGGGAGAGAGGTAAAGAGAGAGACCGGAGAAATTGAATACATGTAGAACATATATATATATATATATATATATATATATATTTAGATATATATATATTTTCCCAGCGTGAGTGTCTGTGTGTGTGCGTGTGTGGTGGCGGTGGTGGTGGGGGGGGGGACACCCGCAAAACGGATACCTCAAAAAGGAAGGATGTGAAAAAGGATGGAGGGACGCAGGAAAAGAGGGGGGAAAGGCTGGTGAAAAACAGTAAGTACATTTATTTTCAATGCTATTTGCAGTGCGGAGGCATTTTTTTTTTTCTTTCCTCCGCTTCACGCCGCGCACACACGTACACAGACTCTGTGCTGCTTAGATTAATTGCGGCTCGGGCAGTGAGAGGGTGCTGTACGCGTCATTGAGACAGGAATAGGGGGCTCGGGTGTCGGCATCTGTGCGGCCGCTTGTGATGGAGAGATGGATGCTCGGGGATGGAGAGGTGGAAACGGCCGGCGCACCGGAGCTTTGACCCCTCTGTCATTGCTGCGCCTAAAAAACTCACAAGCCTCTCAGCCCCTTAACGCATATGTTCCTCACAGCAGCCGGCATACGTGTTCCGACGATACACACGCTCGCAGATTACCGGTAGTTCAATTCATCATATAGACTCAACCTTTAGGCTATGATTTTGTCTGCCAGGAATTGTCCTTGCATTAGTAATAAAGACAGAGTTTGGGTTTCGCTTAAGTCTTTATACACCGGCGCTGGCTGCAGTTTCCCCCCTCACT
The DNA here is from genome assembly GCF_004355925.1 of Anarrhichthys ocellatus. Lineage (NCBI taxonomy): Eukaryota > Metazoa > Chordata > Actinopteri > Perciformes > Anarhichadidae > Anarrhichthys > Anarrhichthys ocellatus. The sequence goes on from NW_022280043.1 coordinate 5,063,461, forward strand.
CTGCTGCGGATGTATTAATTGAGGTGATCATATCTGTTGATGCTCATTTTCTCAGGCTGCGTGGTCAATGTTAGTGCGCGAGTGCTGTGTGTGTGTGTGTGTGTGTGCGCGTGAGTGCGTCTGCTTGCTCGTCCTATATCCACCGCTAAACCCGCAAGATTGCCGATCAGTTTTTCCTCTTGATCTATTTATATCCCGATACGGTGAATATTTGGGCGTATGGCAGCACACTGTTATCCCTCTGTTGCCACCGAGGAATCTTCCCCAACAGGCTGACTTGTCTCAAACACTCTCAGGCATCTGGAACAGCCCCCCCCCCCCAGCTTCTGGGTGTAAGAGTGTGTGAGAGATTTCACTTTGTAGGTAGATTTCACAATTTGCAACCCCCTGTGGGTGCCCAAATAACTTTTTTTTTTGGCCATGCAGTACTTAAATATAGAGAAGACGTGAATAACAGGTGGAAACACAAACCACCAGCACCAGCACCATAAAAGAAAGGCCTTGGACCACCAAGGGTCCAAGATCTTCCCGTTGAACTGTGAAAATGGAGAAGCACAGTGTTGCTTCTCTTACAGATTTGCTGCAGTGATTGTGAGTGCAAGATCAAATGTATTGGCCTGCTCTGTGAGGCCACTGGATGCATTAATCCAGATGGAAATTGGAATTAATGTGTTGTTTGTTTTTCCATTTCTGTGGGCTGTTTTGGTGTCTCTCTCCTCTCTCAGCGGAATTCTCCCGCTGATATCCATTTCAATCAACTCGTTCACCCACAGGTGACGTGCTCCGTTCAGTTTGTCATTTTCCCTCGCAAGCGCTGCGAAATGTACACACAGGCGTACTGCAGCAGTGTGCTGCATGCGCTGCTGCCCGTAAAGTGTTGCCTTCAGTGTCGGCAGAGCCCCCTTCTCTGCCGATCTGTCATACAGTTGCCCAGAGAGATCCGTACTGTACCAGCTGTGAGTAGGGGGTAGACAGGAGGGGAGGGGTGGGAAGAGGAGAGGTGATGAGAGAGAGAGAGAGAGAGAGAGAGAAGGTGTGGAGGGAGGGAGAGATGAGAGAAGGTGTGAGGAGGAAGAGGAGGTGGAGAGAAGGCATGAGGGGAGAACCGGGTGAGAGATTGGAAAAAGCAGCAGAACGAAGGGGAGAGTAAGAGAGGGCCGGTTGGATTAGAATAGAGATGAGAGGGATAGAGTCAACATTTGTGTGCTTCTTTTCTCCAACCCCCTGCTCTTCATCAATTTCACCTCATTGATTCATTGACTTTTGCACTGAAACCTACAAGCTTAGCTCAATCCCCCCCCCTCGCCTCTCTCTCTTTTCTTCTACCAATCCCCCTGTTTCTTCATGCCTCAATCCTTTCCGTCTCTTCTCTCACCCCTTTGCAACCTGTGACTTCCTCTGCACAGTTTCCTTTTCCCTTTCCCCCTCTCTTTCTCCCGCCTCCCCTTTCATCATTTGTTTGATGCAACATTAGTGGATAGTTTCCTCAATCCTGCCGCCCGACCAAACCGCTCTCCCACCCTCTCCACACGTTGCACCCAGTGTTCTTTTTAATACCACTAATTAAGGTAAAGCTCGTTAACATAGAACATCAATTAGTGTTTAACGAGATCAGAGGCTGGTGTTTTGGAGCGATTACAGTACTCCCCTCTCCCGGTGTTCCTCTCTGGACTCTACCCCGCGTTGTGTTGCTGAACGTGTTGCATATTCAGAGACACACATTTCAGACATGTGGTGGCAGTGGGATGTCATGTGAAGTGCCAATAAACCCAGTAACCCAATAAAATCTCTGACAAGTGTCCGTTAAATAAATAAATCCATATAATTTCAGGAAAGAATGCCCTCCATTGAAATCAGCGGGGGTCCCAATTTATCAGATTGACTCTTCTCTAGAATTAAATACTTGTCTAAATTGCACACTATAGTCTTATTTAACGCAGGAACTGACTTTGTCGTTGAGTAATTCAGGCTGTTGAACACTACATGATATTAAAACTAAATACTTTATCAATCAATACAATACTATTTCACACATTAACAGTTTGAGATGAATGTTAAACAGTTGACATGCTGCCTGTTTTAAAGACTGTAGAATTCAGTTCTCTAAAAGTGTAACAAATCAGAAGGCTAAAGGTCGCTTGAGTGACAAAGCCAGTAATGCTTGATTGCCCATGTCGACCTTTTGAAGACATATGGGGTCAATTAGTTGAATGATTGATTGCTTGAACGACAGGGAAAAAATAATAAGATACTATTTTGATATTCGATAAATCGTTTCAGACTCTGTTCAATCAAAAACTGTGAAAAATGCCAAAGATTCTCCGGATCCGGATTCTCCGATGTGCTCTGTTTTCACTGCTGATTATCTCTGAGACGTCACCTTGGACTCTGGGAAGATGTGACGGCATGTGTTTCATTTCAATGACTAAACGATAAATTACCTGCAGATTAATTGATAATAAAAAAGGTGTCAGTTTCAGCAGTATATATATATATATATATATATATAGAGAGAGAGAGAGAGAGAGTTAGTAAGTAGAGAAGACTCATGAACTCCTTTATTTACTGTGCTGCATAGATTTCAATGTCACGTTGAAATCATGCAAAATGCAGAGAGTAATAATGTTGAATTCAGCATTGGTTGTATTGAATCGCTTTAATACATTATGATGTGAACACTATCTCCTCGTCAACATGAGCAAACAACTTTCATGGTAACATTAGTGAAGGAGGTACAGCGAATCTCTGCTGATAGCTTCTGTCACAGCTGCCAAGCGATCAGTGACATCTCAAAGTACCCACCGCTAATTAGATGTAATAGTAACACTATGATGTATTTCATTATGACATGTCGCAGGGAAAAACAAAAGTGATCTAGTACCATGTTGGGAAACTGGGCATCCTTTGTGAAGCTTAGTTCACCACAAGAGAGTCATGGGTCCCTCAGACGGAGAGAAGAGCTACATAGATAGCTCAGATACTGAATGACAGAAGTAAACAATAGTTTAGTAGGTGTGATTAAAATGCAGTTTTTTTTAGAATGAAGAATGCTACAGTATCGCAATAATCAATATGAAAACCAAATTGTTATGCTGTAGAAACAACTTTAATATCATCTGAACTCCACATCTGAGGGTTTCTTTTCAGTAAGGTGGCCTTTAGCAACCCAGAGGTGCTGCCGCCCCTCTGGCTTAGTCCGGACCGTTAACACATACTGTAAATGGAATGACAGGAAGTCATTTACCAAACAGGTGGAGTTGGAAACAGACAGACATATGAACAGGCTGGCAGAGAGACACAGCAGTCACATAGACAGGTTCGAACGCACACACACACACACACACACACACACACACACACACAACAGTGAGGGAGAATTTAGTGTGCACTTCTTGCACACAGTCGGTATCAAACAGGTACACACACATACACACACACACACACACACACACACACACACACACACACACACACACACACACATAAACCTGAGCCAAAGCCCTGCAGCTTGTTTTGGGAATACAAGTCTTGAGGCTGCATTCAGGCACACAGCTTCACATGGCTGCATGCAATACACAGTCACACACACACTCTCAAAAAGTACATTCAGGCAGATACCCATGGGAATGCAGTTAGACACACGCACGCACACACACACACACAAGCAAAGCAACAAGAGCATCCAAAAATACGCACTCATTGAATATCATATTGCACACAAATACACTCGCACCACTCACAGTTTTGGATGAGAGAGGACCTTGGGACCTTGCCCATGGGATCCACACACCTAAAGACACTGCAATGTATATATATATATATATATATATATATTATATATGTATATATATACACACACACACACTCACACTCACATTGAGTGCACGTCACATAGACACATACACACACACACAGAACAGAGGAAAGGAGGATGAAGAGAAACAATGACAGCGGATGGAGAGATGTGCAGGAATGTTTTGCGACATGCAGCGCTTTGCAGCAGTGTGGTGCGGTCCTTCATGATGATGGATGGGGCAGGAAATGACAGCATAAGTGGTTATTAAAAAGAGGAAATGGGGGCATTTATAAAAACTATGTTAGCCTGTGTCTGCAGCCCATGTCGCATGTCAACCTGGGCTGCTGTGTCATGCCTCCTGATCTGTGAGACTTCCCTACGGTGCATGAGGGCCAGCTTTCTTAAAAAACCTTTGTCATTCTCTTCTCAAAGAACCCAGGCACTGGCATTTATAGCAGGCTTTGCACTGGAGTGACTGCGCCGGATTTACCAGGTGCAGGTACCACGTGCAAAGTTGAACCCGTTTTATTGCCTTATCACTTCATATAAGAATAGCTTGGCTCTATTTTCTTTCAAGTTTAAACTTGGAATTCCTTCATAAACAGGTGCCGACTATACAGCTGTTACAAATGCAAATATGTGCGTTTGCACCTGAATGGAATTTGCACAGCGTGTTATCTTCAGTACAGCAAGGAGGGGAAGACAAGGAAGGAAGAGTTGTGGAAGATGGAAGAAAGCCTCTGATGAAGATAGTTTGATGTTCCTGGGCTTGTTTTAATGTGCTTCGTCTCTACATGTAAATAGCTTCTAAAATTGGCCTTGTGATTCGAAACAGTCTTGCAGATCCTCTCCTGGTTTCTGACACGGAAAAGAACGAAATGTACAATATGCTTAGGATGCAGGTAGTCTGACACAGGGTCGGGATTCATTTGTTCTCAATTCAGGTTTCATTATTCAAATCGGACATTTTTTTACACATCAAAGCCTTTTTTAGTCTGTCTCCTGAAAGGTGATTAGGAGTGAATACTCTCTTTTCAATTATGTAAGAGCAATTTCAATCTCGTTTTTTTTGAATGAGCCAATAAATGACCCCCAACCTTGGTCTGATGCTGATCAGGCTCATCAATTTTGATCGTTACGTGATATGTTCACTGTGAACTGTGGCATATTCTCTATTAAGGGCTGCAGCTGTGGGAAAGAAGAGACACTCATTCACACATTTTGCACAGAGCAGTGACGGGAAATAGCAAAGAGATCAATTGTTGGCACTGGATGCTCTGTGTCATCTCTACCCAAATAGTAAGACTGCTGATTAATTGTCCAGAAGTAGTGTTGCTCTGTGAAGAAGCACTATTCTTTGAGTCTGTATTCATCACGTATCACGTTCATGTTTGTTGTTTGACCTTCTGTCTGATTTCAGACACTTGATAGTAGTCGATAGATAATAATAGATAGCGGTAACAACGGGAAAACCTCTTGCTATTCTGACTCGGGAGCATTCACGCATTATTCCTAGATGATTAGTCGCGCCAGATAAATAAAATCAAGCCTAAATTTGCTATATTTATTGTGCTACATATATTTAGCGGTTCATTAACAAGTAAACCAGAGGCGATCGAGATTATTTTCGGGAGACAGATATTTTACATTTGTTGTTGTGCAACAAACACCACAGGATTAATGGGCTTCTAGAATTTGTTCTGACATTCCTGTCACTAACCTCTCACCACCTTTTACTCTTGACAATCATCTGAGGCTGCTCCAAAAAAAAAAAAAAACCTGTCGCTGGTCTCAATCCTCAAATTCCTCTCCCCTTGTTGGGCTTCTGCCTGCATGGGAGTGCATTCCCTAAGCCAGACTGATCCACCAGCGTTTATAGGATAGGCTGACAGAAGTGTTTCTAACACCTTTGGCAATGAGCGGGGGCAGAGCCAGATGTGCTGTGAACGCAGCTGAAGCCTGTACACAACATTGTGACATTGCAGCGTTAGATTTTAAGCAGTCAGAATCCGGCTTGACTTCAGCAACACGTGGCACCTGCTACTGAAAGAGACCGCCGCTTCTCTTATTCTAAAATGTGTTAAATGTTTGGATGTGTCTGTGTGAATGTGACATCTGCATTCCTCCACACGTGTAACGTCTACACATGCACGTCTGTTTGTGTGAGTGCACCTGCCTGTGAGTGACCTTGTACAAAGGCGTGATAGTTATCAGTAAAGGTTTCCCACACCATATTTAATCTGTTTATCCACAGAATAATATTGTGAATCATTACTATGCATGGGCTAGATGTTTTTTTTTTTTTCTGCTCAGAGTCACGAGCAGCTTCCTAGTTTGTAGTTGTTACAGAATGTTTCACCTTACAGGTCCTGAAGGGCTACAGTGTCGGTTGCTATTCATCTTGCTTTTATAATTAGTGACTGATTTAGATCTGGCTAGGTGATCCCAGTGTCTGGCCAATCAATGAGGGAATTAATGGAAGCGCTGGTGCAAACAGAGCAGAGCAACACTGTGGCATCGCGACTACCAGCTTGAGATGTAATGAAAAAATAATCCCTTTAACGTGGTTGTTAAAAAACTGTGTATTTGTTCCGTGCCATAACATGATTCCAATAAATTCAGAATATTCCCGGAGTTATTTTTACTGTCTCATCCCATCTGCTGAAAATCTTACATCCAATTTGTTCTTGATTTCAATCTCAATGCTTGTTAAAAAAAAAAGAAAAAACAACAACAATCAGCCAAGCATTTCATTCATGAATGTACATTATGTAAATGCACAGCTTGAATGCATGTTTATTCTTAGATGATTGCACTGCATCAAGAGCTCTGTGATATTGAAGCTATTTTCCCCTGAACACAGAGCCCTCAGAGTTTCTGGATGCCTGTAGAAGGTTGAGCAGTGAGAGATTATTTCTTTTAAAACAAACATAATATGATAATCCCCCAGGTCATGCGCTGTAAGGACATCTTGACGGAGGATTCAGGAAGAAAAGCAACTACAGAAAACAATTTATATGTACATTAAATCCGGTAAATGATGTAGTTATAGTCAACCTGAGAGCATGGGGGGGTCAGGCCAAGGAGCCGCGCTGCAGTCCTCTGCTGTATTAGATGTCAGGTGTAGAGGTGGGGCAAAGAAATATTCTTGCTCCTTGGTCGACCTTAAAGTATGCACTTATATTATACAAGCATTGGCACTGGGCATACAAACTATATGTGTTCTCCTTATAAACCCATTTTTATTCATTCAAGTCAGGTTAATATAGGCCAGTTAGGCTTATGTGAATTCCTGTTTCCAGATCCCCGGTCACTGGCCTTTCCACACGAAAGCATATGACCTTACTGATATTTATGTCTGAGTATAAGGGTAGTAAACCATTTGTAACTGATGTTTTCTGAATGGATGTGTTTATATGAAGATGTAGGGGGGGTGGTAATAAGATAAAATAGTATTGAAATATTCCTGTGCATCATTCATACTCAAATTTATGTTGTTTATGCAAGCTGTATAACTATAAATATAGTGTGTGTGTGTGTGTGTGTGTGTTAGCTTGCAATGTTCTGATGATTAAATGGATGACAGGAGGTTGAAAGATAACACACACTCAGACAAACACACACACACACACACACACACACACACACACACACACACACAGATAAACAAAGTGAATATTTCAAGATGCCATGGCTGTATTACAAAGTGAAGCAACTGACAGGCCTTTATTTGTATCAGCTGATTTCTATTTCAGGTTATTTGAGTTCATTTTCAAGCAAAACTGCAATTACTAGACATGTGCCAGGTTTATATTAAAGCAAAATGTAACCGATTCCCTTCTTAGGTAATTATACACCCTGAGCTGACTGCAATGCGTTAAAGAGATGAGATGCGGTATTGTCAAATATTTCAGTAATTATCATCCGTCATGGAAGTGAATTTGTGTCTGGTCTTTCAAAAACCACAGTGGGTAGGACTAAGACATTTTTTTTTTTTGTCAAAAAATTAGGTCAAAGAATTGTTAGTGCTACACAGCGTCCAGGGTCAGCTTCATCTCATTTCCATCAATCCATAGAGGGAAGAGAAACAAGGAGTGTCCTCCCATTCAAGTAATGAAATGTATCTCCTGAACGTACCGAAGTGAAGTCCAATTAATTGACACTGTCTCTTGGCAGAAGTGTTTAATCTGAACCCATGAAAAATAAAAATTTTGAATTAAAAGGCAAGATACTCTGAACTTTAGAGTGAAATTCGTCTTGTACACGTCCACGTGGAAATTAAATGGACTTGAAATGTCAGAATAAAATGCTGTTTAGTGGTGAAGAAGGTGACATTTTAAGACTTCACTCTCCCCTATCCTGTAACAGTACATTTCATACATCAAATGTTTTTGCATTTTCTGGTATATACGGGTGCAGAATGCAAGTGTCGTTTCATTTTACGCCTTCAACAGTATTTTTGTTAGAAATAAGAGTGTAACAGTGATTTTAATCTTCTTCTTCTACAAAAAAAACTCTTCTTTGTGAGCCACTGTGTGTCTTTTATTTGTCTCAGATTTGTAAAGCACGTTTTATTTTTCTTACTCCATATCAGCTAGCCCCTCACATTTAACTGTTTCACATAAAAAAAAATGGTGAGAGGTTTATGAAAGCGACCAGCTCTAATCTGGTTATCAGCCTGTGGCATGTGTAATTTACAAATATAATGTGTTACGTTTCCCTGTGAGGTCCTGGTGTCACGATGGTTTGATCGATAGCTCCGTCGTTGTGTCACTTGAATGGCTTATGATAGCCGCGGCTATCAAGTCCGAGGGCGGCAGCAGCAGCAGCAGCAGCAGGCTTTACTACTGCTGTTTACAGCCATGCAGTAAAAACACACAGCACTGTACGCCCTGCTGCTGCGCTACTCGCTGATCACTCTGCTCACTATGTGCACGATGAGAACAAGAGGCGCTCGCCTGCCTGGTGGCTCTTCTGCTCAACAGGGATCAAAGAGAGAGCAAGAGAAAGATATGAGAGGAAGTGAGGGAGGGGAGGAAGTAGAGAGTGAAAGAAGTACAGGACAAAAGACATGCGTGAAAGGAAAGAATGGCGGAGGGCTGGAGGAAAACAGGAGAGGAGTTTTGGGAGGAGAGGGAGAAAGAGGGAGAGGAAAGGGGAGTTGGTGAAAGTGAGGTGACTGAATGAATGAATGGAAAGATGAATGAACAAGTGAAACAGACCGGGTGACCGGGTGAGACAGACCGAGTGAGGGAGTGTGTGTGTGTGCGTGAGTGTGTGTCTGTGTGTCAAGTGAGTGTGTGTGAGCGAGTGGGTGAACAAGGGCAGCAGGACAAAGAGAGAGAGAGGGGGGGGACAGAGAGAGATTGAGGATGGGAGAAAGAGGGAGAGAGGATATGTTCAGTCAGAGAGGACACACTCCAGTGGCTGTGATTGAAGTATGGGCCAATTAACACGAGGAGCATTGAGCTCCAGCTGCACTCTTCTCTTCATTCCTCCACTCCCCCACACTGCCATATTACCCCGCATGACACACACACACACACACACACACACACACACACACACACAGGCATTGATACACTCACATATATGCACACTGTGGGCACCACACTGTGCTGGCACTTTATCTTATCTTTTACTATAGCACAGCTATGGACCCAAGGAAATGATAGAGGCTACATGCAGCAGTGTTCTCGAGAACACTGCGGTCTTAAATGTGGATGAATGGAAAAAAAAAAGAAAAGGGGAAAAAAATGGAGTCTTCATCTTCAGGGTCGGAATTCTTTTTCAAGGCACTCGCAGTGACTCACAGGGACGCTGCAATTTCTTCTAATGGTGTACAGTAGAGGATATATTAGCCTGCATATATTTCAGATGTTTTGTGTTGCTGCGGAATGCAGCCTGGGCTGATTCAGTGCAGCCCGAGCCATAGGCAGCAGGGAGCAGGTCCATTACTCTGCATGACAGAATGGAATGAAGCAGCAGAGCCCCGACGTGGGGTAAACACAACGCTGAACACTACTGCACTTCCACAACTCCACACTCCGGACTCCACAGACTCCTTCCCCATTCACAGTTCCCCAGCAGATCCGCTGCAGCACACGGTCTGGCACGCTGCCTCCATTGGAGTTCAGTGGGAGAGGGGCTCAGAGAGGCGTGGATGCCAACAACTGACTTCTACCCGAGCGGTTAACTCCTCTCCCGCGACTCACTCTCCACCGCAGGCGCTCGCTGCAGCTGTAGCATACAGTTGAGGGGAAGGAGGGGGATCTGCTACTCTAAAACATTGTGATTGTTCTCCTACCATCACACTGACACCAAGAATCAATTTTTCATTTTGTGTTTAGAGGCTATACAACTTTTTTTTTGTGTGTCTCTTTGGAGTTTGCAGGAAGAATATAGGCTTCACTGTAATCCTCTATAGAGGAATATACCTTCAAAGCAGTTGATCTGCCTTCAGCTACACAACACCGCAAAGACATTTTTCAGACCAGCGAAGCTGCACATGCAGTCGTCATTAATTCCTGTGTGTAATCACAGTGAACATATAATGCAGTGTGATGAAATGTTCAAGCGGAGATATGATGCGATGTGTTTTGATTGTGAAGTACTGACTGGCAATTTTGGAAGAGAAAGAGGAGACTGGCTCGCCTTCGCGAATGTTTTCTCTCTCATCTTCTTGATTAGCTGTCTCTGTCAGCCTGCTCTTAAGTACTCTGTAAATATTCCTGAAGGTGTCTTTAGTTTGCTTCTAACAGTCGTTGGCATGTACGCCAGCTTCTTTGGGGCTGTAAATGCCACTTTCTTTGTTTTAAAAAGACAAACTGAACAGGCTCAGACGGAAAATAATTACACTGTAGATACAGTTAGCTGCTTATTACAGTGATTGACAAATTGGGAGATCAACACTGTGCAGTACAAATGCTTTAATGTGAGTGCTGATATAATGATTTAGACAGCAGATGATGACTGAGGGTATATGCACCGTGGTGAGTTTTAAAGTTAAAAAAAAAAAAAAATCATCAAAGAATGTACTCTGTATGAAATCTGAAAGCTTTTCAAATCCGTCTTTTTATCTTTTGTAGTCGGTGCAGTCACATTCAAGAAAAGAAAACATTGCAATATTTATCAAACTTACACAAACATCCCAATCCCAAATAACCAAAATGAACATTGTCATCCAAATAATACAGTATCAGCGATGGTCAGATCCTGGCAATTCTGCTGTGACTATTCATGTCTCAATAACTAACTGATTCCTTACCCTGCTCAGGGAAAACTGACATCTACACACCTTTTGACTAATTAATCCCAATTTAAACTTTAAACTTTAAACTGTCTATATAGTTTAAAGTTTATATATATATATATCTGTCTATATATATATATATCTGTCTCAAAGACTGGAGAGGATATTTTTTTGTATAGAAGGGTAAAAAATATACAAAAATGTGAACATTTGCATTTTAACAAAAGATTCATTTATGGTGGGAAATAAAATGAAACCGTAATATCTCTCTTTTTCTCTCCCACACTCCTTTCCCCTCTGTGTGTGTGTGTGTTTCAGTGTGTGTGTGTGTGTGTGTGCGCGTTCGCTCGGTGTGAGCCGCCTCACTGCACGCTTTTTATGATTTAGTTTGCCGTATTCCTCAGATTGAAACACATAATGAACTATATAGTAAGATATATTTAGATGAGGATTTGATTATACTTTACTTGTACTTTGCTTTGTAGTGGCGAGCCTCCGTGAGATGTTGGCAGAGTACGCTCTACAGGAGAAGTGGATATTGTATATAAGAATACACTGTGTTCACTCTTCCAACCATGCTCACTGTAGTGGAATAGCGCAGGCTATTCCACTACAGGTAAACACCTCATGAGACGGAAAAGCAGTGATGGGCCTAACAGTTAATGGCTCAGAGAGTCAGCACAGTAGAATACAGCTGATGATGTGACTGTATTTCTGGAGCTTCATCTGTGGCTCTGTCCTCGTCTCTGTCCTTCCCATTCTTCCCTGTCACATCGTCTTCGCCTTAAAGAAAACAACACCAAAAAAAAAACTACAAAGCCCTGTTTTTCTCCCTCTCCCCTTCATTATTACTTCTCCTTTTGCCTCTCTCCTACTAACAGGGTCTGTCTCTCCCTATCTCTCCACACCTCCATCTCATTTTCTTACCCAAAACTATCCGCCTCCCTCTCATTCCATCTCATTCCACCGCTCTCTCCTTCTTTCTCTGTAACTCCCCACCACCACACACACGCACACACACACACACACCCACAGCTCTGTCACTCAAAACAGGATGTTTGGCATATTTGTTTAGGCCATACACGTATACACATCCCAGTAATCAATATTTCTTTTCCTGCTATTCTCCTCACATATTTTACGCCACCTCCACCATCCCGCTACACTTTGTCCTCCTTTTCTCCTTGTCGTCTCCTCTTAAACCTGGCCTCCGTCCCTCAATCAATCACTCAGTCCCTGAGTCATGTGCTCATTTCTTTGCTCCCCTTCTCTCATGCCTCCAGTTACTTTTTCTACTTCTTTCTTTTGTCTTCTTCTCTTTGCTGCTTTTCTTTTTCTATTCGGAAGCCTGATCAGGGTCGGCGAAATCGTCAGTCTGTGACAAAGAGCGGAGAGTCAGAAGAAGACAGAGCGAAAGACACAGAGGGAGGAGGAGAGGGGAAATAGAGGCACAGGGAGGGAGAGTGACTTTGGAGGGAATATTATGTCAGCAGGCCCCTGTTAATCAATGCAATTGTGTTTGGTACCTGAAGCCATGAAAATTGGGAGAAGAGACGGGGAATATGAAAAGACGGAGCACTAGAGGGAGCGGGGAGAAAGTGAGAAGGAAATGGAGAAAGGAAGGGAGGGCAGTTGGCACCAGAAGTAAATTGAAAATGATGTGTTTTCGTGTCTGTGTGGTCACATATTAACCCTGCTATCTCTCAGGTAGTCATTATCTTTCCATGTGGTTGTTTGTGCGTGTGTGTGTGTGTGTGTGTGTGTGTGTGTGTGTGTGTGTGTATGCTCACTGCATTAACCCTCATATCTCTCTATCATTAAGCTGCTCTGCGGGCGTAGTGTAGCCATGCATTTATCTTGCACATTCAAACGCTTGCATGCATTTGTCTGTGCGTGGATGCAGCTGTGTGAGGGCGAGTGTGTTTACAGTGATCTTAATTGTTGTTATCATTCATGCAGCACAATAACCACCTCCGCCCCATCTTTGTCTCCGTCTGCTATTAACTCTCTCTCCCTCTCACCCTCCTTCCCTCGAACGGCCAGTTTCAATTTTTCCTCATATTGTTCCTTCTCAGCCTGCAGCCTAAATAGCACCCATTTCATCTTCTCTCTCTCTTTTCCTTCCCTCTATTGTTTTTCTCCCCCGCTGCATTCCATATTCCTCGTCCAGCATTTTCTCCAGCCAAAGCTAACTTTTATTACCCCATGATTGGATTCAGAATTCATTACTCCATCTTGCCTGCATGCAATATCTGATCAGTTTCTTTCTCTCTCTCTTTCTTCACTCCTTCTCTCTCTCTCTGTCCACACCTGCTACTTTTCCTGTGTTGATTTGATGTTGTCTGTACTGGACGCTAAAAGTCTAACTAAATCTCTTCTTCTTCTTCCACTTCTTTTTCTACTCTTTGCTGTCTCTCATTCTTTCAGGCACCCTCTCTTAGTGCGATATATATCTGCCTCCCCCCCTCGGCAGGTTGCCATGGTCGCGATACCTACTCTCTCTCTCCTATTGGTCCTGGCAGAGTGGGCAGGTCTGGTGGACTGCTCCCCCCACCTCCTGCTCCGGCCCAGTCCGCGGGAACGTGATGCAGGGGCCATGATGAACTTCAACATCGCCGTGATCCACGCCGGTGCTACGGTGCAGGCCGAGGCGGCGGTGGCGGGGTCTGGGGGAAGGGTGCTCTACCCCGGCTTCGGCCGGGTATACGGCTCCCTGGGGGAGAGCGTGGTCACCCAGTGGGGCTCTGCTAACGTCATCTGGCTACAGGTTGGATACTGTCTCCTCTACCTACTGCTCATCCAGCCTTACTTGAAGGAAGGGAATAACAATGACCATCCATTATTCATACTCACTCCCATTATTTGAGCTGAATGAGCAACACAATGCTGCCGTTGTGTTGGCCCTGCTGAATGAGCGGGCGTCTGGCTCTGCTCTTTGACCACAGTTTGTATTGTTAGCCAGACATGTCATGCATGCTACAGACACTTTCCATATGAATAACACAAAGTGAAGACACACTTCCCCTGGTTAGTCAACTCTATTTCTCTCCCTGTCTTTACCCCCCTCTGTCTTTGTTCCTCTCTGTCTTCATGGCTTCTATCATCTCCCAGGTGAATGACAGTAGTCCTAAGACGGTGCTGTCCCAGCTGTGTGAGCTGCTGGCAGCGCGGCCCCTGCAGGGTCTGGTTTATGAAGAGGAGAGGCCCCCTCGCACGGCCTGGGGTCCATTGGCCCCAATGCTGGAGTTTGTCTCTGCGCAAACAGGACTGCCCATAGTGGCTGTAGGAGGGGGAGCGGGGCTGGGGAGGATGCCACAGGTAGGAGGAGGGAGGTTGGGATGGGGGTGGGAGAGTAAAGAGCGTAAAGTGTTTGCAGCTTGTGTGTGTGTGTGTGGGGGGGGGGACTGAAAGAGGAGAGAATCAGAGGAATACAAGGGGACAGATGTGCTAGTAGTGTCATTGTGTAGCTCCAAATGCGAGCGCCGGAACAATGTTAATTAGGTGTGTGCTGTATACGAAAGCAGTATGGATTGACAGCTCTATGAATGGAGTATAAAAGGAGAGCTGCTTATATTGCCATAACAACTTACAATGTCATAATGTCGCACATCCTCTCTGTGAAGAAAAGGTTTGGGCAAGTGCCGGTGGGACGGAGGGGAAGTTGAAGGTCAGGGTCGCTGATCTGCTGAAACTCTGCAGTGTTTGATCTGTAAATGGCACCAACTGGGCCTGTCGCTCTGCCTCTGATGTTCCTGGGTGGGAGGCCATGAGAAGACATGGGTGTGTGTATGAGGGAATATGTGTGTGTGTGTGTGTGTGTGCTGTACATTTGTGTGTATGCACCTGAGAAACTAATGTCACATGGTTTTCGCCACCATATGGGGGGAAAGGGAAACAAAAAGCTTTGCATTTGTGCTTACAAATAACTGTTTTAACCATTTACTCTTGAGGAATTAAATTGTAGCACTTTGATGAACTTCCTTTGAAGATGTACCCTCGCCTAGTCCTCACCCCCTCCCATCCCCTGAACAGACTTTTTAGAAACACTCCCTTCTGGGCGTCATAGGAGAATTTGTGCAACAATCCCAGCTGTTTCAGCCCTGCGGCTGCACGAGTGCTACTGCTCCATAAAAACTTCAAGCCCCGTGATGCCTCCATGTTGTGCATAAAGATGGAGCGGTCCAGAGAGTTGTAGTTCCTTGTAGTGAAAATACTGTCTGTTACTTACTCGTTGTATTGCAGCAGAATTTTAGATACAGTACAACTGCAGAGGATGAATTTTACAGTGAGATTTTAAACCAAATGTGCTGCTCTCTTTCCCAAATCAGGAATCAGGTTCCATCTTTCTCCAGTTCAGCTCCTCTACTGCCCTCCAATTAGAGGTCATCTTTGAGGTGCTGGAGGAGTACGATTGGACATCCTTTTCCGTGGTGTGCACGCGTCACCATGGCTACCAGGACTTCCTGTCTGTAGTGGAGGGCCTGACCGACGGCTCGTTCATCGGCTGGGAGAAGAAGAGTGTGGTGATCCTGAACGTGACCGACGACCCTGGGGGGGCACGCACGCGCAGGCTGCTGAAGGAGAACGAGGCGCAGGTGAGACAGGGGGGAGGGAGGGGGGAAAGGGGGGAGGAAAGGGGAGGAAGTGCTGCAAATCTCATTGGGGGCCCCTTTCTCACAGGTGGCTTCCGAGCTTTTTCCTTCCTTCTTCGTCTCTCCCTCTGTCCCTCCACATCTCTCTCTCCCCTCTCTCCTCTATCCCTCTGTTCTTCTCTTCCCCTCCCTCCCATCTGCCAAGGCATAAAGAGTTCAACGGTACAACACAAACCACGAGTCAGTCTGATTTGCTGGCTGGCATTGTTCAAAGAGTTATGTGCAATGTGCAATATAAGTTAACCACTTAACCTACAGTGTCCTTCTTGTTTCTACTTAAGTGGCTTTAAAGTTGGAAAAAACCCATCTTGTTCCAGACTGTCTGTCAGTATCACACACATCACACTGTAGCATTTAGCATCAGCTTGTTCCAGCTCTTCATTGAATCTGTAAATGATGTCGACAACGAGTGAAATATTCATGGCTGCACCCTTCCGATAAATGGAAATATATTATATGTCTTGTGCATTATGTTATACACATCTCCCCCCGAATTTAACTTGACTTAGTTGGTATTCGTGGCGACTCTGAGGTCTGTCTCTATATACACTGTGTCTACATTTTTGTCTTTGATATTTCGAATGCAAAAAGAACAAACTACATTTCAAGTTCTCGTTGATTCATTGATGACCAGAATGACTCGTGGTTTTGGCTTACCTCTAGTGTGTTTCATTCCTTCATGCCTGCTCCCTCTACTACCCCGATGCCTTGCTCGTTCTTCCCTTCCTTTCCTTCCTTCTTTCAGCTTCCAATCTCCCCTGCTCCTCATTTTTTTTTTAACTCCACTCTTACTTTACCTCCCCCCACCATCGTCCCTTAAACCTCCTCTTTGACCCCATGATCCTCCTGTTCATTTTTTCACTCCTCCGTGTGTTCCCCCCCCCCCCCTACCTCCCCTCGTGCGTTTCTTTGCCTGGAGACAGGCTCACTCTCCTTTGCTGCCTTCCTGTTCACCTCCATCTCTGTGTGGCTATCTTTCATTCCTTCAGTCTGTCCTTCTTGCTGCATGTCTACCCGGCCACAGACGCTCCATTGGCTTGGTACCGTCTGGGTTTCAATGTCATCGCTAACGTCCCAGCATGGCCACTGTAGCTCTGCGTGTGTGTGTGTTTGTGTCTGTAGTGTGTGGGTTTGTAATGGATTCCTTAGACTCCACTCTGCTCGTGTCACTGTTAATATAACATACTGCCTGCAGCAGGTTGCCTATACGCAGTGCTTGCTTTTTAACCCTCTTACTTTTCACAACAAACTCCCTTCTTTTAGCTTTTTACAACTGCAGGGCTAATAAAAGCTTGTGATTGCTTAGTAATGCTGTGTATGTTTGCATTACATGCTCTCTCTCTTTCTCTTTCTCTCTCTCTCTTTCTCTCTCTCTCTTTCTCTCCCTTTCTCTTTCTCTCTCTCTCTCTCTTTCTAATTCTCTTTCTCTCTCTTTCTCTTTCTCTTTCTCTTTCTCTCTCTCTCTCCTCTCTCTTTCTCTTTCTCTTTCTCTTTCTCTCTCTCTCTCCTCTCTCTTTCTCTTTCTCTTTCTCTTTCTCTCTCTCTCTCTCTCTCTAACTCTCTGTCTCACTGCCACATACGTGGTATAATGTCCTCTACATAGTAGATGGCTTGATGCAGGTCTCTGGGTCAATTTCTACTGAAATCTCTCACTGTCTATCTGTTGTTCCATTCCTCTTCCAGCTTCTGCCTTGTCAGTATTTCTTCTGCTCTCTCTCTCTCTCTCTGTATGTTCCTCTCTTTCTCCATTTCCCGTCTTTAGATATTGTGTGTGTCTGTTTATAACTCTGATTCTCTCCTTCCCTCCCTAATTCAGTCTGTCGCCTTCTTTCTCCTTCCTCTCCCCCCTCTGTCACTCTCATTCCCTGCCTAATTCACTGGAGGTTTATTGGCATACAGGCAGGATTGTTTTGCCAAGCCATTACAGTTCAAAATCCAATGAAGGCGCAGTCTCAAAATGTGCTTTCAGTCTGTTTCCCTGACCCCCCCCCCCTCCATGAATCTGTTTTCTTCTTCTTTTTTGTCCTTTGATTTGCCTTTTTCTCTTTTCTTCACTGTTTTATTTTAAATGCTCTTACTCTTTCTTTCTTCTTATGTATTTGTCCCCCCCCCCTTCCATCTTTCTGCTCAGCTCTAACACCTTAAAACCCTCTTTGGTCAATTTCTGCCCCCCTCCTCTCCCTCCTCTCCCTCCTCACCCCTCCTCACCCCTCCTTACCTCAGCACTTTCAGCTGAGAGCTCCTCCACTGTCACTGCTGTCTTTCTCTGTTGTCTTTCACTCTCTTTAATGTTTTCTTCTCTCTTTCTCCCCAGCCACACTCCATCAACCCCCCTTCCACTGTTTTTTGCAAATATCTCTCCAGGCCCGGATTTTACCAAAATATGTCATCCTTTGCTTTCCTTCACCACCCCTCCCCCCATTCCCCGTTCTCCAATGAGTTACTTTTCTCTCTTCCCACCTTTGATTACTTCCCTCCTATCCGCATCACCCACCATCTCCTGTTGTCTCCAGGTCTTTTCTCCACCCTGCTTTTAATAACGTATGTCAGTGTTTAGCCTCTTCCCCCTTAGTTTTCCCTCAGGTGTGTTTGGTCTTTAACTGCCACCCCCCTCCCTCCTCCCTGGCTTCCACGCCTGTACCTCTCTATCTCTCTCCTCTACCACTTACAGTTGTTTCATTTTCCCTTTCTTGTTTTACTGCTATTTTCATTATTCATAACTGTATCTTGTTTCATCAGGCCCAAGCTCATTAAGCACTGACCCCCGTTGCCTCCTGCACCTCCTGGTTAGCATTCATCACATGCGGCCATGCTGTCTCTCCTCTTTCTGGCGTGTCTGCTTCTCTCCCTGAATCATACGTCCAACTCCCATGAACCTTATCACATCAGCTTACCGCTATCTCTCCTCTTACCTCCGCCGGCAGTCTTGTTTTTTCTCGATATGGCCTTTTCTATCCAACCTCCTCCTCTCCCGTTCAGGTGCACCTCTGCTCCAGCTCTATCTTTCTCCCCTTGATTCTCCCACCCTCTGTCTCTCTCCACGTCTCCCCTGTCCCCTCCTTATCTCACTAGCGTGTATGTGTGTGTGTCTCCCCTCGTCCCTATTCCCTCCCTGCCTTCCTACTGTCCTCCAGGTACGTTTGCTGTACTGCTCCCAGGAGGAGGCTGAGCTGGTCTTTAAAGCCGCCTGGTCCGCCGGTCAGGCCGGAGCCTCGCACATGTGGTTCGCGGTGGGGCCGGCTCTCTCAGGTTTGAGCATGGAGAGCCTGCCTCGGGCTCTGTTTGCCGTGCGGCCCCAGGGCTGGAGGGACGAACCTCGCAGGAGGATTGCTCGGGGAGTGTCTGTGCTGACTCATGGGGCAGTGGCCATGCGCAAGGATTACGGAACCACGGGTGGGCCGAACTTTGTCACCAACTGCATGACGGACGCCAATCAGACCCAGAGACTGCGGGGCAGGATGAGGTGAGAGGGAGATAAGAGGAAAGAGGGAAGCTCTAAAGGGAAAATGTGAGGAGGGAAGGAAGAGAAATGCATGTTCGGGGGGGGCGTACAAGGCCATTGGCAGGCTCCGGACAAAATATATTGAGACAGCATCAGGTGTATTCTGTGAAACGAGTTGGTTCAGTGCCAGAATGAGCTGGAAGGTATACGGGTGGAGTCGGTAGCTTCAGTGTCAGAGAGCAGGCACAGAGGGGATATCTGAATTTGGAGTTGGCTATCATCCATGCAAAATAGATGTTGTTGGTGCATGTAGTTGTGAGTTGGCAAAATTACCCCAGCGTCTGTAGCAAGTGGACCATGTCTCATGTATATTAATGAGCCGGCTGTAATATATTCCTTGTAGGCTGTGCAAACAGGCAGCATCACACTCTAACAGGTAGCCTAAGTGGTTCTGGTTATCATCCTTGTTCATTTTTAATGCCATTCATCCTTGCTCCACATACACACCACACATATGATATCGAGAAGTTTGGTCAGTGTGATAACCTAAACATGTAATTAATGAGTTTATTTACAGTGATTTTTGTAAATGAAGCACAGCGCAGACCGTGCGGCAATTAAATGGAAATGATTAATGGACTCTTCCTTCTTTGTTTATAAATAATGTCCAACACCAGAGGAGCAAGTTGTTTTTATTTTATTTTATCTTTTGCAGTGCTACCTGCTGTTCACTGTCTGTAACTACAAGCTGCTCTCAATACGAGGCTTTCTGTCACGTAAAAAAAAAAAAAAGCTTTCAGGTTTTGTGTTTTGATGCCAGCAAGATGACACGAGGAGACAGTTAGAACGTCTGTCCTGTGTGATTATCAGACAAACTACAGAGCTCACAGGCGATGCAGAGAGCAGCAGTTGTTTGACTTCAAAGATCCTGACAATTCTGTGTGTCTGATCATTTGTCTGTAGATTTGATTAACAGACAAGCCCTTGCTGTCACCATAGAGGTGCTGTGATTTATTTTCAAGTGGGAAGGCTCACTGTTGCATCAAAAACAACCTTATGATTTCTATTTTCTCCTCATTTCCCCTGAAACAATTAGTTAATTAATTTACTAATATTACGTGTTTTCTGTCATTTACATCCATTGCCATACAGGTATTTCGGCAACATCACACTTGGTGGTCGAGACTATTCCTTCAATGGTGACGGTTACCTGTCCAACCCCTTCCTCGATGTCATTTCCTGGACACCTGGACGTGGATGGGAAGATGTAAGGACATGACATGAGTTCTTTATGTCTAACCATGCGCTCTGAGTGTCATTCGAGAAGAGAAAGGGGCATGCTTTCTGTTGAATCACACCATATACTCGAGCGATTACTATTTAGTTGTCTCCACAAGCTGTTTGAATCTTGGGATTCATGAGAAACTGTAATTTTGTCCTCTGTGAATAACCGCAAAGACAACAGGGCCTAGCAATTGAGCCCAGAGCAGGTTTTTTGCTGATTGGTTCTCGAGTCTTAATCTCTCCATGTGAACTGGAGGAGCAGATCCGTGCTGCGTTGGCATCTGAAATAGGGATATAGACCTGACAGTGAGAACAGTCAGGTCACATGGGTTCATGTTCATGTAAAGTTCACTATGGCTATCGGTGCCCGAGGCAGAGGAGAGAGATTGGCTGCTGACTATTTGACCGTGCTTTGTGTGCTCCTGCTGTGCCTGTTCAGTTTCTGCTGTCTCTCTCTAACGCTGATATTTCCTCTCACACAACACCAAAAATGCACTCACACACACACACACACACACACACACACACGCGCACAAAGCACAGAAACAATTGACAGAAGTCTAATGGTCCCAATTTGGATAACTGATCAATCATTTAAGTCACTTATTCAGCAAAAATGACAAACATTCTGTCTCGCTTATAAAATGTGAGGATTTGCAAATTGAATATCGTAGGACTGTTGGTTTGACAGAACAAGCATCACCAAGGCCTCTGGGAAATTGTAATGGATCAGTTAATGAATGAAAGAAATCCCCACAAGGTTAAAGGATAGGTTCATATGTTTTCAAGTCGGTCTTAATACACTACGGCATGCCCATATGTAGCTTTAAAGATGTATCTATGTAATCTTCGTCCTCTCCTGGTTGTGAAGCAGTACCTTCCTGTGCGATTCCATGGTAAGTGATGGAGGACAGAATCTACAGTCCTAGTTTAGTGCAAAAACATGTTTTAACGTTAAGGTGAAGCGGAATTTTGTATAAAAAGACAGGAAGATACCCACTTGATTTAACAAAGACTGTTTGAGCTTCACGTAGCTTTGGTCAAATTTTGTAATGCATTTCTATATAGAAAGAGGGCTGTGGGTTCCGTCCCTCATCTGTTACATCATTGGTGGAGACGCTTCACGACCTTTATGGAGAGTAAGAAGTCTTTAGTCTTTAAATGTGCTGTAAATACGGATACGAGATGCTATTTAGACGGACTTAAAAAATGTGAACCTGTAAGTTGCAGCCCTGCAGTCATACACCTCTACTCATAGATTTCATTCTTGGTCATTTTACTGAAAGTAATGCTCTGATGTTGCTCTGATCAATAGTTTTGTTCTTCTTCGCTGCCTGCGTTTTCAGTTTTTTTACCGTGAAATTAAATGCAGATGTAAATAGTGCTGAAGATTTCTGGGTGTCTGTCGTTACCATCTGGTTGTAGACCCACCATTGTTTTGTGTGTTTGAGTGTCTTGTCAACATAACTGTGTGCGCGTCTAAAGCACCAGTACCCCTGGGGTGTCATGCATATTCTATTAAGCTGAGGTTTCTTGAGAAATCCTTAATTCGAAGCCTTGTCACCTGTTGGAGATGTTTTCCCTTTAATACGCCGGGATTTTACCCTTGTCAGTGTCAGAAGAGACAGCGATGCTCATTTTCTCAACCACACACCACCGCCTCGACACCACACTGCACATGCACATGCATAAAGACACGCAGTACTCTCAGACCATACACTCTGCAACAGCACATAATCACAAACACTGCACTAACACAAACACTGATGCACCCACACAAGCTTACACACATACATACACACAAGCATAAATACACACATTGGTGGTTCTCAGCCTCCCGCTGGTTTTAACAGCCCACCAGAGTCCAGTCTCAGTGTGTCGTAACATGCTGACTCCTGCCATATATCTCAAATCCCTTTCAATTAGAAGCTCCTGCGCTGGTCCTTCGACCAGAGTACAAAACCCGCCCACACACACATGCTTAGAACTCACATGCAGACGTCCACATGTGTGTGTGCGTACAAATGAGGGCACATACCGTATGCTAACACACATATGCTTACACCCTTCTTGCATAAACCCTATTGCACTATTGCACACACGCACACAATGAGGATAAGACGCCTGTATCTGCCTATTATGCACATCCACGCTGTTGGCTCTCCCTGAATATTTAATGTTCTCTTTACAATGACTGCACCATTACCTAGCCTGAGAGCACCCAGCTTAGCTTACTGAAACACTGCAGACTAGTACTGAAGATTGTCCAGCATTAGCATGGCTTGTTTCAGCTGCGGATACAGCACACGGAGCTAAATGTTCAAGGATATCACTGTAATTTAATGAACATGCATTAACGCCACTCATGGCTGCTAAAGGATAGGTTTTTCGTTAAAAGTGGTCCCCGGCCCTCAAACTTTTCCTCAAAACCAGAATACTTTCTCTGCCTTCAATTCCATCCATTTGAGTAGTCTGAAGTGGTGTTTTTTGGCTGTTCTTCTCCTGACGTTTGCTTGTGCATTTTTCTGGGTATTTGTCTGACAGAGAGCAGTGTGTTCTCCTGTAGGCTCTATCTGTTTTCTGTCTGTGTTCCCTGAGTGTGTTTTGATTGAACGTCTGATGTAGAGCTGCGGTCGAAGTGCAGTCGAAATACTGTCATTGTTGCCACCTCCTCTTCTCCCTGCTTTTACACTGGCTTTACACAGAAAGGCAGGCTGATTGGAGCTGCCAAACTTTGCGTTACTTCACTGGCCTGCTAAAGTATTTTATATATAGATGTATGTTTGTATGTGTGTGTCTGTGCATCCATATGGATGTATATATTATGTGCATGAGTGTACAGTATGTGTGCACACTTTCTTCTGTGTATGTTGCCTCAGTCACACTTGACGAGACTTTTATCGGGTGATCATGACGTGTGTCAAGTGATGTTACAAGACGAAGGTTCACAACAAAAAAACAAAAACAGACTGAATCTTTGGGTGTGGTTCTGCCTTACGTTGCTCTAAAAAGTCTGAATATGCAAATATCCAGCATCCAACACTTCCAGAGAGCATATAAACAATGCAAAAAGAAGGGGGAAACAATGATACAGCCAAAGGGATGCTTGACTGACATTTTTGGGTCAACAGTGGACACAGAACAATGTGCTCACAACATTATCCCCGGACAGATTTTAAGAATCATACTAAAATGGCATCTGTAGACATGAGTCTACTCTCTGCACATGTGCTATTTCAGTGTGTAAAAATGCTTTTTGACCAGAGCGTGTCACATACAAATTTGGCTCCAGGCTATTAAAAAGCCTCCAGGTTAGAAAAGTGTATTTCTGCACAGCTACCTCAGTAAGTCCCATTGTTTGTGCAGGGACGAATTGGAGAGTTACTTGCTTTCATCCTTCCCAAAGCCATTATATGTAATTACATGGCAATGTCTAAATTTGACACTAAAGTAAGTGACTAGTACAAACAAATCTTGATAACTACTGTAATCCCATCAATCAGTGTAGCCTTTGCACAAACGTTTCAGGTAATTGCTCCCAGCCCACATAACAATGAATATATAGGGCCTGGTGTTCTACAAATTATTTTCCTCCATCTGTGCCATGCAAGGGAGGACAAAATGAAGCCTAATACACTGTTTATTGGGCATTTGTATGAGACTGTATAATGTTGTAGGTGTTAATGTGTGTTTACCCTCTCTGTGTCTAACTAAATGTATAAGGTTATGCATTTTAATCAATTTATAATTTAAACATTATATTACTTTATTTACTCAAACGCAAATGTTATGGGTTATATTTGATGTAGTTACTCAGCCAACCTACAGTATCAGGAGGTGTTCACTGAGCATCAACAGCTAGCTTAGCTCTGGTAACTATACACAGCACTGACTGCATAAGTCCCATCCTCGAGTAAAGCTGCAGGGTTCACACAGCCTCCAACTTTGAACAAAACCCGATGATTTGAGAATTTTGGCTTAGAAGATATCGCAGATGACACAACTTGGAATTACCAATGTTGGGTAACCATATCACTGTAAACAACTTAGTAAGTAATGTTACTGCCCAAAACAGAATAGAAGGTAACTTCTTAACAGGTTACTTTCGGATTTTAGACACTTTATCCCTTCCCTCTCACATAGAAACAGCTTCATTGGATTATTAGTCAAAGACTGCAGAACAGCAAGTCCACCCTGTTTCCAAATATGTGACACAAATTGATTTCTGTCATATATTTGAAAAAGAAAAATGTTGTTTTCATAACTTGAAATGTTATATTCATTTGATTAGATTAGATTTTTGATTTCAGTGTCATAAACAACAAAAACAACAGATCTATCCAAAAAGCATTAACAACAAAAAATAAGAAGTAAATTAGATTCAATTGAAATGTTGAAGAATGACAGGATGAAAACACTAATAGTGAATAAAACGTATTTCCATAGTGGTCCTCACTGTAACAACATAGTCTTCTGTGCCCCTACTACATTACAGACTTAAGTTGAAGATGTGACATGAACATGTAATTAGTATCACTCATTATACAAATAATACGTTTCAAGTAAAATGCAAAGTACCTTTTTTTTGTACTGTATCTTGAGACAAGGCTAAATTGTGTCTTTTTGATAGTTGCTCTGTGTTCAATATGTTTGTTGAGATTACCTGTGTTTGTGTGCTCCACCTCTCTGTAATGTTTTGCTTTTCTCCATTCCCCCAGGTAGGCTGGTGGGAGAACGGCGTGCTGAGGCTTCGATACCCAGCCTGGTCCCGCTATGGGCCATTCCTTAAACCACCTGACGATGCCCAGCACCTGCGCGTTGTCACGCTGGAGGAAAGGCCATTTGTCATTGTGGAGCTGGCAGACGCCGCATCCGGGACCTGCATCCGGGACTCAGTGCCCTGCAGACGACCACTTAATGCCAGGTTTGAATATTTTGGGATGTAAGACAAGGATGTGTTTTATGTAGGATTTGATGTTATTGACTGATTTAACCGAAAACTATAATTTTCAGAAGCGGTAATGAAATGAAAGAAAATTCAGAGAAATCAAGGAGAAAAAAGAATAGTATAGTCTCTCTACTGTATTTAACAGTGTTGTGAATGTAGTTCCTAAGCTCTCATGATGCCATCCAATTGAGGTGACATCAATCACCTATCAAAACTGTGGTCTCTTCACTCCCTGGCCATAATCAATAACAGACTGCTCTCCAGAGGATCAGTGGAATGACTCAGGAGTCTGAAATCAGATATAACCGCAGTGGAGCTTTATGGTTCATCAGCTTCTGAGGGGATGACAGCGCCTATCCTACACTGGTCGATCAAACCTGTCACCAAATGCCGGGCCACAAAATACCCCCTCTGTGACCATTTCCCTCTGTTTTGCTCCTTTTCCTTTCCTTTCACACTATTACACACCAACCAGGATGCAGTTTAGTAGGCTTTTTGTTTGACACTTTTACGTAGATGTTCTACTTGTTTTTTTCCTCTTTGTGACTCCTTCACAGTGCCATCCATGAAGGTGTGGCTCCCATGAAGCAGTGCTGCAAGGGCTTCTGCATTGACATCCTCAAGAGATTGGCCAAGATTGTCGGCTTCACCTATGACCTTTACTTAGTGACCAATGGGAAACATGGGAAGAAAATTGAAGGGGTTTGGAACGGCATGATTGGAGAGGCAAGTCTTTGCTAGTGTGCGTGTACGTGTACGTGTACGTGTACGTGTGTGTGTGTGTGTGTGTCTGTGTCAGTGTGTGCCGGTGGTTATGCTTGTCTGCCTTTTTGAGCAATGTGTTCTCAATGTTGATCCCTTGTCACTTGCGTATGTCTGTGAAATTCTTTTGTGTGTGAGTTTATATTTGTGCCTCTGCATATTTTGTGTTGCATTTTTAGTGTTGCAACAAGCCACATAGCATTCCTCTGCCTATTCTCATGTGTCCTGGATGACCAGTCAAACACTATGTCACATCAAGCGCTGTGAGAGTTATGGCCACTTAACCACTGCCAGCAATCAGACAGCTGCCATTTATTACATGCACACACACACACACAACACACACACACACACACACACAGACAAATGTGCAGACACAAACACTGTAATAGAGGGGGAAAAATGCAGTTACACAAATTAGACTGAGAAGCATGGTGGCTAACATATGCCGAACACGCACTCTCCTGCAAACACTTCCCCACAGTATACTTATCTGCAGAGACACATAGAAGCACAAAGACTCACACGTTGTTAGACACCCCCTGGCTAGTTGTGATTAGTCCTTGATATTTTCTCAGCAAAACACACCAAGGTTCATGATACACAGAGATGCTGGCAGAAAAAAAAGAACAGGCACACACACATACTGAGATCGATACGGGGGGGCTGATGTTTCATTGAAGCGGCCCGCTGTTTCCATCTTTGTCCCAGAGGGAACTTGCCAAACGGCAGTTGTCACGGGTTCCAAAACAGTTCCACTGCGCTCTCCTGCTCTATCATTTATAACTTGAGCCGGGGCCAGAGCTGTCTGTCGAATCTATTTTCACATGCAAAAGGCCACTTGAGTTTTGTTTTCTAAAACTAATGTCTGTCTTTTGATCAGATGTTCCAAAGCTTGACAGTCTTTGATCAGGTAATCCAGAGACTTGGCAAAGTTGAGAGAGGGGGGTGGAGGGGGGGGTGCTTGGCTTTCCGCTTCACTTCATTTTTCTGCTGATTTGCTCTGAAGAGCGGATGTGCCATGTCTAATGTAGATTAACATTTCACTTGGACAATCAGCAGACACAGCGGTTTTCAGGTTTTTCTAGATGGTGGCAGGGAGGAGAAGGGCCTTAGCTCATTTTGTATGCTAAAGAGATGCACAAGAGACAAGTGTTCAGTATTTGTACCAGATTGAATTCTTGGCCTTTCTCATGCAGGCCCATTTGAGGATGTACAAAGGGTCAGGGTGCAGAAATGTCACCATCTCACCTGGAAATAAACCTTAGTGAACTGTGAAAGATTGTCTTTGTCTTTCTGTCCCCGCCACAGGAATTACCCATAATTAGATTTCTCTCTTGTCCCATTTAGGTGGTATACAAGCGGGCCGACATGGCCATTGGCTCGCTGACTATCAATGAGGAGAGGTCAGAGGTCGTAGATTTCTCTGTCCCTTTTGTGGAGACGGGGATAAGTGTCATGGTCTCCCGAAGCAACGGAACTGTATCACCCTCCGCTTTCTTAGGTAAGAGGCTGTGTTTATGTGTGGCGCCTAGCTGATGTACAGAATCTAATCTAATCGTAAAAGTGTTGAGTTTGCACAAAGAGCCTCGGTCTTTGGCTGCTGGTCCTTACATCTAGATTAGCCGTTACTTTTTCTTAGCTGCTTGTGTCTTCCCAACTTGTAGTTTCACTCCGTCAGCAGACTCAAGGCTCCAGTGGGAGAGCAGTTATTGGCCTATAGACTGCATTGAGGTGATTGTTGAAAGAAAAACAGTGTTTATGGACTTCTGGAGAATATGTTTTCTCCAATGGTTTCTATTTTCTCTGCATACAACAAGGCTCATCTCTGTGTATATAGCACACAATGTGCCAGGTTTATGAAACTTTATTGTCCCCTCTATTGATAGTAATAATGATAATTTAATAATGCAGCACAAAACCGCCCTTATGTTATGTGTTGATTTAAATCTTCTCTTGTTTCCGTACAAAGAGCCCTACAGTCCAGCGGTGTGGGTGATGATGTTCGTCATGTGCCTGACCGTAGTGGCTGTGACCGTCTTCATCTTTGAGTTCTTCAGCCCTGTGGGCTACAACCGCAGTCTCCAGAATGGCAAGAGTGAGTGATGGATCTCAGCTGTCTGTCTTACCCAGTCTGATGGATGGGTCTTCATTGCCGCATGGATCAAATGGACAAACATTGAGCACATTCCTGGAATGTGGTGGAAAGAGTTCAAAGTCAAAATTATAATTATAGCGTGATAATTAACTTTTTTGCTTGTATTGAGTTTGCTTCATCCTGTCTGATTGGTCAGTTGTCACATTCAGAATGAACCGAGTGACATTTTGACTCTGCTGCCCTGAATCCTTAACTGCGAGTGTGGCGAAGAGGAAATTATACCTACAGTATGTTGAACTGCATCCAAGTATTCTCGATATTGAAACAGCCATTTATTATTCAAGAGCATAGTTTGTACCCCTGTGATATTCAGTATGCCTGATGCCTCGGTCCAATACCCAACCCGACTTGCCTATTTTACTGCATGATTGCTGTGCTCTCCATAATTTTACCTCTCTGTCATCCTCCCATATATCCCTCTCTTTCACCCTCCTCTCTCTCCTTCCTTCCTCCTTTACTCCTGTCGTATAAAGGAAGTGTTTGAGCCCTT
This sequence comes from Anarrhichthys ocellatus, assembly GCF_004355925.1. Lineage (NCBI taxonomy): Eukaryota > Metazoa > Chordata > Actinopteri > Perciformes > Anarhichadidae > Anarrhichthys > Anarrhichthys ocellatus. Next base: position 5,092,245 of record NW_022280043.1, read on the forward strand.
TGAATGGGGATTTGCACCGTGTGGTTTAATCATTTGTAAGATCACGTAGCAGCTGAATTGAATGCTGCCATCCTCGAAATGTATAGTCACCGCCTTTGTGCTTCACTGTCAAAAAGCCCGCTAGGTATTTTAATATACAGTAAACCTGTTTTACAGATCATTAGGGGAAGTTTAATTAGAATCAGCTGCTTCATCTGCAGTCTGACGCTACTGAATACTCTATTGTGCGGTGTACTGGCTGGATTGCTGTTGTAGAAAAAAGTTATTGTATCAACCACTCATTACACTCTCTTTCTTCTCCCTCTCTCTCTTTACCTCGTCATCATTTTGGACAGAGGCTGGAGGGTCTACTTTCACCATAGGAAAGTCTGTATGGCTTTTGTGGGCTATTGTCTTCAATAACTCCGTGCCAGTGGAGAACCCCAGAGGAACCACCAGCAAAATCATGGTGCTGATCTGGGCTTTCTTTGCTGTCATCTTTCTGGCCTCCTACACTGCTAACCTGGCTGCCTTCATGATCCAGGAGGAGTACATTGACACAGTGTCTGGCCTCTCGGACAAGAAGGTACCTCATTGCTTGAATACTGATTAAGTAGGGAGAGCAGAAGGAGAATTAAAGTCTTAGATTGAGCCAAATCCTGTGCATTTGAATGTTAAATTGATTAAAGCACAGGAATTTAGAAATGAATAAAATCTCATTTTCTGTAACTCAATTACCGCAGTTCTCGAATACTTTAAAGACAGTTCTAAATGCTACTTTAAGTCCAAACACTGCTCTATTTTAAAAGATATGACTGTGCACAGAGTGTTGTAAGTTAGTCTGGAAAGTGGACAGAAATAGGTCAGACAGATTGGTGCACAGCCTGGTGTGTCTCATGCCCCTTCCGTCTCCCTCCCTTGCCTCCCTTTGCTCCGCTAGTTTCAGCATCCCGAGGAGCAGTACCCACCTCTGAAGTTTGGCACGGTGCCCAATGGGAGCACAGAAAAAAACATTCGCTCCAACTACCCAGACATGCACCAGTACATGGGCAAATACAACCAGAGAGGGGTGGAGGATGCCATACTGAACCTCAAGACCGGGTCTGTCTGCTACCACTTAAGCATTTTCATTCCCTCACATTTACATGTATCCTGCCAGATCTTTGTCTTTCTCCACATGCTTTCACAAATTATAGTTTATTAGATTAAGGAAGTTGTTAAAATTGTTCACGCTTTCCTCAGGCAACATTAACTTATATTGTTGTTTGATTGAGACATAAAATGTACAGTATATGCCTGTATAAGCTTACAAGACAACAACCAAGATCACAACATTTTAAGTACTGATCCATTTCAAAAGACCTAATTTACAAAACAGATTTACCTTACTATAAAGGGTACAAGATACTCTTTAAATAATTGTTTCCAAAACAAAAATCTTCTTAAACTCAACTCAACAAATATATATATTTCTTTAATATTTTTTCCGCTGTACAAGGTGATGAAAGGTGGTAATGAAAATACGTAGAATATGATGAAATTTGTTTAATAAGTTCTTTTCAAGTTTGACGTGATTAGTGATTAGTTTAATAACAATTATTTGAAAATGGCATTGGCTGCTGAAATGGGATGAATCTCTACTGCTATTCAGATGCAGGTGCGTGCAAATGCAGTGCTACTAAATGGTCCAAAGAAGATGGTTTGCAGTTGTCTTAAACCCATACTGACTACTCACCATAAACATAGGATTTCTTGACTACTGTATGTTTGCTGAAACAGCAGTTGACCATACAATCCCACCACAGGGTCCATACAAACCCTACAGTATTTACTGTATTTCCATCAACCCATGAGAAATCACCCAACATGTATTGGTTATTATATGACTTTGTTTCTGGCGGAGTCATACTGCCATTCTTTTCCATGATTTTTTGTTCACTCTCTCACTAGCAGGCCATAACACACAGTGACATTTTTTTCAACTCTGACTAACATTTCACATCTTTTGTCACACTCCCTGCTTTCCTGCACAGATTCTCTCACCTTTACTTTCTCTCCACCTTTACCCACACACGCACACAAAACACATACAGTGCAAGCAGCATTTCCCTCTTCAGTTTCGAGGAGAATCTCTATCACCCGTCATGTGTTGAATAATCCCAGTTTACTTTACCCTAAGCCTCTGTCATCATTTCTCCCTCCCCATTGCCTTGACACCACAATTATAACTCTGTGTTAACATGCACAGAAATGAGAAACTCTCTTCCTTAGTGCTTATCTTTCCTTTCCTCTCACGCCTCATCTGCCCTCTTATCTTACCATTTCTCTCTTTTCTCTTACTCTTTTTCGGTCCATTCTTTCCCCTCCCAGTGTGCTTTCTCCGTGTGTCTGTATTTAAACTTTATAATCCTCATCACTCTCTGGCTCTTTCCCATGTCTTTTCCCCCTGAAGTGTGTAAATCTTTCCCCCCTCTCTCTGTCTCCCTGTCACTGTGCTCTTCGCACCGTATAAATCCCCATCTTCCTCCCCTCCGCCTCCCCAACCACCACCTTCCCGCTCCCTCTTACTCACACATCTTTCCCTGATCTCTGCCTTATTTTATTCTCCTTGTGTTTTCACTCTTTTCACCAAGCCTGCTTTACTATTCCACCCATCCTCCCTTTTTCTAGTTATGATTTAACTTTTCATGGCCTCTCTATCATTCTGTGCGCCTGTCTGCAGTATGTTTTTGCACCCTAACTCTCTTCCCAGGTACATCACAGAGATCCACCTTTATACCTCCTCCCCTGCCTGTATCTCCATCCCTCCGCTCCCTCTCTCCCATTAAATGATGAATGAATTCTCCCTTGATCCCTTTACAGGAAACTGGATGCTTTTATTTATGATGCTGCAGTATTGAACTATATGGCCAGGAAGGACGAAGGTTGTAAGGTGAGTACTAACCCATGCAGGCACTTTTGCTTACATACTAGAGTCATGTATATTTGTTTCTTGGTCAGTTTTTTTTTTTTTCTTTTTAATATCTCCACATTGTCCTTTTTCTAAGGTGATGACCATAGGCTCGGGGAAGGTTTTTGCCACCACAGGCTACGGTATCGCCCTGCACAAAAACTCACGCTGGAAACGTCCTCTTGACCTGGCCCTTCTGCAGCTGGTGGGAGATGGTGAGAACTATGGGGAGGGGAGGGAAGAGAGGAAAATAATTAGAACAATGGAGGGGCAAAGGGAAGGTTACGGGTAAAATGACAGCGCAGAGAAACGAGCGACAGAGTAGCACAAGGGTGGGGGGTGGATGGAGGACACAGGGGGTAGATGAATGAGAGGATGTTGTGAAGTGGATGGGGGGGGAGTACAAGGTGTGGAGAGAGCGATGGCTGTAAGGTGTTTCAATTGTGAGGGAATAATGGAGTGTATGAGGGGGCTGATGGTGATGGTTAAGAGATTTGTAGGTATCTTTATTGGCTACTAGAAAGGAGAGGAAATAAAAGGGGAGGTGGGAGCAAGAGGAATATTATTTGTTGGCTGCAGACATTGCAGACATTACTTGATTCCCCCGTTTTCCCTCCTCTCAATCTATCAGACTTTCACTCTCTTTCCCTTCTTCCTGCTTGGGCTTATAAATGGAAAAAAAAACTGGGATTTACGTGTGTGAGTCAATGTTGCAAAAAGAGATGATCACAACTTGTGTGGTGACCGATTTACACTCATTACAGATTAGCTGATCCTGACTCAGGAAGTGAGAAAATACATAACCCAAGAGAAACACCTGAAAATACCCTGAAATGAGTGCACTGAAGCAAAAAGATATATGAAAGAGATCAGATAATTGATTATTAAAAAATATGGGCGCATGATTAATATGCTGTTTGTCTGCTATATACACTTGTGTCTAGGATAAATCCATGCGAGGACGGTTGCTTGTTTTTGACAGACAGAATCTGTTTTTAGCAATAGTTGTCAGTACACTAATTCTTGATTATCATTTTACACAGTTCGCCACACGCATTTATTGTCTCAATCGGATGCTGCTTGTTTGGCTTTTCCTTGTGTTTTAAATCAGCTTTGCTTATGGCGTGGCGGACAAAGCCCTTTAGCTGTTTCTGGCACACGGACACTTCAGCTGCTTACACACTGACAATGCCAATTTGGTGCCAAGATCTATTAAATAAGAACGGCGTCTGGAGCTGAATAGTTGGACCCGGACAAGGTTGTGTGTGTGAGTGTGTGTGTATGCAAGAAAGCAGAGAGCCCAGACAGCCTTGACATGCTATGTCTGTTGTTTCTTTTAATTCGTGGCACATTCCCTTGTCCTTGCTTCTGTTCTGTGTAGCAAAAGCCCTTAAAATCAGCTGTGTACGCTGGATGGATAGCTACAGGCTGGCATTGGATGCTGAGGGTTCAAGTTGTAGGCAGGCATTATTGGAATGGATTACTAAGGAAGAGGATTAGTTTGTTTCGATGTAGGGGGGCGGGGGGGCTCACATTCAGCGTGCCCTCAAAGGCTGCATCTCAACAATCGCCCTGCGGCTCAAGGACTCGGCATCACACCTTCAGCCGAGCTAAATCATGTCACAGTGTTGCATCATTATGTACCATGCCATGTTGAATCATATCATTTTACAACTGCATTAGAGGGGCACTAGAGAAGAGTCCGCCACTGCTTTGTCAACGCTGTGAGTGTATTGTGTGAGTGTATTACCTCTGGTGATTCATACCACGACTTTAGAGAAGGACCATTGATCGCACTACAGCTTGTATCGTGATAAAGGCAAAACTGCTGAGTGGCGAGATTTGCCTTTTCCTTCTTATCAGATCCACTTCTATTTTTTTGCATGGTGTCAGGATTTTGATTCCGAGAATATATTATTCAGTGAGTAGATATTTAGAAATATTGAGAATATGGGTTTGCAGATCTTGGCTGGAAGGGTGTTGTTGTTTTTCAGAAATCTTGCAATGAATGCCGAGAGGTTTGTCATGTTATGATAAAAGCACGGGATTATACGGGTCATGGTTTACTGCTCAACAACTGTTGAGCTCAGCATCTCTGGACATGTCTGGCATCATGCCATATCTGGCAAAATGCAAGCATGCATGCAGGCACTTGTACATTAGCATACACACACACACACACACACACACACACACACACACACACACACACAAATACAGTTTCCTTTATTAAATAATGTCTTTGTGGTAGATGCCAGCTCTGTGTTTGCAGTGAGCCATCTCTACCTGACCTGACCTGCCAGAAACGACAGAGGTGGAGTGTGGATTTGACACACCTGTCAGATTTGGCAGGACTGAGCTGGCTGCGACTGAGAGGTAGAGACAACTGCCATCACAAAGGCCTAAGGGAGGGAAGAAACCGGCACGGTGAGAAAGAGTCAGATTGTGAAAGAGGGAGACGAAGAAGCACAAGATGAATCACCGGAAGTCAAATGGCAGGAAAGCCAGGAGATGAGACTTAGAGCTTAGAGAAAGGATTCGACTGGGTCTTGTGGAGTGGAGGACAGACATGAGAGTACCTGTTTATCTGTACCCTTCACTAAGACACTTGCTGTTTTCACATCAGACTCCTGTTTGGACACACAGCTGCTACTGAAGGTCAATGACACCGTTAAATCCTCTTCAATGGGGCTATGCTCCAGACTTAAAAACAGACCTTTGTGTCTTGGAATGCGTGTGTGTGTATGAATGAATGTGAGACAGGGAGTTGTTACCTGAGTCTGCCAGTGGGCTGCAGTGGCACTGTGTCCATCTGTTGCTGTAGCTGGAGGCCACGGCTGATTGGCTAATGATGTTCTACAGGAGACACATTAGCCAGATCACACAGATGACTAGGTCGGCTTCATCTACGCTACGCAAGCACGGCTAATGATGGCACAAATGAAAAGCTAAAGCTTGAGTTTTCGCAGAGCAGTGTAGTGTTGCGAGTGGATGCTTGACTTGTCAGCTTTTTAACCCTGCTTTAGCAGTTTTATTTAAAAATAGTTCAGACACTGTAATATGCAATCAAATGCAACCTGCAGACCTGGTAATTGCAGTGCTGCTCATCTTCTATTGGTGTTCGTGAAACATTATGTCATTATGAGTTATTTTGGAGAATACGGCTCTTTAATTGCATCATGAATCATACCCTGCATCTTCTGGCATTACTATGGTTACACCAGCAGCCCGCGCAGCCAATCACAGGTTTAACAGGGCAGCTCGGATTCGGTAGGCCAGTGAGATCATACATGAAAAGGCAGAGTGGTGGGTAAAGTGGTCTTGGCTGGTTCCTGGTAGTTTAACAGAGTGGAATCTTGAATCCCCCAGAGCTTAGCACCTTGATGGAGATTCTGACCATCCCTCCAGCACAATTAAATGATTATGATCTTCTCCCTCTGCCTCTGTCTCTGTCCCTTCTCATCGTCTCTCTCTCTGTCTCTCTCTGTCTCTCTCTCTCTCTTTCTCGTCAAATTTTTGCCAATTTCTCTCCACTCATCCTCTCCAAACAGGAGTGTTCCCGCTGTTTGTCATAATGACACAATCTCAGCCTCTCGTCCTCCATCTCTGCTTCCCTTGTTCCAGCTCCCTCTAACTCTCTCTGTGTCTCTGTCTGTCTCATTTCCCCTGATGCGTTCGTGGACAGAGAGAGAATGCCGCGTCCTCTCTCTTTTTGTGAGACATTCTTCCCAACTCTCTCATTACCCCTCTCCCTCTCTTCCATGCTTGTTCAACCTATCCAACCATCTCACTGTGGCTCCTGGTCTCCCTTTCTCCTCTCCTCATTTACTCTGGGTTACAACGTTGAGATTAGGTTGTCTGTGCCATTTTACTTCTCAGTGCTACTTTATTGTTTTGGACTCTCTCTCTCTCTGTCTCAGGCTCCTTCCTCTTTGTTACTTTGGACACAGTGCTGCTTTTTGTGTACTGACCTCTGACCTTGAGAAGTCACATTGGATAATGGGCAAACAGCAAGCAATACCGTAGACCTGTACTTTAGTGCTTATTATTAGCCTTTCTGTCTCCCTGTGTGGCCCCTGTCACTATCTATTGCCCCTGTCCCTATCTGTCTTTCTGTCTGTCTCTACAACCTTGAAATAGCCCCTAGACCCCCCTAGCCATAATTCTTCTTGTATCTAACATGATCCCCTCTCTTCTCTTATCCTCTACATGTCTTGTCTTGTACTGTCTCTCCACATTGTCTCTCTTCTTTCACCCTCTACTTTTACCACCTTTTAAACTCATCCATTTCCCTTTTCCTGCTTCTCTTCCTTATACCCCCCACCCCCTTTCCAGATGAGATTGAGATGCTGGAGCGCCTGTGGCTATCGGGTATCTGCCATAATGACAAAATTGAGGTGATGAGCAGTAAACTGGATATTGACAACATGGCTGGGGTCTTCTACATGCTGCTGGTGGCTATGGGCCTCAGTTTGCTGGTGTTTGCCTGGGAACATTTGGTCTACTGGAAGCTTCGCCACTGCATGGCCACCAGTTCTGGCAAATTGGACTTTCTCTTGGCAATCAGCAGGGTAAGTGTTTTTGTCTTTGTCTTTGTGTGTGTGTGTGTGTGTGTGTGTGTGTGTGTGTGTGTGTGTGTGTGTGTGTGCATGTCTACAGTGTTTTTTCAGGACTGGCACACAATTTTTTTTTTAAAGATTTGCAGACATTCTGTTAAGTGTTTTAATAAAGTTGTATATCCAAATATCCGCTGCTAATGTTTAACTTTTAACCGATCCAACCCCTTTTTTTGCATTAACAACCAGGTGTTTCTACAATATAGTGCTCTAAAACTATCCTACTCTATAACAGGACAACATGGTTGAAATGGAAATGTTGTGCAAACACTGTGTGAGAACATGTGTGTTCATGCCTGTGTGTGCCCTTATCTGTTACTGAGTGTGAGTGTTAGAAAGTGTGAGGTCCAGGGTCAATTCAATTCCACTCAGTCAATTCGGGAGATTAATTGAAATTCAATTCCGCTCACACCCTGGATATCCTCTTCCTTTGACAGTGACCTTGACAGAAGCAGCCCACACCATGTGCATGTGATTATTGTAGCTTCACTTATAATAATTTGTCGTTTTTCACCACTATGGTTGTAATTTATGCATTTATGTATGCAATTCCATTAACCAAACAATGCACAACTGTACTATAAATAGGATTGGATGTTTATCTGAAAAATAGCAATCTTTTCTTTCTTTATAAACTGAATCTACTTAGGTTTCTGTTTTAATATTTTCTTCCTCTTTCTCTGTTGCTCTCTCTCATGTACATACAGTAATACAATGCCTACATGTGGGGCATGATACCTGCAGTCTGTTGCATCTATGTTTTACATTTATTTGCCAATATATTCCTGCATTTACATGTAATTAATTACATTTTTTTATTTCAGGAAATACAGTTTATTTTATTTAACTTTGTTAATAAACTCGGACTCTCTCTTGTGCTCTCTTTTTCTCAGGGCATGTATAGCTGCTGTAGCTTTGAGGATGAAACAGCACCAGGTGGAACTAAATCTTTGGCCACTCATCATCACACGATGGTCACAGTTCCGTCCCAGCCACATGTTGTCTCAACATCTATGACCAATCCAGTCATTGCCATGGCGCAACAGCAGCAACCACCGCAACAGCAGCAACCACAGCCCGTCTACAAAACACCTCTACCGGGCTCACCTCCCACCGTGGTGCATTCTGGGACAGCACTGGGTCCCTCCAACACCCCCATTGCTGGTGCACCCCTCCCTTGCTCCAGCTTCCTGCCCCGGCCAGACCGCAGACTGGCTGTGGTGGATCGCTGGAGGCTGCCCAAATCTGCTACAGCCACCAACCCAATGGCTGTAAGGGGGGCCATCACTGACATGGGACCCTTTGCTCAGAAAGTCCCACCAAACTGGGCTCCAACTGCTGGAGGGGGTGGGGGACTTGACGGCTATAAGAGATACTATGGTCCCATTGACCCTGAGGGACTGGGGCCCTGCATTGAGCAGCAGGCAGGGTCCCAGACCCCCAAGACTATGCCCAGGGGCCACCCCCAACCCCCTCCAGCCAGTGTGGCCTTCTATTCAGAGAAGGGCATGGACCACGGGGTGGGGAAGAGGGTGGTGGGAGGTGGCAGCGGAGGTCAGGGGAAAGTGGCCATTAAACCTCTGGGCACTCCGAGATTGACGCCTAAGAGTCAGGCCCCTCTGCCCCCTACACCCCCGCTGCCACACCCCTCTCCCCCTCTCCCCTCATCCTTCTGGAGGAAGCGTAGGCCCAAGAAGCCCAAAGAGCCTGGAGGGCCACTGTATGAGAACATTCTGCCACTGGGGCAGAGGGGAGGAGCACGAGATGGAGTGAGAGAGGGAGGAGGGAGGAGGGCACGCCCCCTCTCTCCCCCGCTCTCACTTCCTGTGCCAGTACCCCTCAGCCCCTCTTACACCCCTCCTTCGCCCTCTGCATCTTTGCACTATACATCCTCCTCCTCTTCGTCGACCACCTCATCCACATCTTCGTCCTCATCTGCCTCATCTTCGCGCTCCACCTCTCCCACCTACTCTTACAGCTCCTCTAGGAGCACACGGGACAGGACTGGAGGAATAGATGGAGAGGATGATGATGACGATGAGGAGCTGACAGAAGAGTCAAGCCTCCTTCTTGGCAGGGGGAGGGAGAGGGAACGCTCAATCATTCGGCCTCGTTCCTTCAGCCATGGACGTCTGCCGCCACCCATACCCCCCAGGAAACCACGCACATCCTGGGGTGACAGAGAAAGGGAACGAGAGAGGGAGAGAGGGGGAAGCCAACTGTCTCAGCTCCAAGAGTGGTGGGCAAGCTGGAGTGAGAGAGAGAGGAGTGGAGAGGGTGGAGATGCTGAGAGGCAAAAAAGGGAAAAGAAGAGGAGAAAAGAGAAGGAGAAAGAGAAGAAGAAGAAGAAAAAGAACAAAAAGAGGAAAAAGAGGGAAGAAAGGGAAAGAGAGCGAGAGAGAGAAAGGAAGCGGCGAAAGGTAAAAAAGAAGAAGAAAAAGGAGCTTAAGACAAAGAAAAGGAAGAAATCAATTGGGGGAAGACGCTCTGAGCCAGAAGAGGGAGATGTAGAGCCAGAGAGGGAAGGGGAGGTAGAAGGAGAGAGGGAAGGAGGAATAAAAGACTACTCCTTTTCTGCGCAGTATCGGAGCACATTTGGGGAGAAGGGACGGGATTCATGGGAAGGAGAGAGGGAAAGAGGAAGGAGAGAAGGAGATGAAGGCAATGACAGGGAACAGGAGGACAGCAGCAGAAGCAGGGAGAGGCGTCCCAAATCCTCACGCCCTCATTCTAGACATCGTATCCCCAATAAGCGTTACCCTAACCTCAACAAACTTCCTGCATCTGTGAAATTTTGGGTGAATGGAAGAGGTGATGATTCTAATACTCCTCCAACATCCCTTCACCCACTCCTTCCATCCTCCAAGCGGAGAAGAAGTGGTGGGATAGATGACAGTGGGAGAGTCGGAGAGCGGCGTCCTTTGTTAATGCATTATGAAAAAGAGAAAGCACCGACAAGAGAAGGGCTTTCCTTCCCTGAGTGGGACTCTGAGGATGACGATGATAATGATGATGAGGAAGAGGAGGAAAGGGAGAGAGGGCGGGAGCGGGTGGGGGATAGGGGAAGGAGAGCAGGTAGGGGGGCAGTGTCTGAGTCAGAGAGGGACAGGGCCAGGGCAGAGGACAGTTATTCAGATGAGGGCTCGTCAGGGGAGTTTGGTCGTTTTGAAAGATACTGGGAAGGAGGTCCAGGGGGAAGCAGCACGGGGATAGGGGGCATAGGGGGAGGAGGCTGGTTCTTTGGCACCTACCCATCAAGAGAGAAAGGGGGCAGTATCAACAGTCGGGATGATTCCTTACAAGGAACTCGGGCTGAGGGATGGATTGGTGCTGATTTCTGGGGTTCGGGACCAGGAGTAGGTTGGGGCTCAGGGGGAGGGAGTGGAGGGCTCGGCTCACAGTGGCCGCCACCCCCCGCAGCCTTCCCCCCACCTCGGAGGTACTGGTCTATGGACAAGATCCCTGTGAAGGGAGAGAAAAAGTGGAAGAGTGGAGGAGGGAAGAGCAAGGGACGAGCTAGAAACAGAGGGGAAGAAGCAGGACGGGCCACCATATGTTCCTGCAGCCTTTACCCCCAACCCCATCCTTACCCACATCCCCACAGCCGCTCGCACGCCTCCCACTCCAAGAGAGGAGCCACGGCGCTTTCCCATAGCCAGGAAGAGCTGATCCCCCACTGCCACAGCTTCAGCGGTGGCTCTCGTCCCAAGCCTCTGCCCCCGAAACCAGATCCCAGTCAGGCCAAATCAGGCAGCCAATCTAACCTCAGCCTCAGCACACAACCCACAGAGCATCCACCTCAGCCCTCACCGTCGCCACCCCAGCCGTCCATGTCTCCCACCTCCCTACCGATGCCCATCCCGCCTCCGCCCTCCTCATCCTCTGTCTCACCACCAGCAGGGGTAGGAATGGTAGGCCAGGGCCAGGCACAGGCTTCGGCCAGTGCCAAACTCCAGTATCAGAGACTGCGCTCGGTGCCACAGCCACGGAGGTTCTACTCCCCACACCTGCCACTCAAAGCCAAGAGCCTGTGCTCTCGTCGAGGGTCGGCCCACTTCTCCAGCCTGGAGAGCGAGGTATGACAGGGGGAGAGGAGAGAGGGAGACGTGGGAGCAAGCACCACTGCTATTGAGAACCTTGGTGCCATGGCAGCTGGAGCCAGGAATGACACCAGAGATATTGCTGCCTTGGTGAACATAGGTAATCAATTAGCGACCATCACTGCGGGAACTAGTATGGACAGTAGTTCTACTGCTAGCAGTACTCTGTGTGAGAGCAACTCCACCGCCACCCGCTCCATTGTAAGCGTTCTCGTGAGGGCGACAGTGAGACGCCACACCAGGGTGAGCTACATCCGTTTGGATGGTTCCCATGATGACGAGAGTGAAGGCGATACTGCATCACTGGGGGCGGCAGCTCCTGAACTTTTTCTCCGCTCCGAATTGAGCTTTGTGATGTCATCTTCGGTTCTCCTCCCCTCCCCGAGTCACAACTATGGATAAGAGTAGTCTCCAGCTTGTGAGTAATGATGTCATATTTGTACACACAAACACACACATGCACGAACACACCCACGTACACACACAGATATATGCTCAAAACGTCTCCCTCCCTCTGGCTTTGAGAACACACCTCGGTGGGATGTGGAGAGACCCACTCTCTCCCAAAGGATGCCAGTTTTTACTCAATAGACTCTGGCTGCCTGTCCTCATTGGCTGTTGGCTTTTGAACTGGATTGGTGGACTGCTTCATAGTCTTGGAGAGACTGCCCCCTCTTCTTCCCTTTTGTAAATCAGTTGATATGAAAAGCAATGCAGTCAGCTCTCTCATGCACTCTGTCTGCCTGATCACCTTTCAGTGGGCAGTGAGGACAGTGCTAATTATTAGCCCTTTGTCCTCCTTTGACACCATCAGACCCATCTAGCTCTACCCCAGGACCATCTACGTGATGTCATGTTTTACTAGAAACCCTTTTAACCAATCAGTTTGAACAGGAACCTCCTTCTCCGTCTCCCTGTTGGAGCTTGTCATGTCACCTCTGTTCCAGCCAGAGCTCGAACACAGTTGAGTATCAAAGTATTTGAACAACAAACTGAACTTTAAAAAGAGAAATAACAATAACAACAAAAAAAGACATGTAGCAGATTTTTTTTTGTCTGTCTCTTCTTTTCTTTCTTACTCAGACTTTTCTCCCCATGCCCTCTTTTTTATTCTATCAATATATTTCTCTCACTGTGTTAGTGTTTTAATAAAGAGGAGGCTGGATGTGGCTAGTGTTGGAAGTGGGAATGATCCAATAGCAGTGCCAAATTTCCACTCAACAGCTTTAAAGCTAGATCGGTTTCCAAGTAACTTGTTTTCATAGATAAAGAACCGTCTTTTATTTCCACATGTGAACAACGCATAATTCACCATCATGTTAGTGGATCAAGGGGATGAATGGTGCAATATCTGTAATTGGCACTAGATGGCTGCATAATATTCAAGTACGCTTTGGAGAAAATTGTACAAGAGGCTTGTGGTAAGTTTAATAACTGTAGCTACATGATACAGAGCAAAGGGTGTGCAGCTATGAACTTTATTATTTTTATAAAAGTGGCCAGTCAGGATTTATTCAGAGGAATTATTGAAACCAAGTGCAGTGCATTGTAAACGCTCTCTTAGGATATTACTGTATTTCACTTCTATATTGTACCTTGGCAGAGTTTGTAGATGATGGATTATATGAAGCACAACATTCATTGTATTTTTCAGACATCCGTGCCACAGTTGTAACCGCACAATTTACAGGTAGTATAATTTGCTGATGTGTGGAAAACTATTCACTTGATGTTAACTCATGTTGCTATTATGGACAATAAAATTCACTGTTACTAAGGTTCAAATAACAAAGTACCACAGATGAATGAGGTAACGATCTTGTGCTTTGACTATTTCCTTTCGGCAAATAAGACTGAACGATATACTGTGAATGTTTAAAGTTCCGATTTGAGGTGCATATATAATAGCTGAGACTTGACTGAATGCAGTCAGTAATATGTCCTGTAATCAAGATCATCAGATGACTGTTTGACTTTGAGCAATATTCCCACCTTTAATGTGACAGCGATGCAATGGCACATCTGTTTGCATCTGAGACATTGTAATTGTTTTTCCTCTAGATCATTTGTTTCAGCAAGAGTCAGATGTTCCACATCTTCACTGATTTTCCTTTTCGGGGGATTGGTTTAATCTAATTTGGTCGGATGTGATTGTAATAAATGAGTTAAAGTCCACAGCACCTGGCTCTGGCTGACCAATATGAATACAAAATGCTATGTGTTCAAGGGAGAGTAGTGAACTGTAGCATTGGACCTTCTGTGAGCTGTGCCAAAAGCCATCTACTGTGTAAACTGTGCCAATGTTGCCAACATTGCAATGCATACACTCCATTTTCAACATATCCACCTCATTTCTCACACTAAGACCAGCCACAGCCAAGCTCTTCTTCTATTGTAGTTGAATGTAGCTTTGACATGATGTAGCAAAAAAAACACCTACTTTTAGACTTTGTAGCTTTTTGGATGCTGTTGATAATGGCTAGAAGGAGGGGGGTTGGGGGTGGGGGTGTTGACCTGCTATGTGAGGGACTGTGCGTTGTGTTTGTGCATGTCGTCACAGATCGAAGGGTTAGTTGACCTTCTCAATTCCCCTTTTTCTTCTTTGCCTTTCAATGAGGGCAGACTGTACCTTTTATCTGCACATGGATTGCTTTTTTTCTAAGACTGCGTGGGGCAATATTTTTGAAAAACAACATCTAAAAACTTTGTTTTTAGAGAAATGCTTTTGCCATCCTTTGGAAAGCCCCAGAGTCATTGCATGTTTAGCTGAATGAAATCAAAGAGATTTGTGGTGGGAGGGTTGTGTAGTTCAATTGTAGCAAATGCTTAGGACCCAGGGCAGCCACCTTTCAGTTCGGTAGTAAGCTCGCTCTACTCTGCACCCCAACAGTGGAAACCACCGCAACAGTTTGACTGCTTCCTGTGTAGTTGAGCACAGTCATTTTCAACCAATCAACAGGGCTTAAACCTGCTATGTCATTGAGCATTATTGATTTCTATTGAGGCGCTAATACTTAAGTCTGTGACTGCATGAACAGAAGTGACTCTTAAAAACCCTCTGGCTTATTTTTGTTTTATTTATTTTATTTTATGCTAAGAAAAAAGAATATATTAAAATATACTATGTTTTTGAGAATGTACCATGTTATACTGTGATTTAACTGAGATATTTTATTGTATTCAATTATCATTTGAATTATATCATTTATCTATAAAGAAATATATATGTACAAATAAATATATACATATATATACATACAGGTATATATATATATTAGTTAAGTTTGGTATATTTGGAGGAAGTGTTAGATGAAATAGTTTTAAATGTTTTAGCTTTGTAGCGATTCTAGACACTGAAATCATTTTTGAATTTCGATTCCTCCTATATGACTGTGAAGACATTAGTGCCTGTGACAAAAAAGACAAGTAAAAGTCTAAACTCTCTATTCATCTGTATCTACTATAGCTATCAGTCTGTCACTCCTCTCGTACTACCTAGCATTACTTTTCCACACTCGCTGCTTTTACACATCAGTATGTTTCTCTCACACAGTCTGCTGTCTCTTTTGCTTTCTGTAGCTCGTTCTGGTTTTCCTTAACAAGCGTTCTCCACCTCTCCTCTTTTAAAGTTTTATCATATGGCGATCACACCACTTTGTTAATTAACCCGCCCATTGACCTTTTTGCTGTTTTCCTTTGATCACGTTCTTTTTGAATCAGCTCATTCCTCTGTCTGTCTCTCACTTAGCAAAAAACAGAGACCAGTAGATACTGTGTTCTTGCTCCTTTTGACTGATTGTTGATGATGATGATCAATTAATTGATTG
This sequence comes from Anarrhichthys ocellatus, assembly GCF_004355925.1. Lineage (NCBI taxonomy): Eukaryota > Metazoa > Chordata > Actinopteri > Perciformes > Anarhichadidae > Anarrhichthys > Anarrhichthys ocellatus. The sequence goes on from NW_022280043.1 coordinate 5,107,717, forward strand.
ATGAAATAATTAATGAACAATGTTACTATTACTTATGTGACTGAAGTGTGTATCTGACGACCATGCCACTGTAGCAAGTCTGGGCTGTACCACACCACCAGCGAGCAAATGAGGCCACAGTTGCTATGGTGTTGCCATGGCATTTTCATGGCGTTGCCATGGTGTCCTCCGCACCGCCACCACCTGGTGCCTGCTGGGTAATATAGCATAATGTCCTTCACTTTCTCCAAAGCACTGGTCAAAACCTGCTATGCTCCTCTCTGCTCAGTCCCGACCTTAACCAGTGTATGGGGAAACATTCAAAAGCTCATGTTGGAAGAGTGCTGAGGGGCAGCATGGTGGTGAAGTGTCTGCTGTCTGTGCTGATCTAGACTGGACTGGTTAGGCTTGAAGTGGATATGATAAAGTCTTCATATCATGTTGATCTCCTAATCTGTAAATCATCAGTTTGTGATGCCCTGCATGTAATCCCAAAAGCTCCATATCACTGATAGCCTCAAACCAGTCGGGACACAACTGTGTCTTTGCTTGTGTATTTCTAGTATTGAATGTGTGTTTTATGTTGAGAGGGTACATTTACCGTATTTGTATTGCATGAGCACTAATCATTTGAAAAAGCCCACTGCAGCATGATTCTGTGATACTCTCCTTCACTCTCCCTCTGTTTTTTTCCCCTCCTGCTATTTCTGAAAAACTCATCCACTCACACTTTGCTGTGCATGGATATTTAACACAATGCGCACATCACTCAGCCAATGATCCTCATCTTCCTCTAGCCCTCGCTAAGCTGCAATCTAAAGGAACGCCTCAAGTAGTCCCATCATCCCACACAGGCACACGTGTGGCTTCACAACACAATGCTCGCCAGGCCACACACACTGAAACTACTCTAATTTCTTGAAAACGCAGTCTTTTGTGTAAAATTTGGTTCACAGATTTGGTTAGCGGAGGAAGGTACATTCACTGTTCTGCCTGTTTTGAGCTATCCGTTTCTTCAGTTTGCGATATAGTCTTGCACTCTGCTTCGCACTGTCCTGCCTGTTCTGATCCATCAATTCCTGTTTAGAGTAGTCAGGTTCAATTTGTTTTACTTTGCTGACTTGCTCCTCTTTTGATTTACCTTGTTGTCCTTATCTGCTTTGATTTATCACATTTACTGTCTGGTCAAATTGTATGTATTGAACAGTCCAGTCCAGCCTAGTGCAGTGTGCTCCAGGCCAGTCTAGTTTCTGAGTTTGTAAGAGATCCTGGTGCAGCCTCAAGCTCATCCCCTCCCTCTATTGGCCCGTTACCTGGGAAGCAATACGTGTGGTGCTCCAGAATTCAAACAGGGTCTTCATTGGCTGAATCGGCCATGAATTATATCACGGAAACACAGGAGTGCCACACGTTGTAATCACCAGGTCTAGGGTCTGCATGTTGCACCATGAAAAGCTTACCCTACCACAGTGACAGGGCACATATACCCACAGAAACCAGTGTGTGTGTGTTTTCAGCATTGTACAAGGCCCAGTTCTGCTCTAGTAACCTCGCCAACACTATAGGCCTACTTACGGGTTCCTACGGCGGGTTGCTAGTAGGGTGATGTCGCTCCTAGCCCAGACTGGTCTGGTCTATGCCCTAATTTAAATGTGTTAGTTTATTTGACATTGTCTGTCTGGGGTGGGGCTGGAGGGTCAGTGCTGCACTTACTTCCTGAGAATTGCTTCATAAAATATGATTCTCTTTAATTAATGCCAGTGGTGCTGTGTTTCCTTCCAATTCTTTTGTCACGATTGTGATTATAAATAAGGGGCTTTGAGATTGTGGCATGCGGGCGTGTGTGTGTGTGTGTGTGCGGGTTTTCTCTTGTGACAGTATTTTCCATACAAGCTATTAGCCAGTCAGAACTCCTTCAAAGTAAATTTATGGAGAGCTCAAAGAGTAGTTTCTTTGGCATTCTGACAGGCAGTCCTCTGCGAAAGTGTGTGTGTGTGTGGGTGTGCAGCATTTGTGTGTGTGTGTGTGCAGCATTTGTGTGTGGGTGTGTGCGTGCGCATGCCTGCTTGCATATATTTCTCAGAAGTTTCTCGGTTCTTGTCAGACTTTTGCTTTGATCTGGCCAGAGCTGACCTAACATAATTCACTTCTTTCACCCTCAAAGAGAGCAACATACCTAACACTCTGCCTCAACTCTCAACGTCAGTCAACAGCGGCCGAGTCAGAGCCACCTGACCAGCCCTGTTTCTACTTCAACAAACAGATGTTTCTGCTGATCAGAACAGAATTTTAAACAGACCTGACCCTAATGCAGCTTCTCCCGAAGACATCTATAGACCTGTGTTGAATGATATCTGCATTGATAGCCTTTAGGCTTTATTTCTTTGTTTTGTTGTGGTTGTTTTGGGGTCAAATAGAGGGGAAAACACAGAAAGACAAGTGACACTGCATTTGAAATAGTTTCATCGTCCTTTGTGGAAGATCTCTTGTCTGGTTCTCAAAGCTATTTTTAAATGTATTCACAGTTACAACTTGGTTTTTTACACTGCGCAACCAAGCATGACAAAACATCTAAACAGTACCTGACACATGATATTGTGCAAGAGTGTTGATGGGGATATTAAATATGTTTTGTTCTGCTTCCTGTGTGCCTGCGATCTTCTAATTAGCCATGCTTTGTCAGTGTGATGGGCTAATGGCTAATTGCATTGTGAGGCCTCTGTGTGTACATGCAGTAATTACTTAACGCTCTAATAAGATTGAGTTACAGGCAGTTGGATCATGGTCTCCCCAAACACTGATCTGAGGTCAGTGTTATGCTTTTCTCTCTAATGGCTATGATGGGAGAGTGGAGGGGATAAACTGATCCTTGATCTGCCATGTGGGATTTCTATTACTCGCATTGTGTTCTGTCATTTATCTTTGAGTCGGGCACAGTTAGATGCCAGCAGTGATTGATTTGCTTTTGAGCTTTTTTATGCAAATAAAATACAGGAATGCAATTTTTATTTGATTAAATATACATTATATTTAGCGAATGCTGCTCAGCTCTGCTTTTATGTTGACGTTGTAAAATATGCATGATCTAGATTGGTCAGTTGATAAATAACTGCGGCCAACACAGCTATCTATCTCTGTTCAACTCCTGCTCCATTCTTTCCCCTTTCATCTCCCTTCTCCTCCCTCCTACAGCACCTCGTCCTCAGTCACTTCTTCATAGTCACACAAGCACACACACAGTACAGTGACTTATGAACGGCGTGTGGGAAATGAATGGAAGGACTGCTGCGTCCTGGTGCAGCAGATTGATCCCGTACTGATCTTCCACCGGGTCCCTGGGGATTTGTAACGCATGTCTGTGGTGCAGGGCTTAACAATTTCTCTCACTCTCTTCCTGCTTTTGTTTCTCATTCTGTCTCTCTCTCTCCAGCGACACCGGCGCCGTCTCTCACTATGCAATGCAGTGGCCCTTGCGCTCCTGCACCTCTCATCCTCCATCTCTCTCAGTATTCTGCCAATAACAAGTTCCTCTTCGTCTCTCTGTTTTGATTTTCTTTCCATTCTGATTCCCCTGACTGGCTCTGTCATTTCATTTATTCTGCGCTCTATTCTATCTCTGGTTATCTCTTAACATCAGTCTGTCCTTCCCTTTCAACTACATTTTATTGATCATTTCTCTATTGTTGCTTTTGCTGAATCTGTCGTCTTTCTTACATATGATACATCTGAGTTTTTACAAATATATGTATTGAATTCCTAAATCGACATCAATGTATATCTGCACACACTGTACTCACACACGTACAGTACATGTGGAGGGGGAGCGCTGTTTCCCTTTCATCATGCGTGCAGCGCCGCAGGGTTCTACAACCCATCGGCTTGATCTCTGAAGTTGAAAAAAAATAATAAAAAAACATGCATCCTTTCATCTCATGTATTTTTCCTCCAGCTTCACAGCTAATCTCTCTTTTCTGCCATTTTCACATGAGCCACACTGGACCATGACGAGGAACAAATTAGCTAACTGACCCACAGCTTATACCACACTGTTTGTCTTGTCTGTGTGTTTATGTGAGAATAAATGCACAAACTTGTCTTTTGTTTCTGTCGCAAGTGTGTTTGTATGTTAGCATGCTTTTTTATCACTCATTCACAACAGGCAGTTAGAGCAGTTGTAACAATCTGTGGCTGACTGATTAGTTATAATGGTAATAAACACAGAGTATATTTGTACAGTAATTCAAATACCATTTTTTATGTAAATGCATATATTTATAGATGTAATATTCGAGGATTGTCAGAATGTTAAGTGGAAAGAATTAATAGCTTTGTTTGCTAGCAGTCCTTACGATAGAGCATATGCTGTATGCTGTGGCCAATATGTTTGAAGCGACATTACCACCACGTCTAGGACAACATAATTATTCATATGACATCCTTGTTTGCCTGTGTGTGTGTGTGTGTGTGTGTAATGCCACCTACCCAAAGGGAATTCATCCTAGAAAACTGGGATGAAGATTAAGATATCCTCAGACATTACCTTGTTCTCCGCTCGCCTCATTATCCAATCGCCCCTCTTACCCTGAATCTCCTGCCCTCCTGCTTTCATCCTTCCCCCTGAGAACATTTTGTTCACAACCTTCTCTTCCTCCCTGCAGAAGTAAGAAAGGTTTTGCAGCCTGCAGCTGAGGCTTTGAGTTCTTGTTAGTATTTTGCACACATACTGTGAATAGTAATACGTTACAGCTCACATGCCCACTTTACTCATGTTAGTTGATGATCTCTCGGCTTGGCCACGGTCCCAAACTCACAGCCAAGGCCTCGACCTTGGTAGAGACAGGATCGGCCAAGCACAAATCTTTAATTTCTCTAGGTAGAAAAAATATAGTGGACAGATAAAACCCAACTCTGTTATGTAAATAGAGAAAAGAAAATATAAAAAAATCATGAAATATTAATATCGTAATCAATATTTTTTATTTTAGAAACGGATCACGTGAACTTGAACCCAGAGAATTAATACCTGATTGCAGTTCCTTTCAGCTCTATGGAGCGTTTCAGAGTCTTTCAGCCTCTTTGAGTTTTATGGCCTGCAACTTAACTGTTGTTTCACCCTCAACGCTCTAAAAACCTTGTTTTCTGTTGCAGCTGGCAGCTGTTTTCTGGGGAAAAGACTCTCTGTACGCTACTTGTTAAGCACCAACAACACACCAAAACAGTTAGCAACTAGCTGGTAAGCATAGTGGAACATTTAGCAATTATAGAGCAAGATATTTGCCTCAGGAGTTAGTGGAGACAAAAACAGAGATAAAAGGGAAGTCAATATTGGACTTAAATTCATCATGTTGTCAGAAACACAACGCTAAATGAATGATCATGTTCATCTGTTACTGTTGGATGTCTAAATAGGCAACTAAATGAAATTAGGCAATACGCCCTATACCATTTTTGTCATACAACGTGAACAACTGCAGATGACTTGTACCTTGTGCACGTGCCGTGTTTGGTCAGTTATTACAGGTTTAAATTTAGATTCTCAGCCCTCATACCACTCTCTTAAATGTTTGGATGTTCCTCCTGAGCAATCCACAAACCAAAATACGTGACATAATCCGATAGATTTGATTTAATGTACACAATTGTAGCTCATTTGTCTGTAGGTTTTTCTATTTTTGGAGTATTTGTTGTTGCAATGAGAGGCAGGTCAGCAGTAAAGTAAATATGGAGAGCAGGCTTATTTGCTTCAGTACTGAGAGTTTGTAGGCCATGTTGAAAGCCCTTGTCGCCTGCCAAATGTCTCATCTGACTGGCGTGGAGGTTTGTTGCTCTCTTCCAAAAACACAGCAGACCACTCTTCATTAAAAAAAGCAAATAGAAGCACACCCCAACAGAAAACCAATACAAGCAAACAGAGCCAATTGGTTCGGAAGAGACAAATTTAACAGGCAGATATGATTACCTCAGACACCACTTCTCGCCTGATTCCACAAACAACAGTTAGGCAAGTCAATTTACCTTAATTTCATTGGAGGAGAAAGAAAGCCGGCGAGCCAGGCAGGTTGAAGCCGGTGCTTGATGCGAGTGAGCGTTCGTTAGACGATAATGGATGCGTGTAATTGGTGAAGTGCTAAATGTTCCCCCAAAAAAGATTCCATTGAAGGAGGATTTTCTGTTTCATTAAGCCATGGTCAGAAATAATAAGATGGCCATCTGTAGTCTAAACAAGAATAAGACAGGGGGGCTGATAAGGAAAGTGTTCCTGATCAGAAATGGTAGCAACAGCTTCCAGTCCTGTCATATAATGGTGATTATTGTAAAGGTGGAGAGACAGATTGTGGTGTGTCTTCTTCATTGATCTATACTCATTCTTCCCTTTTTCTGTTGTCATCTCATATATTTCATTTTATCTTCCCTTCTATCCGTGTTTTGTATCATTTTCTTTCTGCTCTTAATCATGCAGGCCAAATCTGTGTTTTTACATTCTGCCGCTGCGTGTACGTCTTAACGTATCACACACACCAGCTCGCTTCTATGGCCCAGGATCAAACACTGTAAAGCATGCTCCGATAGGCATGCAAATGCACACTGATACACACTTAAGATTCACAAGTGCTTACTCATCACACCGTGTGGAGGGGAGACATTGTGAGCAGTTTATGTGCTTTGTTTTTCAATGCACCGATTACTGAGGAGTGCACGGTCTACAAGCTCATATTTCAGTGCCCCCTTTTCTCTCTCGCACTATGTGAGGACATCTTCCTCATTTATTTGTGACAACAGAACAAGGACATGACTCATCTAAGATAAGAGTGATGAAGAGGGGGAGTCTTATGGGCCTGAAAATTAAGACATAAATGGCGGTTCCATAGAGGAAGGTCTGGTGACGGTTTGTGTGAAGGAAAGCCCCCTATCATTTCCAATCAGCTGCTAGTTCAGCATGACTAATGCTGAAATGACATATATCATTGTCTGATAGGGCATGTTCACACAGGTTTTTTTTTCAACACATACAGTAATAATGACAGCGTCCAACACACACAGACTTTTGCATGCTAGCTCACTCTTATCTTGCTGGCTGACACCATTTTGCTCTCTAACAATCTTGCTAATTATAATTGTTAATTAATTCTCTGCCAGTGTCCTCATCAGGAGACTAATAACCTACATTTCCATTAATTAGACCTTCAACCCTTCGCTCCCTCTCTTAGTCTCTCCGTCCCACTACAATCCACCCCTTCGTCCCCTGCCTGCCTGCTTCCCTGCTCCCGCCTGCTGCTCTCTTCTCCCAAGATTGTCCATAGATCACGTGCACACATGGAGTGTGATTAATTGTGTGTGTGTGTGTATTACATTGCAGGGACAGAAATCTGTTCAAACAGACATTATATATAGGGACTCGACTACCCAAAGGGAAGTCATTGAGTTTTAGGTTTAAAGGGATAGTTTGACATTTTGGGAAATACACTTAGTCGCTTTCTTGCTGAGAGTTAGATGAGAAGATTGATAACATCCTCGTGTCTGTACGGTAAATATGAAGCTGGAGCCAGTAACTGGTTAGCTTAGCATAAATATTATGAATAGCTATCCAGGCTCCGTGCAAAGGTAAAAAAAAACAAAGATTCTACCTTCTGGCACTCCTAAAACTCACTAATTAGCACGTTGTAGTAGTCCAGGTCTCTGGTGGTTGCCTGGCAACTGGTCCTGGCCAAGATTAAGTCTGGCACACAATCCCCCCCCCCCCCTCCAAAAAAACAAACAGCAAACTGTTGTTTGTACACTTGATTTTTGTAAGGATTAAACAAACAGCGTATCACATGTTGATCTGTGAGCTTTAGAGGTGCTGGTTGTCGTCGTTTGACATTCAGACAGTGCCAGGCTGTTTCCCCTGCTTCCAGTCTTTATGCTAAGCTAAGCTAACCAGCTGCTGGTAATACAACACAAATGTCGATACAAAACAAGTTTCTGTGTGTCTTTGTGTATGCGTGTGTGTCCTTGACAATGTGAGGGCAATCAATGGACGAACAGGTCTTCCCTCTTGGAAACTACTCTTCCCATCAGGCTTAGCTGACCTGGTTTCAGTCCACAGTGGAGCAGTGTCATCATGTCAACACTCTGATCTCAATTTTGATCTCAGAACAAATTTCAGATTTAGTGAATATACTTTAACGGCGCTGAAACAGAAAAAATTAACAGAGATGTTTATTTCGCAGGCCTGTTGATCCTTCATTCATCTGGATCTGCTGCAAACTCCATGACTTTTAACCATTTATTCCCTGTTTCAGCTGTGCTTAACTAGCCTTTTGATTTACTCTCCCCCCTCTGAAGCTCTCTTCTCTTTTCTTCCAGACTGGATACTCTCTCTCTCTCTCCCCGTCCTTTCCTCCCTCCGTCTGGCACTAGAGGAAGTGAGAGACAGTTGGCGCTTGCTTGTCCATACTGTAAGGGTGGTGGCAAAATGGCAGCTTCTGTCTCATCCGCCCTCCTTCCTGTAACTCCCTCACCCTCTCCTGAGAGAAGTAACCCAGATTTCAAAATGAATCGCTGCCTGTTCCCCTCAATCTGTCTCTCTCTCTCTATTTCTCTCTCTCTCTTTCTCTCTCTCTCTTTCTCTCTCCTCTCTCTACTACTTCCACTGTCTCTCTTTCTCTTGCTACATCTCTCGTCCTCTTCTTAGTAAAAAGAGAATCAATCTTGGAAAGAGAATACCACCTCTCTATTTCGTCCTCCTCCTCACCCTGCCTCTGGGTTAACGGATATATACCACTTCACTCTTCTATCTTTGGTTCCTCGAAAGCTTAAATCTCTTGAAACGCTTGTTGCTTTCGCTTTTAGTTGTAATAGGTCTTTTCTTCTTTTAAAATTTTTGGCTGATTCTTTTTCGACTTGCCACAGCACTACTTATCTTGATCTTTTCTCCACGACTTTCTCTTTTTTTTTGTTGAGGTAACCAGCTACAGGTGTGACACCTTAGCCTTTCTTTTGAAGTGAGCCACACAAGGAGAAGAAAGGGGGGAGGAAGAGAAAAATCTGTCCTTTAGTCAAGCCTTTCCTCCAAAATCACCACAAATTCAGGTATTGCGTCTTTGTGTTTTTCGCTGTATGGGTCTGCACACATTTTTGGAATATATTTTTCTTCTTGACATTCATTTACTAATTTCTGAGCAGTGTGCCATCTTTCTCACCATCCTCCTTCACCCTTTTGATTGATTAGTTGATGCTTCTTTGCTGAGACACCATCATTTCATCATAGTTTTTTCTGGCATGTTTTTTGTTGCTATCGGCTTATTTATTTATTCATTAAATCTCTGTTGGGGTTTCATTTATCATTTAGGAGTGTGCAACTCTTGCGCCACAATCTCTCCAGCTAAAATTTGCCATTTTGCACTTTTTCCAGTGCATCTCGTTCCCTGTAGACCTATTACATATTATTCAGGTCCAAACTTTACTCCTGAAATTGGACTAATTGCTAATAAGGGCAGGCAGGAAGTCGAGATAGGATACCGGCTCTAATATTGGAGCATGTGGTTGGGGTGTTGTTGACATGGCAACAGGAGGCACAGTTGACATAACAACCAGGGGGTGGGTTGGGTGTAGTCATAGCTGCCAGGGGGATGGAGATATAAGGGGTACAGCGTGAGGGAGATGTAGGTAGAATGGACAGGCAGTATGTGGGACACTCAGTGAGTTGCACTAATCGTTTAGCGTCTCAGAGTCTCTTAGGAGAGTTCTGTCTCCGTATGTGAATTAACCTCCATGTTCTTCATTACACCACTCTTTTCTCTATCACTCTGTACTCCCTCCATCTTCTTCTGCACTTCCGGTCCATTCTCGATCTTTCTCTCCATCACGTCACTGCTTCGCTGCATCATACGTCCCATGTGCCATTATTACAACTCCTGTTGCTACCATGACCCATTACACTTTCCATCCCCCCTCCTCCTGCTCCACCTCCCTGTCCTTGCTTCCTCCCCTCCCTCCCCCATGCTCAAGGTCTTGCGCCTGTACAACTCTATACCCTCCTTACTGACACTCATCCATTCCCCCTATCCCTCCCTCTCTCCTCTTTCTACTGTATCCTTCAGGCATCATGTCCACCCCGGTCTCCCCTCCCCCCTCCCTCTCCCTGTTGACACTGGCCTCCCCAACATCAGGAACCTCCCCCGGTGCCTCCCCGCTGCCCTCGCTCCTCTCCCCTCCGGCCAGGGTGCCTGTGTTCCAGAGGAAGGGAGCGCTCAAACACAAGAGGATTGTTGAGGTGAAAGACCACCAGTTCACAGCCCGCTTCTTCAAACAGCCCACCTTCTGCAGCCACTGCACCGACTTCATCTGGTAACACACACACACACACACGCACAGCTGCACGTTTACACAGAAACCAACCCGGCAGTTCATAAGCCGCCTTCTCAGGCATCCCACTACTCCATCTGATTTTCTCTGCACTCCTTCTCTCTTAAACCAGATCCAGCTGCCTGCTGGAGAAACAGCCTACCACACTGACCTGATCTGATCACACATCCTCACCTCCACACTGCAGCCCACACAGTACAGCAGTTACTTAAGGAGCTTCATTACACACATGCAGACACACATATACACACAAGACAGATTTCCATTATGACATTTTTGCCGGTATGAATGCTTGCTGAAAGAGTAACAGTACATGCAAGCATGCACAAACACACTCAGGCCAGGGTGTAGGAGATATTATTTAGATCTTAAAGGGGAACTCTTTAGTATACCACCTCTATGATGGGCGACTCAAAGATCAAAACAAGAATTGGTCAAAATTGAGATATTCTGACCTTGTAAAGCTCCTCCAGAGCCACAAAAGACATTCTGGAACACTTTTCACTGGTTGAGTAGTAGGCCTAGAAAAGAGTAAACTGAACTACCATGAATACAATTGGTGGAGTGCGCATTTAGAATACCACAATGTCAAAAATGCCTTATCAGAAAGCATTAGAAAGTCCTGCATTCAAAAATGCTCCAAAGTACTGTTAAAGTGCACAATTTTATTAAGCAATAAAATGGACTTGGGTATCAACAGAACTAATTTGAAAATCAGTGTAATGCAGTGTTCGATTTTTAATGCGTTTATAAATAAGTAGTATTTTGTTGTTGCAGTTGCTCCAGGAGATGCTATACAGTAACTATTTTATAAACTGCTGGAGTTTACACTCATCACTGTCCAGTAAAAACCACGTACCTCCAAATGTGGTGTTTTTGTATTTTTAAGATAAACTGAAGGATTTAGTGCTCTTTATGAGTTTAGAAAAGTCTCTCATTTCTTAAGCTTTATGAACCATTTGATAATGATGGGAAAAATCATGACAAAAATATAAAATGAGAAGAAAAAAAATGCAGCGTCGTAAAGCTGTGCACAGAAAAGTGCTGTTTTGTTCATGAAAAGTTGATGTTTTCGAGATACAAGGTTTTCACAGGACAGGGATCATATGTCTTTTGCCAATCTTAAACGATTTACAGCTTATATGTGAAGGAAAATATATTGTGTGTGTGCGTGCGTGTGCGTGCGTGCGTGTGTGTTTGGACATATGGTGGTGTATGTAGGATGCAGGGCGGTGCATATGCCAGCAGCCTCTGGGTAGCTTTCAGGACATTTCTCCAACTGCTACTGTCTTGGCCGCAGTAGCAGCATTTAGCTCAGGGTGAAAAATCGTTCCCTTCACACAGGATGTCAGCGCAGCAGCTCTCAACCTGGGTGTCGTAGCCCCTGGGGGCTATTGATAGATTAATTAAATACTTAGAAACAATAGTTTAAATTTTGAAATGTAAATATGTGGTATATTAAGTCAGGCTCTAAAAGGGTATGGGTTATACCATGTATGGCTCATGTAGTCTAAAAAGGTAAAAGTGTCACACTTCAGTGTGTGTTTGGAGTAACTGACCTGCTGTTCTCAATGGTCATAAATCAAACTGATCAAAGATCCAACAGGCCTTTTTTACAGCAGATGTTTTGACTTGTTTTCATAGAAGCACTGGTGTTACTAATAACAGTAATGATAGATCTGTTCTATTCAAACTACTGTGACTTCAGTGAAAATGCCTATTGCATAGCCAAGGTCCAACCCCCTTGAAGTCGTCGGGAATGTTTTATAGGATTTCTCTAACGATTTGATGCCAACTTTTTATTTAATTGCATAGGTTTTCAATGCATCATTAAACTTAAAATGCAGTCAATTTCCTGTGATATCTGGCCAGCAAGCAACACTGTCGATCCTCCTCACATCTATCTTTGGACCTCTAATGCTCTCTGCTGGTCAAAAAGCAGAACTGGCCTTACACACTGAGACCGCTGCAGACAGAGACTTCTGTTGAATGCTGATCAAGGATCAGATTACCCTCTGAAACAGCATCTTTAATTATTACCCAGGCAGATGGTGAACTGATTTTAGATCAGTGATTATGGTCAGTTTCCTATGAACCCCTGGGCCTCTCCAGCATGATTGTGGAGAAGCTCTCGGCGGTGTCTTGTTCGTCTGCCTTTCTAATCAAAATTTGATTCACAGCAGGCAAGCTGCTGAGTGGACACTTTAGTCAATCAATGGCTTTAATTATTCAATTAAAGCTCTAAGGAGACACTGGAAACTAGCCAACACCGCAGTTCTGGAAACAGGAGAATTGTGTTTGTGTATCCGTGTGTGTGTGTACGTGTGACATTGATTGACACCACTTGACCTGGTCAGCAGTGTGGCTTAGAGAAGGAAGACACCCAAACTTCACACACAATGGCTTTGTTTATCAAGTCGGTGGCCTCTAACACAATGTTGTTTGTTTTTTGATGAGTCTCAACCTGCATGTCTGTTGGAACAGAATAATGCAGCAGCACTATCTCTGTCTTGGCAGTGTAATCTACACTCCGCTGGCTGGGAAACAGCTAAATATTTTATTTTACAGAAGTGTAGAGAAGATTGTATTTGTGTCTTAAGCCATGTGCCTTCTTCACTCAGGGGCATCGGCAAACAGGGATTCCAATGTCAAGGTAAAGATAAACCCAGTGTTATTGCCTTTTTCTGCAGTATATAATCTTCTCACACGATGTTCCCAGTGTGACCGGTTTTATTTTTTAAGGATATTATTCTCTGTGTTTCCTCCAGTTTGCAGTTTCGTGGTTCACAAAAGATGTCATGAGTTTGTGACCTTCACTTGTCCTGGCTCTGTGGCGGGCCCCAAACCAGATGTGAGCAGATGTGCTATTATTTTCACTTTCCTTTTACTTTCTTGCTTTCTGTTTTAGTCAAGGTTTAGCACGTCATCATCATATTAGCCATCTGCTCAGTGCCAGGAACACGTGTGCATGACTCATCTGTCAATCCATGCATCCTTCACATCAGGCAGCCTTGTGACGTCTGCGCTCATGTCAAGTCATCCTACAAGGCTAGAGATGCAGCGAGTTGGAGATAGAGAGTGGAGGAGACGCAGGTGGAGGGGTGGAGGGGCTGATAAGAGAGAGAGAATTAGAGAGGGGAGAGAGCAACTGACTGCTCAGTCTTCCTTTCTGTGGTATTTTGAGGATTTCAGGGAGATTTGTCTCCATGTTTTTTCTTTATGCCAGCTATATAAACTGCCTCAGAAATCAGGTCAAGGGGAACATGTGTGTGACTGGGTGGAAAAAAAAGGAAAAGAGAGTGACAGGAACACACACAGAGGAGAAGCAGGGTGACGGTGTTTTTAAATAGCAGCTCAGAGGGAAAACATTTTTGGAGAAGGTGGAGAGTGGTGGTGGTGGGGTCTGATGAGCTGTGGAGAGATAAAAATGATTCATCCCTCTCTGCACAGTATATATATATACACACACACACACACACACAGCCTTGCCTAGATGCACTCTCATTTATATGTCCTCTCCCAGTGGAGAAATCTAATTGGTTTGTCCATGAATACCCCACTCAACATCTCTCCACTAATCATACTCGTGCGTTTATGTGTGTAAATGTGTGTGTGTGTGTGTGTTCACAGTTTCCTCCATGGTCACGCTGTGTGTGTGAGTGTGTGTTTTCAATGCAGGTTTCTTTCTGTTGTGTTTCAGGACCTGAAGACTCAACACTTGTTTAAGGTCCACACTTACTCCAGTCCTACCTTCTGCGACCACTGTGGCTCGCTGCTGTATGGACTCATACACCAGGGCATGCAATGTGGCTGTGAGTTTCTCTACACAAAACAGTGTTATAAATCTCTGTGTGTAAGATAAGAATCCATTTACACATGCACATCATGGGACTTACCTCTCTGCTGGGGAAATAAAGCTGGTCCCGAAAAAATTAGCCTTCAAAATTTAGAGTTGACTTTGTTAAGTTTATGTTTGGGGTGTTTTGGGAAATGCACTTATTCACTTTTTTGCAGAGAATTAGATTAAGAGATTGGCAACCAGCAGAGACTCCAGGAAGTGACTATGTCTGGCTAAGAAATAGTCAAACATAACCCCCTGCGAAATCAACTAGTCAGTTTTGTACCCACTAAACAAATGAGATATAACGTGTTAATTAGTGAGCTTTAGAGTTACAAATTGTGTTACCTTAAGACAGAGTCAGGCTAGCGCTCATCCCCTTTTTTCAGTCTTTATGCTAAGCTAAGCAGTTGCTGGCTGGAGACTTATAATTACAGGTAAGACATGACAGTTGTATTAATCTGCTCTAGCTCTTGACTAAAAAGCGAATGAGTGTCAATGCAGTCAAACAGAAACAAGACGTGTGTGTATAGAAAAAATATATACTGTGTATATATATTTGCATTTTGTGTTTATTTGGCAGTCAGTGTGATACATTTTATATTTTTTTGAACTTGCTATTTATCTAATTACCTTTTTTGTCACCTAAACATGTGCCTGTTGAAACTTGTGTATCTTTTTAACTCTAGGTTGTGACATGAACGTCCATCGACGGTGTGAGACCAGTGTTCCCAGTCTCTGTGGCCAAGACCACACAGAGAAAAGAGGTAGGATCCACCTGACCATCAGAGGAGAGCAGGAGGATGTCTTTGTCACAGGTTAGAGGACCAGCTGGAACATGGGTGCTAAAACAAATAGGAGGATTACACAGGTAATGAAGGATTTCTCTCTATGCGCTTTCTATTATTCTTCTTTCGCTTCAGTGCGGGAGGCTCGTAACCTGATGCCCATGGATCCAAACGGCCTGTCAGACCCGTACGTCAAACTGAAATTGATTCCAGACCCAAAGAGCCACAGCAAACAGAAAACCAAGACCGTCCGCTCAACACTCAATCCCATCTGGAATGAGAGTTTCACCTTGTGAGTCCTTGTGAACTTTAATCCAAAGTGGAAAATGTACTCAGTTCTGGGGCAAAATGTGCTTTAGGTCAAATAAAATGTCCTCGAACTTGGAGTCACAATAAGGACCCTGAAAGACAAAGATTAGATGGTTGATGTTCCCTTAGTACTGTATATGCAGCTTATTTTACATCACCAGTGTTAATATCCCATTATTTACTATCTTTATTTTTGCATTTTTCTGATATTCAGTAGAATTAAGATATTTGGAAATTGCCTTTGAAATCTGGAAAAATTCAAAAAGGTGAAAGAAAATGAAAAACATAAATGCCTTTGTGCGTTTTTGTTTTGCTTACACAGTGAGCTAACTCTTTGAGTTTTTGTGTTTGTCTCTCCAGCTCAGTGCGCGGTCACCAGTGGGACAGGCGTCTGTCTGTGGAGGTGTGGGACTGGGACCGCACGTCTAGGAACGATTTCATGGGAGCGCTGTCATTCGGAGTGAGTGAGATCTTCAGGCGTCCTATCAGTGGCTGGTTCAAACTGCTGGCCCAAGACGAGGGGGAGTACTACAACATCCCCGTGCCAGACCCAGACCTGGAGGTAGGAAATGTACTTCGAAAAAGCCGTCAGTCGGGTACTCATGTTGACCAAAACTCCACAAGGGGGATATGTATACGTGTATTCACCAGAGTGGGATTAGTTTTTACCACGCTAATGACCATTCATCCCAAAGCCTTGGCCTTCATCAGCTTATAATTACCTACATCTAATAAACAACAGCTGCCACTGCTCACACTAGGTCATGATCTTGAACTGGCCCTACCTATTATATCTGAGAAAAAAAGCGAGGAAGATTTATGCCTGGTTGTAGCTAACTAATTAGATAATAGATTAGATATGGTCCACTCCCTCCTTGTTACACTCTGTCTCCACCAGGGTGCAGGATTGTTCTGCCTGACTATAATCTCAAACTAGGGGCAGGAAGGAGTTTGGTTTGTTTGTCAGGTTTTTTTTGTGTGTGTGGTGTGTTTCTGTGTGTGTCTGTGCTGGACTGCATCCAACCATTCATCTCTCAACCTTCCCACTCCGATTCTCCAGGAGCCTCAGCCAGACGGCACAACACCATCTCTGCCTCAAGCGCTACCTGCCGCGCTGTCTGAACCATTCCCAGCGGCTCTGTCCCCGACCCCTTTACCATCTTGCCCACCAGTCCACACCCCCGGCCCTGCCAAAGTCAAAGTGGGCATCCTCGACTTCAACTTCCTCATGGTGCTCGGCAAAGGCAGCTTTGGCAAGGTAAATACAGCAAATGTCATCTTCTCTGCGTTCTGATCCAACAGCTGTAAGTAAAGTCAAAGAGGCTGGTCATGCTGAAAACAACAAAGATTGTTACTGGCTTCAAATAAGTTCTTCTATTGATGGACTTGACCTTCAAGTGGCATTTCATACAGCAGCTCCTGAGCAGAATTTCTTTGAAGAAAAAGCCCTTTCTTACATGCTCATTGTCTCTCCTACTACTGCCAAATGATTCATTTAACTCGTGGCTTCTTTTGTGTTGTCAGCAGTCGTGAGCTCTGGCTGGCTGGCTTCCTACATGCCACACAGTCCTCCTGGAGGTGTTCATTTCAAGGGAGCCTCTGCTCTCCATTCTCTCTATAATTCCCCAGTAGATGAGACATAATGAGGAGAGCAGAGTTTTGAGTCCTTCCTCCTCCTCTGAAATCCCCCCTGTGCTGTTTCATAACTGTCAGAGGAGAGTCTACAGAGGACAGGAGAAATAGTCTCAACTTACGTAAGATGTGAGAAAAAAACGACCCATGAAAGGAGAGACAGACCCCGGGGCTACTGAGTGAGGAAAAGTGAGACAGAGACAGACCAAGATAGAGAGGAAGAGGGGAGGATTACTGTTCTTTGGAAAGTGACAAAATGACCAAGAGGAAGTGAGATAACAAGAGCCGGAAAGAGGGAAAAGTACATGATTGTGTTAGCAAGATTTGTAATGCTCTGGAGGGTGAGGAGTCCCATTTTCATGGGAGTTAGTTTGAGAACACGGGGCAGAGCAGGAGACGAGATCACAGAGGACGGGAGGATTTCTCTCAGACTCGCAGTTCATCAATGGCACTGCACTGCACACACACACATACACACACACACTACACACACACACACACACACACACACACACACACACGTAGACACAATGATTTCTGAAAATGACACCATGTAATTTTCTCTACTTATCACCACTATAGAGTCAGATCCTCTATCCCCACCAGCCAGTGACCGTTACAGTGCAGCGCTGCAGGCTGGCCAGACAATTTTAAATAGTGTTGTTGTTGGCACTTTTCCAGTGATCCTGACCATATCTTTCCCATGAACCGCAGTAAAACCTGGCTCATGTGGCTCTCTTTCTAGAAAATGATAGCATCATTAGCTGTCAGAGCGACCCGCTAGCAGCCAATTTTACAGGAGTGAGAAAATAGTCGCTGAATGTGTTTTTAATGTCTGATAAAAACAGAGCCTCTTCACTTTTTCATTCATGACATTAACATGACTTGAAATCTTCAGGCATAGAACAGCTTTAACTAAACATTCCTTCAGAGGAGTAAATGTGCACAGTACTGAACTTGCTAAAGCATTTGTCTATATAATGTGATAACCTTTTTTTTTCTCTTGCGCTATTTCTTTTTTTTTTACCAGTATATTAATTTTTTAATACTGGCCACTTCATGCAAGTCCTGGCTTAGCACGACACTTTATTTAATGCACACAATATTGCAAATGTGCCTCAAAAGCACATAATTTTTATTAAATCAGCTGAACTAGTTTTCTCCTAACTAGAGCACCATGTCACTCATAACACAATGACCTAAAAAAACGTCAGGACTGGCAGCATTACAGTACATGCATGATTCTATCCAGAAAGGTGAAGCTTGAATGAGAGATGCATTCAAGACTTTGATGCGCAGACTACGAGAAGAATTTTTGAAAAAGTGAATTTTGTATTAAAAAAGGCTCTTTTTAGTTGTTGTCTATAAATACACATTGTGTTCAGCAGGTTGAGGACGCACAGTAGCTGCTTTAACATTCTTGGGATACCTTTGTTGTTACAGTAACTTTCTCTCCTCTCCCTGTCTATGTTCAGGTGCTTCTGGCAGAGGAGCGAGGCAGCGAGCGTCTGTTCGCCGTAAAAGTGTTGAAGAAAGACGTTCTCTTCCAGGACGAGGACACAGAGAGCGCTCTGGTGGAGAGGAGGGTTCTGGCGCTTTCCTCTCGCCCTCACTTCCTCACGTCTCTCTACTGCGCCTTCCAGACTGAGGTGTGTGTAGGTCTGTGTGTGTGTGTCGAGGGTATACGGGGTCCTAAATTAACCACATTAAATCGTCCATAAACCTGCCTGACATTTGGCTGTGTAGTCCTCCCTGGAGTTGTTTCAATAAAGGCTGCCTGAAATTTTAAAATAATTAATTAAATAATTAGTTTGCTTTCTTTAATAAGGTCCTTGGTCCTGGAGGAGGTTTTAACAGATTGCTTTTTAATTTGGACAAGAGGTGATTATGTATGGAGAGTGTGTATATTCATGTGTGTGTGTGTGTGTGTGTGTGTGTGTGTGTTTTGTTTTTGCAGGACCGTCTGTATTATGTGATGGAATACGTCAACGGAGGAGACCTGATGTTTCACATTCAGATAGTCGGCAAGTTCAAAGAGCCTCACGCAGCGTATGTAGTCAAAAAGCTCCTTTCTTTCACCTTAAATCACGGTCTTCATCTACAGCGTCTCATTTCCTGCCTATCTTCTATCCTCTGTTCCTTTACATACACACTCCTCTCTTAGCTTTGTTCATTATACCTGGTGACTCATAAAAAGTCATCAACTGACGTACCGACCCTCTTCTCTGTCCCCCGACTTTCTCCTCCCACTAATCTCATCTTTTTTATCTACATTTTCCCTCCTCCTGGCTGCTCATCTAATCAATAATCTTTGATCAATCATCTAAAAGTAATTCTTACCCTGTTGCTCATTTCCAGCTCTCTTTCTTCACCTGCCTGCCTTTCATCTACTTGGTTTCTTTCCCTTTCATCACCCTCTCGAGCTCCCTTCTCTCTCTCCTCGATGAAAACCTTGGCCATTTTTCTGAAAGATAAAGCAACCAGTAGTGAGCCCCCTCCCCCTCCTCCTCTCTGCCTCCAGGTTTTATGCAGCGGAGATAGCGGTCGGCCTCTTCTTCCTCCACAGCAATGGCATCATCTACAGGTAGAGAAGTGGGCTGCTCATTTAACATGGCCTGGTTTGGCACTGTCACTGCTCTGCAGTGCAGCACACAGATATAGATTTATCATGTCTTGTGTAGCTGATGACTGTTTTAAAGATGTTATCTATCAAAATGATTCATACCTGTGTGATCTGTTCCCTCTTTCTCAGGGATCTAAAGCTGGATAATGTGCTGCTCGACAGCGAGGGCCACATAAAGATAGCTGACTTCGGGATGTGCAGGGAGGGCATGTTGGAGGGCGACACCACGCGCACCTTCTGTGGCACCCCTGACTACATCGCCCCTGAGGTACACTGACCCCTGCTCTCGCATAGTGGTCCAGGCTAACTCCTGAACTCTCCTCATTTGTTCCTTAGCTCCGTCATTTCCCCTGGTTTCCCCCCCGTCTTCCCCTCTTTGTTTGCTTGACCTGTTTTGCATTGCTGCAAGACAGCGAGTTGCTTCGCTGCAGCTCCTCTCATCTCCTTCGTCCTTTCTGACCTTGTCAGCATTTTTGAATAATTAACTTCACATGATTCAATTAGCAGTGGTGTGTGCTTGTACTGTGAGAACATTGCATAGACATAATGATTGTCAGAGACCTTGTGTTACCAGTTTTCCTTTCTCTTACTGCAATTGACTTAAGGTGATTAACTCCCTTGAGAGTAACACAAACCCCTGAAAACTAATCTCAAAAGGATTTCATCGATGATGATGCAAATTTCAGCCTGAGAACAGCGGCGGTGGTTTTTCTTGACACCCTTTTGAAATGCTAAATATCATAATTTTATGCTGTATAATGTTTACCTTACATGTTGTTTGTGTGGGTGTGCGTGTGTGTGTGTGTGTGCGTGTGTGTGTGTGCATTTCTCTGTTAAGTAATCAAACAAACACAATGCAGAGAGTGAGTGAGGTAGATATCCAGCTTGCTTGGTTTATGGACTTGTAGAAGACGGGCCCAGTAGAGAGAGAAAGAGAAGATGTGACTGTTGTGCACCTCTTTGATACTGTAAACCTTGCTATGGTACCCCTGGGTATTGACTCTGTTATGTAAACACCCATTGATTCTCCTGCATCTGCCATTTTGGAAGAGATACAATATATTTCCCCAGGGGCTGGGAATTGTTCCCTTGTGCGGCGCCCCCCCCCCCCTCACACACACAAATCCAAAGTCATGTGTTGATTATTTCTGAGCTCATTCATACATTTACCCTCCCTAATGCCATACTTTTCTCTCTCTCTCTCTGCTTTTCTTTCCGGCTGTGTCTGATAGCTGCACATCATCCGAGCAGCCGGCTGCTACAACTGCGCTTTCTCTCACTCTCCCCGTCTTCTTTCTACTTCCTTACACTACTTCTCTACACTGCCATTCTTGCCTTTTTATCTCCTCTCCTGTTCTCTCCATCCTTTTCAGATTGTGGCATATCAGCCCTATGATAAAGCAGTAGACTGGTGGTCCTATGGAGTACTGCTGTATGAAATGCTGGCAGGACAGGTAACACTCGGCTTAATCCTAACAATAGAGCCGTGTGCACAGACACTTAAGCCTCCAGTGCTTGTCCTTTGTAATCACTTCAAAGGACTTTCAAGAGAACTTTGATTTCAATATATTTGCTTTCAATTTGCCCACAGGTTACTCTCTTTTTCCTTTTCTCTCTGTCTTTTCCTTCCAGCCACCATTTGATGGCATTGACGAGGAGGAGCTGTTTCAGTCCATCATGGAGCAGAGTGTGGTATACCCAAAAAGTCTCACTCGTGAAGCGGTCTCTATCTGCAAGGGAGTAAGCCAACATTCTTCTGATTCGTATAACTTTTAGCACAAAGACAGTTGAGACAATTGCAAATGTAACTCAGAAAATATGACTTACTCCTATATTTCTAAAATATATTTAAATAAATACAGCAAAGGTTAACCATGTACATTTTTGACTGCTTCAAGTAATAGTGCAACATTTTAGGAAATGTGCTCATTTGCTGTCTTGGTGAGAGTCAGATGAGAAGATACTCATATCTGAGCCAGCAGCCATTAGCTTAGCTTAGCTTAAAGACTGGAAACAGGGGGAGGAGCTAGCCAGACTCTGTCTGAATGTAAAGCAGGCTCACTAATTAACACATTGAATCTTGTTTGTTTAATATGTACAGAAAATGGGTGGTTTTGCAGAGGGGTTTTTGTGCCAGACTACTTCTTTACCGGGTGCAGTGACTTTCTGAAGACTTGTTGCCATGAAATAATAGAAACATAAACCCCCTTAAAACCACAAATAGTCATTTTTACACTAACGTTTTTGTACGGATTAAACAAACAAGACAAAACATGGTAATAAGTGAGCTTTAGATGTGCTTGTAGGCAAATTTAGTTACCTTCGGACCGAGCCAGGCTAACTGTTTCCCTGTGTTTCCTGTGTTTATGATAAGCTAAGCTAACAGGCTGCTGGCTGTAGCTTTATATTTAGCATACAGGCTATAGTGGTATTCATCTTCTCATTTCACTCTCAGCTTGAAAGTGAATACCACACTTTCAATATACATGTAAATCAGACAAATTAAATTACTTGATAGAACATTTAAAATGCATTTGAATAACATTTAAAGCTTACCATGTACATTGTTGACGAAGAAAAGCAGAGCATATATGATTAATTTGAATCCCATGGTTACCACAATATTTTTCTTTTCTTATTCTCTCCTTCGCTCTTTCCCAAGCTCCTGACGAAGCACCCAGCCAAGCGTCTGGGTGGCGGAGAGGATGCAGAGACAGAAATCAGGGAGCATCCGTTCTTCCGTTGGATTGACTGGGACCGTCTGGAGAGACTGGAGATCCAGGCGCCCTTCAAACCCAGAACTGTTAGTTGAACAGAATACAGACTCTACAGACTTTTCTTTCTTTCATTCTTTCTTTCTTTCTTTCATGGCACTCTCTTCCTTCCTCTTTCTCTCTATCTCTCTGAGGACACTTTTAGGGAATTGTAGCTGTCACTTTCTTCCATCTGTCTCCTCTCGCTCAAACTCCCACGCTTTCCCTCATTTCCCTGCGTGCTTTCTCGCTCAGCCGTCCTCATTGTGTTGGCCATTTCTTCCCCTCTTCTTCTCTCAGTTCAAATGGCCGTGTCTCCCCCCCCCCCCCTCTTCGCAATTCCCTTCTCATTTCTCTCTTTCATCACCTTTGCTAGTTCCTAGAGATGGGCTTTCAGCGCTCGGGAACAGTCATAACAGACAGGACCCCCTGACCTTGGGGTCCTGCATACTCCTATATTTAAATTGTCTGTCATCATTAGCCCGCCACATGCCAATTTTTGGCCCCGCCGGCCAAGAGTGAGGTGTGCCTTGAGTGAGCTGAGTATGCTCAGAGGTTAGAGGCCAGGCCCATTAGCCAAATGATATTCATATCATCCAGCAGAGCGGCTGTCAAGGAGCAGCACCGGAGACGTGAGCAGCTTTCTTCCTACTGTAGGTGTGGTACAGAGCTCCTTAGAGAGAAAACGAGGGTGTGGGTGAGAAAAAGAGATACGTAGGTAGAGTCTTTTTATAATTATGGGTTGTTGTTTTTTCCGGAGGAAGATAATGATGTGTATACAATCAGTATTAATCACAAATGTGTGAACATGCAGGCTAATCTTCTCCTCTTCTTCATCAGGGTGGAAGACAAGGAGAAAACTTCGACAACTTCTTCACAGCAGCTCCGTCAGCGCTCACTCCCTCTGACCCGGATATACTAGCAGCCATCAACCCGGAAGACTTCCAGGGCTTCACCTTCCAAAACCCAGACTTTGCCCCCTCGCCACTCACGGCTGTTTGAAAATGGCTTCCAAACCTGCTCCAACAACCCCTCCAAGTGTACCCAAACTACCCTGTTCATCCACATTATAGTAGTTTTATAACAAAGAATTTGAACATGAGAACTAGCGGCGAGTATTAAAGACAGGTCTCATAACCAAATTCTGACGTTTACAAGAAAATGCCAAGACACCTTTATATTCATGCACTCTCTTTCATGTATGTATTATGTATCGATAGTCACAGAATATGTTGCAGCAATGCAAACAAAGCCAGTATTATACTGTAGATTTCCATCTTAGAGTTTTTTGTAAGACATCCCTTAACTTGATAAACGAGTACTGTAGTATGAACCTGAGAAATGCATGCAGTGTTTTTAGAATGAATTGCTCTGACACACTAGATTTATGTAGCTATAGATTTTCCAAGAAAATATACATGTGTAACTTTAAAACCAATTTATCTCAAACTTTTGCCATTACTTGGATTGAAGTCATCTGGTGATGTGAGAATTTTACAAAACAATTACAAGTCAGCTACACAGGCCACATAGCAGGCCACTTGTTAATCAATTTGTAGTTCATAGACATGAATACAAATGTTTCTTAGCAGGTTTATTCCAGTAAAATATTATGTTTGTACACAGTACAGTAATTCAGCATCAGAAGCACTCTGTGTCTTTCTAAATATCTATCTCACTCTATTTGTGTGTAAGTGTTGACACTTTGACTACGATGCAAACTGAGCCAGTAGCCTTTCTTTTGCTTTTTTAGACTGGCATCCTGTGGAAGAGCTTGGTCAGACCTGTGAGTTTAACGTCACACCGGTGACCTCAGATGACCCACTGATATGCTGAAACAATGCAGCCATTTGACAGTTAATGCAGGCTGCAGTGCTGCCC
>NW_022280043.1:5131966-5136077 GCF_004355925.1 Anarrhichthys ocellatus
CCCCCCCCCCCCCCCCCCCCCCCCCCATTTCATGCCCACTCTGCCTAACTCTATTATCACTGCCACAATTCGGCCTGCATCATTTTATATTCACATAATTGTTTTCTCTATTATTCTTCACCAAGCTTTGGTCCTATCTGCTTTGCAATATAGAGTATCTGTGCTCCTTAATGTCATCCTACAACTACACTGAATTATGTATATGCAGTCTTAGAAAATATGACTTTTAATAATGTTTTCAGGACGCTTATACAGTTACAAGTACTTTATTGTTTTTGTGGTGTAAACCGTAAAGCTTTTTGCTGTGTTATGACGTACCCGCAGCATTGATTAGGTGTAATTAAAAGTGAGCCTCACTTGGACTGTTCAATACATGGAAAAATGATAGCAGGGCTGTCATTAAACACTATCTGAGCAGGGCAGGTGGCTGCAAACATACAGTTTAATAATCCCATTCCAGTGCTCTTATCTCACAAACCAGCTGGTTATTTCACACAGAAATCTGTTTTCTTTAAATCATCTTTATATGATTTTTTTGTTACATTCTATGTCAGCATAATGATAATTAAAACTATCTCTCATCCAAAGGAGCAAAATCTTGCAGTTTTGCTTTAAGTGCACATGTGTGTCCATTTAAAAGTGACCAAGTGTAAAAGGTCAGAGCAGTTTATCTGATGCCTTAGCTCAGTTTGAGTTGAGGTCAAATGTCACAACACACAATACTTCAATACAATAGACAAAACAACCAATAATAGCACAATAGATCATTTATTTGTCTGTTAGTTGAGTTAACTTCTGTTTTTTTCTGCTGGAAAAAGAACATCAAAATAAACGTACTGAAAAAAATCATGAAACGAGAACAAGTGAAGTGTTTCATTCTGTGATCTTGTGTGAGGCTGCTGAGAAACAAACATGCACAGCCTCTCGCTTTGTGTCCTCCTCACGCCTCTCTGTCACGCTCGCTTCCTCACTTTCACACATACTCACACTCAAAAGTGCAATCTCAAGCATGTGCACGCACACGCATACACTCTTACGCACTCGCACAGAGAAGATGCTGACCCCTCTATTTACTGTGATACTGTAGTTGTCGAACCAGCAAAACCACCTCTCAGGCATCTCACTTTCTCTCCCTCCTCTTCTGAAGCAGCCTCACGCTCCCATCTCCTCCCCCCTCCAACCCCTCCAGCATCATGATGGGACTAATATCCCCATAGAGATCTGAGTATTAACAAGTTGACCTTCACATTAAAATCTCATCAACTTCCCATCTCCCTCTCTATCTGCACTTCATCCTTCTTCTCTGTTTGTCTTATCTGTCAGTGCTGCACTGTAAATGCTTTAATGCATTGTTTTATGTCATTTTCTTTTAATCATATTGTCAGAATTCATTATTGTTGCTGTTATCTCTTTGATACACCCCCTGAGCCCCGCGGTTGTCCTTTGATACGATATCGTGTCTTATCTTGTCCTGGTCCCTGCATCAATATTATATGTTTTACAGTTATTTATCATCTAATAATGGTGTTCAGGCAGTGTACGTTTGAATTCTCTCACATTTTGATTTTACAATTTTCAAAACATTGCATCCTACTTATTTAGATAGAACGCAGCTTGACGTTCTTTATATTGCTGTAGTTCTAAAACATGTCACTAATCTTGTGAAGAAATGAGACTTTTATGTTTTGATTTATATTCATTCCTGTGAAGACAACATTTTTTATGGGACTATTTTATAGTCTGTAATGTGTTTCTAACCTACAATACAGTGGTGAAGGACTTTCACTCTTAAATAAGGTATTTAAAACAAAAACAAACATGGAATGCTACTTTAGTGAAAAGATAAATCCTCCTCGGTGCATTTGATGTACACCTGATGTCGACTGCCTGATCTTAAACTCCTCACCGCAGCCTTTACTCCAACCTTGACAGTATCTCTCTTCATGCAACTGAACCTCCAGCGCTTTGCGGCCGGAGTTGTGTGTGCAGTCCATCATTCACTGTCACTTTGACATGATATCATCCCTCCTCTTCACTGCTGCCTCCTCTTCCTCTCTCTGCTCTCTTTCTATCTCGCCTCAATCTCTCATACTCACCCCCACCTCCCTCTCTCTCCCTCTCTCTCTCTCTCCCTCGCTCATGCCCTGAGGTCAGAGTGTGCTGTAGACTATTGATATCGTTACTAAAAATATAGGATTCCTCCACAAGCCAGCTAAAAATAGACCAAGGGACATGGACCACAGGAGACATGGGGGATGAAGAAAGAGAGGGAGAGAGAGGTTACTTGTGCAGTGTAACTAGTATAGTCATCATGTGAGGTGAAATTAAAGTGTCTTGAATGAACCACATCTACTAAAGGGTAGGTGATCTACTGTGTTTTCCACTTATATTTGACACAAAATGCTGTAAATCTGCAAGATTCTGTAAATTGTATTAAGTTTGCATAGAATTGAAATTGAATGTTGCTTTATTGACATGATCATAATTAAGCACAGTACTGCCAAAGCATGTCGTGAGCCAATAAGGTTTACAATGTAAGTAAAATAATAATGATAAAATATAATATATATAAGAAAAATGTAAGAAAACGGCAAAATACTCAGTCAAACTTTAGTACCTTGTAAGAAGTTAGTGAAATGTTGTCTATAACAGATGAATAAGACAAAATTACAAAACTAAGAAATAAAAAAGAATCAGAAAAAACAATAAAATGTATTGTTCTATTGGTTTTACTGGAACATATTAACATTATACAACTGCGTTACTGTATAGCAGCCTATCATGAAGAAAAACAGAAACAAATCACAAAAAAAGAATATAAATGATTGGATGAGAAATAGTAGTTTATCACGACCTCCTATCTCTCTCTCTCTCTCTCTCTCGCTCGCTCTCTCTCGCTCTCTCTCTCTCTCTCGCTCTCTCTCGCTCTCTCTCTCTCTCTCTCTCTCTCTCTCTCTCGCTCGCTCACTCACTCACTATCTCACTCACTATCTCACCCTCTCTCTCTCTCTCCAACACTTCTCTCCCTCCTGCTCCCGCTATGTCTCTTTTGTAGCCAAAGTAGCTTGCTGAACCAATCCACCGCAGTGCCTGGGACAGATTGGGTGAAAGAGAGAGTAAGGGATTTGGAGGATGGGTAAATGGGCTTAAGCGAAAACACATAAAAGAGAGAGACCAAAATCCACCAAGCCTCCCTGGTGTGAGGTTTCTTGGCTACTGACGTGTGCGCACGACTCTCGTGGCAGGGTGAGTATGTTTCTCCCCTTTTTTTAAACAAGACAGTTGTGTTTTTCTTGACTGTAATTGTAATTGTGACGATGACGCCCTTTTTAACCTGACTCAGTCATTTGAAATGTATGCGTGTCTATTATTGTGTGATGACAGCAGCTGTAAAAAAAAAAAACTAAAAAAAACGCAGCATTCATAACCTGTCCTCGCGTGTCGTGTAAGCGTAAAGACACATCTTCTTTTGAGGTATCACAGTCAGGCCAAATGTCAGCTTTTCATTTTTGTTTCACCAATTCCATCCCAATTCCATCCCAGCGAGTCGCTCACATGTTCCCTGCTCTGTGTTTATCATCTCCAAACTCCGCGTGTGAGTGTGTGTGACAGTAGGAGAGGGGGGGGGTTCTAAACAATCTTATGCGCACATCGCTGTCTTTGGTCAGCCCTGCACTGCACAGATCCCGCTTTACATACATGTAGTTTTTCAGGAGATCTGGTGTTGAACTGTCTGCTCGGCGCCGTGAAAATGGTGCGAGTTTCACCGGAGTGTGGCTGCGCAGCTGAAATGCTCCGAGAAATCCTGAGCAAACCCACCCATTGAGTCACGATATCTACGTTTAGTCGTTATGAAGTCATTTATTTTTCCACTGAGTGATTCCATCCTCCTCTCGGGCTGATTTTTTTTTGAGACGCTGCACAGTCAAGGTTGGTTAGTTTAGCACAGGTGTAGGCGCATCCCCGTCGTGCGCGTCCATGATGGGTACTCCTTCCATTTTTTGGGCCAAGGTCTTTCCCTGTGCTAACCTATATCCTACATGTACTCCTGCTGTTCCCGCCTTAAGGACTCTCTCTCTCTCTCTCTCTCTCTCTCTCTCTCTCTCTCTCT
>NW_022280043.1:5136177-5149079 GCF_004355925.1 Anarrhichthys ocellatus
GGTGTCTTTCTTTCCTGTGAGGCTTAGAGGTGATGTCAGTCTGTAGATTGTGACAGATTGGAGAGAATTAAACCTTTTGTCCCCCTTGTGGCTCCTATCTAACCAATTCAATTGGCTCATTACTTTCTGGGTGAGGGAGCTGAGGGGCCTGTCTCAGAGCGCTAAAATGGGATCGTTATCACAAATCTAACAGTGAATTTTTTTCCGTTCAATCTTAACTGTAGAAAGGTCTCCATAAACTGCAACAGCCCTTTAGTGGATTTTTTTTGGTGGGGATGATGTGGGCTCAATACATTGGCGGTGAAGAGGTGATTTTTTTCCCTCTTATTTGTGTCCAAATCCATTATGAACCAGCAAGATGTATTTCATATGTTTTCTGTTTGACGGTGCAGTCTATGAGAGAGATAATGGTGCTGTCCGTGGTGCTGAACAAGTCTGGAAGAGCCACTCGGGCACATCCACTCTGCTGGGTTGCAACTCCAATTGATTCTCACTCATTCCTGACCACTTTGGCACATCCTCCAAGGTGTGATTGTTCATTCCCACTCCTCTCTGCTCGTCTCTATATACCCCCCCCCACACACACACACACACACTTGTGTGCCTTTAGTTATTTCATATGTCATCTCAGTGAGTTGTTTTTGATTTTAAGGAGACTACCTCAAGCTCTCAGTCACACTGGCTAAAACTCTTGTCCAACAGTCAAATGTCAGCAGCAGCAGTGATCACTTTGTCATATGATTCACAACCTCTGATTAAAGGAGAAAACAATAAGGAAATAAAGAAACTTTGGTGTGAAACTTAGGAATTCATTCAAATCTTCAGTTGTACCCTCACATGGATTCATCCTGCCAGTTGTAAATCGTGTCACTTTGCTTTTGATTTTCTATCTTTAATCCGTCCTGTTTGTGCAACTGGATGGATTCTTCGTGGTTGGTCATCCTTTTCCCCCTGAAATCTGTCCATAAAATTAGTAACTCACTCTCTGCTTCTCTTAGCCTCAACATGCCCAAACGTGTCATTTCTCAGAGGATTTCTCTGCTGCGTATACCCTTTACCACCAGCCAGCTCTGTTGTTAACAAAAGAAGCTCTATTCATCCCCGGTGCTGCATAGAAACTGAAGCAACTTCTATAGTGGTCACGTCTCACACAATGGCCGTCCAGATAAGATGAGGCCAAGCTTAATCTTTAAGAGTCTATTCCCCAGCAGCATGACTGTATCTATTATAACTCTGATGTTTAAAGACTCAAAGGGTTGACATACAAAGAAAGACCAGAAGAAGAATAAAGTGGTTCTCATGTTCAAGTCATTAATTTGGCATTCATTCATCAAAGCGCTCTTCGGTGCCTGATGATTGGTCAATGTTGAATTAATTAGTTGGCCTAAACGTGATGTACTTTTACCATACATTGGTACGCAAATGGTTCACTCCACAAGACAGTGACGAGTGTCTGTTAGACTATATGTTATGTATGTAATAATACACAGATGTGGATTTATAGAGAATGATACAAGAAGCGACAAAAATGGATCTGGTCATCTGCAGCAATGTCAGCATTTTTATTAATGACAATCAAACAGGCAGGGCCACAAATGTGCAAAAAAAAACAGCTCAGCACAACTGTGATATGCGGAGGAAAAGCTCAAACCCACATCTTTTCAAACCTTGAAGCAACAGCTGTGTTACATCAGCAGAAGAACATGCCTGTCCTCACTCCCGTCAGCTATAACAACAAGATGGTGAAGCCTGAGTAGTTACAAACTGGACAAGAGAGGACTGAAAAAACATTTCCTGTTACAACAAATATCAGTAAGGGTCAGACTTTGGTGTAAAAGCTCCATTCTATGCATGTTGTCCACATCTCAGGCTGCAAACAGCACAGTGTTGTGTAATGACGTTGGTAAAGTTTTCTTAGTACACATTGGGCCACTGTTGCAGTTTTGGTGTGTTTTTACACCCTGTTGCAGAGCAGGTGAAATGCTTCCATAATTTGGCTCTTCCTGCCAGTTATTTAGGGTGTCACATTTCCTTTAAAGTCACTTAAGTGTACTTTAATGGCCTGTACACTCTGTGAGATACAGCGTGAAACAACAGCACACATTCAGCAACTGAGAGATGCTACCATTGTGGGTCAAGCTCCTCCTGAAAGAACTAAAGGTGGTCCTATAGTTTTAGTTAGTAGTGTCTAATGTAATAAGATAAGTAAAAACAAAAAGGATTCAAACATATTTTAAAATCTAGTGTATGTTCCAGAGATAGAACAAACTGTAAATTAGAACAAAAGAGAGAAAGACAAAGTCTGAAAATAATCAAAACAAGAGCGAATCTAACCCCCTAAAAAGGAGGACATGAGGTCAGCTGCATAACAGTAATGATCCTGCCAGTGTATCACATAATGTGTTGAATAAGTAAGCAAAATGAGGCTGATTACAGTAAACACCAGCCCCGCTCTGTGTTTTCCACATACATTTCTTCTCCATTATTTGTCAAGCTGATGATACTGAACTGCGCTCCAAATTAAGCAGAGGATTTTGTCTGAACAATCACACACACACACACACACACACACACACACACACACACACACACACACAAATGCACAGAAACTCACAAATGCATACAGGCAGCATGCTCAATGGATTTGCAGTGAAGTCCTTCCCAGTCAGCCAGAACTAAGTCACAGAAAGACCATGTTTGAGTCACACAGGACCTCTCCTCCCTCTCCTGATCTGTGTGTGTGCGTGTGTTTACTATCCATCTCTCCATTTTTTTAAAGTCCTCTCCTAAGTTCAGTGGTTCACCGTGAAGTCATCATCTGTTGCATTGGCTCCTCTCTGACCTTTAACAGGATTGGTTGCCACGGATGTGTCACTAACTCATCTTTAGCAACAACAGAGCGAGACAGGGAGATAGCCAGTAGCTGTTTGCACGTGTGCACGTCAAATGTCCGTCTCAGTGTTTCCCCCGTTTTAAATTACCTCCCGTCACAACCCCCCACCCCCCGTGCAAATTTACCTACATTAGTGTCTCCGCAGTTTTGACGTCTAATTCCTCCTCTCACTCGTTCGCCCTCCAGATGAGTTCGTGCAGCAGCCGTGCGCTGACTATCCTGTCTACAGTGTTCGGAGCCTGCGGGCTGCTTCTGGTGGGGGTGGCCGTGTCCACAGACTACTGGCTGATCATGGTGGAGGGCATCATCCTGCAGCAGAACCAGAGCATGGAGGTGAAGATGGCGCTGCATTCAGGCCTCTGGAGAGTTTGCTTTGTGGCTGGTAGGTATATGCAACAACATATTCAAATAAAAAGAATTAAAGGATGACTGTAGAAGACAGATACTTGTGTGCACGGATACACACAAACACACACACACACACACACACACAACCATCCAAACAATGCTGCTACGTGTGTGTGCATATGTCCACATCATCTCAGTGACAAACACACAGAAACAGATAAAGCAGCCGAGTGAGAGAGCAGCAAGGGGAAAAAAGAGAGAAAGCGAGCTTCTGGCCTCCAGAATCATAGCTGTCACAAAACATGATCGTTACCTGTGGGCAGGACTGCAGAGATCCAGAGATGTTTCTTTATTTTTCTGGGTTTTGTTTTGCTTCCTCATGCATCACTGACTTTGAAAGCAAACCCCAACATTTTCCTCTTTGTTTGTGTGTGTGTTTTCCTCTCAGGAGCGGAAAACGGGAGATGTGTCGCATCGGAGTACTTCACTGAACCCGATATAGAGATCACCACTGAAAACACTGCAAATATCCTCAGTGAGTAAAACATACAGCAGCCCAGTGACATTACACGTTATCTGCTGTTTGAGAGTAACTGCAGAGTCCCCCTGCTGGTTGATCGTGGGTACTGAACTTTGAACGTAATATTAGAGTTTTTGCTTTATATCACAGGAAACTGATTATCTTTGGTCAGACAAAATAAGTTATTTAAAGACTTCATCTTGGACTCTGGGAATATAATTGTTAGTTGCAGCCTTTCTAACAGCAATCAGATGAACTTCATTAAAATGATTTAAGAAAGATCATCATCATGAACAAAGATAATGTTTTTAACTAATTTAACGGGTTAAAGTTAAATACAACTGAAAGAGAAAATGTAAATTGTGATCTTTGATCCAGAAAATATTATTATTATGATTATTATTATTGTTATTTTGACTGTTATTTTAAATATTTCTAAAATTGATTCAACTGTTTTTGAATATTTACAACCATTTTGATATTTATGTAGCAACGTTTTCCATCATAACTTTGTTTCCCATAGTTAAAAAGCAATTAGACACTTTAAAGAAATTTGTTCATACCAAAAGTAAAAAGCAGACCACTGTAAGAAAGGAATGCTGTTTCCAATCTCCCCTTTTTAGTGATGAATGTCATGGCATCTTTACTTCACTGAGCATACTTAATATCCTAGATTCTACCGCCTCTGATTGTCTTAACTAATACTTTATAAGCTCCAGAGACATTATCATTCACCTCTCTCAGCCGTTTAAGGACACATTACATCAGCTTTGTTTGACACGGTGACCTCTCCTCCCCACAGAGATGGTGCGGACAGCCACGCCCTTCCCGATGGTGTCGCTGCTTTTCGTCTTCACTGCCTTCGTCATCAGCAACATCGGACACATCCGGCCTCAGCGCACCATCCTGGCCTTTGTGTCCGGCATCTTCTTCATCCTCTCAGGTGGGAACCATTACTCATGTCCCGCTGTCACCACACCTTCACTCAGTGATTGATGACAGCAGCCTGGTGTGTCCTGTGTCACACGCGGACGCACTCCATCACGGCTCTATTTTTAGTGTCTGATGCAGGTGTGTAGGCTGTCATCAGCAAAGGTGACTAGATTGGCTTCCTGCTCTTCTGACTTTGGAATTAAACAGGCTTTAAGAGAGGAATTATGAATTTTTGGATTACGCTCAAGGATTGTCAAAATTCTGAGCATACACGCGATATTCCCACAGTACCATGAGCAGCTCTCTCATCTTTATTTTCTGCATTAGTGTAATTAACCTTGTTGAACAGCAGGTGGCTCTAATGCTCCCGTTTCTTGTCCTCTGTGTGTAAAGACTGTCAGGTGCCAAATTGGAGCTCATGTTCTTTAAAGGCTGATTCACTTGACATGTTTGACGTGGAAGCAGCGCTGCAGAGCTTAGAGGAGCATCAAACGGGAGCTGCAGCAACGGCTCCTGACTTTGCCGTGGCGGGGACTTGCTGATAAAGGGTGTAGCAGAATAATAGGTTTTATGTAACCGCCGTTATGTAATGTTTATAGCCTGTGCTGGAAGTGTCGCAGTGCTTTTTGATAATAGGGTGATAATAAGGGGCAAGTGTATCAAATTGCTTTTCAGCGGTTAGATATTCTGCTGCACTGAGCCTCTCTCTCTAAACACTGCCTTCCTCCTGCCTTCCCTACTCACCCCTCCTCCCTCAGCCTCCCCCTTCTCTCATTCACCCAGCCTCTCAGCTCTCAGTTTTCATAGCTTTTTCTGCCCACCACTCTCTCAGTCGCTATCCTTCCTCTCATTACTCCTTCATTCAGATTGTATCCCTCAGTAGTCTTAGTCACTGTGGATGTTCTGGTGTTTGTCGACTACTGAGAGATGTGAGACTATTCTGCTGGCATCACTGACACGGTGTTTGGTAAATATTGTAGTTTGGGTCGGTCATGTTCTGAGTGATATTACAGAATTCCGAGCAAGATGCCCCAGCTGTTCGAGCATGGTTAGAGGTTGATATTTCTCTCTTACCCAACAGACATCTTGCATATGCATTTGTACCTGTCGACTGTAGAATCTATTTCTTCTTTCTTTTTGTCTCACACATGCACACCCTTTGGTTTCCTTCATCTACTAAGTGTGCATGTGCACATCTGTGTTTCCCCCAACTTTTATGTTGTTACTTATTTAGATAAAGATGTAGTTCCACTGCAGGATTACCAGCAGCATGGTTTCTGCATATTCTGTGGTTTTCAATTTTAAATTGACAACACAGCCTCTCAAACCAGACGTTTACTGTGAAGGACATAACTGCTTGACAGCCGGGTGGTACATTTTAATTTTGCAGGGAAGGCTAAAAATACACATTTTGCTGCTTACAGCATGCAGTTTTCGTTGAATATTGATTATTTGATGTTGGCCATATGTTGTATCTCATGCATTTAACATTTCTAAGAGTGTTCTTGGAGGAAGGGGTTTTAATGTTGTATATGGCTGAAAAGGGTCACTGAAAGCTTATTCTGGTTTTCCATACGATGATTAGAGTCCTCTAACACACTGAAGTTTACAGTGGATGCTGAATGTAGCCACTAAATGGTATTAAAACTGTGTCAAGCCACTTTTGTTTGTTTTTACGTACTTTCAGTGTTTATCCCTCTATTTTTTTAAACATATCATTATTGTGATTTTCAAAAAGGACCAAATTATAAATGTAAAAGCTCAGTCAGTAATCAAAATATGACATTGCAATATGAGAATTAAATTAAAGGTACTTTGTTCTCAGGATAAGTAAAGGAAATACATTTTTTTAGTTTAAATGGAAATCTGCAGGCAGCACTGTTACCTAGAAATTACATTTCAATGAAATTACAATCAGAAGGTCTAACTTAAATTTGTAATATACATTTTTTATGTTTTCCATTAATATTATTTCCATTGCTTTGTTTCCATGAGGCATTTCTCTCTAAAAGTCATTGATCTTTATCTCTTTATCTGTCATTATGATACATACATACTCTCTGCCATCTATTTTTTAATGTAACATATTGGAGGCTAATTTCTTGGTCTGGTCACTTCACATCACATCGCTCTCTCGCTCTTTGTCTCCTAAACCCTCGCCACACTACTGCAGCTGTCTGGATCGCCATATAATGACCTCCTCGCTCTTTCTTGTATCTGACTCTCTGGCTCTCTCTGACTCGCTGTCATTGTTAATGTGCTGTGTGCAGGCCTCAGTCTGGTGGTGGGCCTGGTGCTCTACATCTCCAGTATTAATGATGAGGTGATGAACCGGCCCAGGGAGCCCGAGCAGTTCTTCAACTACCACTATGGCTGGTCCTTCGCCTTCGCTGCCTCTTCCTTCTTACTCAAAGAGGTCGGTCTGGGCTGTGTGTGTGTGTGAGTGTGTGTGCGTGTGTGTGTGTGTGTTTTTGTTTTTGTTCGTGGGAAGAAATATGTGAAAGAGAGTGAGAGAGTGTCTGTTTGCATACATATGTTACAGATGGAGAATATATTTTCAGTTCTAAGTGTTGCATGCTGAGTGTAAGAAGGTAAGATGATTAGAATTCTGTAGATATGGTGAGGCATCAATGGTTTGTGTGTGTGTTCATGTGTGCATCCATGCGTGGAGAGGTATCATGAGAATCCTCTGCTCATCCCCCCCCCCCCCACACTCTCCTCCTGCCTCTTTCCCATTATCAGCAGCAGCACTGCTCTTAATGTGGTGCAGTGGACACTAACCTCCTCCCCTCTTCTCTCCTTTCTCCCTATCTGTTCTCCACACTCATGTCTCCTCCTTTCATCTTTCTTTTCCTTTCAATCTGTTATATATGAGCTTAAAGGAACTTAAAGCGTACCCTCATCTTTCTAAATCAAAGGCTGATACTTTCACCTCTTTACTTTAATACATATTCCTTTTAACACTTCTGCTCTATCAGTCACTTTTAATTTAATTTCCCCAGCCATCACTTGTTACTACTTCTTTGAAAATGTATTTTTCTCTGAAGTTTATTTACGCAGCTAAGTCCCTCTCTTCCTGTGGCATCTTATCACCCCCCTCATCTCATCCCGCTTCTTTTCTCACTCGCTGTCTCAGGGGGCCGGGGTGATGTCAGTCTATCTGTTTATGAAGCGCTACGCCGAGGAAGAGATGTACCGCCCCCACCCTGCACTCTACCGCCCCCGCCTGTCTGAGAGTAGCGACTACAGCGGTCAATTCCTCCACCCAGAATCATCCTGGCCTCCGCCGAAGCGAGGCCGCAGCACCTCCGAAGCCTCCAGCGACATCTCCATCCAGCTCAACCAGGCACCCCCGGTGCCCCCCAAAAGCAGCCTCCAAGGGCAGGGCAGCCCGCCTTCTGGGTCTTCTTCCGCAGGGAGCTACCAAATGCCCCCGCAGTCTGCTGGCTACCCCACCACACACACCCTCACCAGGTCGCATGCCTCACATCCCCAAGGCCAAGTTCTTCCCATGGCCATGCCTCCGATGCCAGTACCTCCTCCTCACTATCACACTCACATGCACATGAGCGCCTCCCCCTGTTAGGAAGAGGGAGCACGAGGGAGGGAAGGAGAGACACTGACTCCTCATAATCACGTATACTGTACATTTAGATGTGGATGAGAGTAAATACTGAGTTTGGAGCACAGATCATGTGAGATTAAGTGGAGAGAGAGGTGGTCAGACATAATAAAATGTAGCGTTTGAACCTATAATGAACCAAGGACAAAGGAGGTGTTGGAGATTTAACAGGATTGTGGAGATATGCCAGAAAGTGCAATGGGTGGGGGGAAATAAAAACAAGAGAACATTGCAAAAGAAAAAGAGGAATTCAGTTTGTCATGATGGAAAGAGGTAAAAAAGTGATTCCTAGAAAGACTTTAGAGGTTAGGTTTAGTGACAGAGGAGATATAGGGGAGGGAGAGGGAGGCAGGGAGAGCGAGGGGCTGCGGTATAATGCGAAGATACTGCAGTGCTGCAGGAAATTTGTATGCATTTGGAAATGTACAATGCAAAACACTGGTCACGAAGACTGAGGATGCACATAGTTTTTATACATACATAATTCATAAAAATACACAGACTACGTACCTTTTTACCAAAAGGTAAATATGGTTAAATATATTCTTGTCTGCTCTGAATTTCTTACATCATCAATCCAGTTTCAGAACTCACAATGTCAAAGTATTATTATTGTTATTATTAATAATTAAAAAGTATTAGGTAACAATAGAGTAGTTCTGAAATAAGAACACTATATGTGAATGCTGTTAATCTTTGTAAAAAAAAGACAGAAGTGGACTATGTTCTGAAATATCATAAGGAGAAATCTACTTTATGTTTTACATGTTTGATTAAGATACCAATTTCTAAATTTCTTGTACATAAAATTGCACATGAGGACTTCTATATAGCTGTTGTAGATTATGAATGAAGCTTTGGCACAAGTCACATTAAGAAAATGTCTGACTCATTCTGCTTTGGATGAAGACTCTGCAACAGGCGCACTACAACCAACGACACAGCGATGGTTGGAAGGATGACCCACCCGACACTGATGTGGCGGTCTGATGCCCTCTTCTGGTCACTGTTCAGCACTGACCCTGGATCAGATCGGGCCCAGGTCACTACTTTTTCATGCACTCTTCCTTCGTCACTGATCTGCACTGTGTGTCAGTTGATGGTGCAGCACAGATGAGTTGGACTGAAGCTGTCACGGTGAATGGCAGGTGCAACAAGACATGCCGTTTTGAACTGCACATGGAGCAAGATGGATGCTTTAAAGACTGGTCGGAAGTACTTTTTAAAAGCTTCAATGTTATTTATATATCTGGAAAACTCACAGATGGAAGCATTAATAACATTTGCACTTAATGCTCAAAGGACAATACCGCTGTTTATGAAACGCAAGTCCTCAGGACATGGACGAAATAGGCCATTCTTTAATTCCAATATTTTCGGTTCTCATTTGTGATGGTGCATTGTGCTAAAAGTTTCTAGAGTATCTGAAAATGTATATGTTTACATAAAAACATGATATTGAGCTCTCTTGTGTTTAGGACTGCATCAAATTTTTATAAGCCTGATCTGTTTATTAATCTAGATTCATTGTTTTGTCTGTGAAATTTCAGAAAATAGTGAAAAAGTGGCAAATGTAATTGCCCACAGCTCAACGTAATTTACTTAGTCAGATTGTTTTATTCAACCAACAGTCCAAAACCAAACGTTTTCTACTATATATGACAAAGAAACACATCCTCCACCATATGTTTGGCATTTTGCTCTGATAGACTAAAACTATTTTCAAAATAGTGCTGATTCATTTTTTTAATGGACTAATTGATGAATCGATCCTTCAACATCACATTGTAGTAGGCTGCGTATGACATTGTGGGATGTTTTATCCTACTTTTTCATCCACTTGTCATGTTGTGTGTTCATTTTGTAGTAATTAATATATTTTCAGATGCTTTTGAACCTTAATGTTCAGATCAAGTCGCTCTTAAATACTGTACAGTATCTCCACGATGCAGAGTAGTAATCTTGGGCGGACAAGCAGGACCTGCGTATCAAAAACAGTAGAATAGTTGATTTAGTTTGTTTGTTTTTAAGGCACATCATGCACAGGGACACATCGATACGATATATCTCTGTAATGAGAATAAAACCATTGTGTCGTTGTGTCATGGCTGGTTTTCATTATCACTGTGATGCTGGAGAGAGGGAAACACACTGATGTCCTACAGAGGATTTGTGCGAGGAACATTTCACACACTATACGGTGGAGAACATAAAGTGAGATCATGGAGATATCATCATATTTCCACCCTCATGCAGGGTTTCGTTGCGCAAGCATGTGGATCTTCATCACGGCCCTGCACTTTGTTTATGCACTGGCACGATTGGTATCGAGGTGAAGCCCACTGTAACTGCATCCTTCTGTTGTTGGTTCTGCTTTTACAGTTTGGGGGTTAAGTGCCTTGCTCAAGGGCATCTCAGCAGTAGCCGTTGAAGAAGATTTCCGACCAATAGGCATCTAAACCTTCATGGTTTAAATCCATGTTTGTAACCTTTTGACTACTGATGGCCCCATCATGACCTTTGTGACTGTGGACAGCTGTTCTGTATCTTCCTTTACATTACTTATTTCCATGTTTATTAGAACTATTTGATAATCATTCGCTGCCTCTTAAACTGCGGCAGTTCTTTCCCTTTTCATCTCTGTACCTCTTTGTTTTCCCCTCTCTACTACCCCCAGCTTTTTTCTTTGCCTCTACATGATTACATAAAAGGGTGTAGCTGTGCTTGCTTCTGCATGAAGCGTGGACTTCTTGCACATGACCATCTTTGTAAAGACAAAAAATGGATAAAAACAAATGCTGTTTAATGCTTCAATGGAACTGATGCTGTATAATCTTGAGTTACATAATTCAATAGCGGTTGTGATTAAGATCCCTGTTGAAAGTGTTGACATCTGCCACTCGCCTTCCCCTAAACATGAATAAAACTTCAAACATGGGTTCATTACAACCTGTTCACCCCCTCTGGTTATCTGCCTCTGAATTTATATCTTTATATTATTTGTTGTTAAATGTTTCATTATCTTTTCTATATATATATTTCTTTTTAATCACATAATTAGAACAGACTGAAAGATGAGCCCTCATTTTGATGTGAATGGTGAGCATGCACTTATAATGGAAGAGTGTTTTTCTGGCTGGTCTCTGTGATGGAGGGAACTATTGTAAGTGAATGCACACTGCACTGCGGTGAACCACTGGATGTTAACCAGGCTCCCTCCTCAGTCACGGCAAGCCACCACAGCCTGAAGGCAACAATTGATCAGTGCTGTATGTGTGTATGTGTTTGTGCATGACTGGCTGTGTTTGTTGGCATATGTGTATGCATGAAGGTTGTAATTGTTTATCATAACCCGCCCGAGACGAAAGAAATAGCATTAAAAAATATTAGAATGAATTGTAATTTAAAGTAAGTTCACTTAAAGGCAAGTAAAACTCCAATTAAAATCTGGT
Source organism: Anarrhichthys ocellatus (assembly GCF_004355925.1). Taxonomy (NCBI): domain Eukaryota; kingdom Metazoa; phylum Chordata; class Actinopteri; order Perciformes; family Anarhichadidae; genus Anarrhichthys; species Anarrhichthys ocellatus. The sequence continues at coordinate 5,147,946 of NW_022280043.1, forward strand.
TTGTAATATACAAATATTTTGTTATACAATTAAGAGAATTTAGAAGATACTTGGTCAAGGTCAAAAAGAGAGTAAAGTGAGGGAAAGAGCTGTTGTAGGTGTGCTAATAATACGTTTAGAGCAACAGCCAGTTTGTTGTTTCTGATCAACAAGAGATCAATTAAATAGAGAAAGCATACAATCTATAATCTATCAGATTATTCCTATCAGAACCTAATCCAGGACGACAGAATTTGAAAGCAATATGTCAAAGCTGCAAGTAGTAAATAATAATGTGTGACTGTGCCAGTAAGAGAAAGAGAGTCAGAGTGAGAGGTGTTACATTAGGAAGTCAAACATCAAACATCCACAGGTCAATAAATCTAAAACGCGTGAGCACTCTGCTGTCTGACTTCTACGACTGAGAGCTGTGTGTTTGTGTGTGTGCGCGTGTGTGTAGGTGTGTGTCCTTTCTGCTGAATAAAGCCTGACTGCTGGTCTAAACAATTGAGATTAAATTGTAACTTGTGGTTGCTTTGTGGCCACTTTTCTGTAATAGTGTGTGTGTGTGTGTGTGTGTGTGTTGGCGTATGTTAGCTTCCTTTGTTTGTCTGTGTCTGCGTTTGTGTTTGACTTAATGTGTGTGGCAGTGTGGGTTGAGTGGATCTCTCTTTTCACCATCACCATTACTGCATGAAAGACCTGTCACTCTGTATTAGCTCTCTCCAGCTCTCCCTCTCCCCTCTCGTGTTTGTGTGTGTGCGCGTCAGTGTGTGTGAGTGAGACAGAGACAGAGAGAGAGAGAGAGAGAGAGAGAGAGAGAGAGAGAGGGGTGAAATGGGCAGCAAAGCCATTTTAAAGCTATTGAAGGTCATTGTCCGCTCAGTTTTGTCTGCTGCTCTGCGACCAGCAGCTTCAGCCACTAGCTTCATGTTTATAGATCTGTGCATGACATAATTTAGTCTATATTACAAACAGATAGATCCGTTATCACTAAAGACTAAATAATGATGGCAATGATAGTCAATTATCACAATTATTATTTGGCTCTGGATGAATTTCTGTCCATATTGATACATTAATATTGACCTGTAGATATCTGACTCCACTCTCTCTCTCTCTCTCTCTCTCTCTCTCTCTCTCTCTCTCTCTCTC
>NW_022280043.1:5149089-5173542 GCF_004355925.1 Anarrhichthys ocellatus
TCTCTCTCTCTCTCTCTCTCTCTCTCTCTCTCTCTCTCTCTCTCTCTGCAGGGCTGCGCTCGTGCTGCATTTCCCAGAACTACCAGCGCGGCCCCATCATCATCATCATCATCATCATCACCACAGAGGGAAAGTGTCCCACTGGCGCTCCATCGAGTCGCTCTCCAGCAAAATATATATCTATACATATATATATATATATATATTTTTTTTACATCAATAACACATATAAACATGGTCATGGCTAGTAGGCTACTTACAATCGCACAGCCCTGCGCGCGCGGCACACGCTCCAATAAGCACATCCAGACCAATTCCCTCAATATGAGAGAGAAGAGGGAGAGGGAGGGCAGATGAGATGAGGGGGGGTTAAACCTTCTCCGTGATCTTGTAGCGCAACATAGTGTAGTAGATTTCATCTTGTGTCGATTCTGACATTATCCGTCATCATTCACATCATTGAGGAGTTTTGGTGGGATGCGACAAGTTGCTTGCTTCGCGCTCAGTGTGGGAGAAATAGATAGAGGAGCAGACAGGCAGGCAGGCGAGCGCTCGTCCAACCGGAGGGGAGGGGGGGGGAGACGCATTCTCCCCGAGTACACACAAGCAGCGGCCACATCCACTGTAGACAAATCCGTGTTCAGTGACGTGTTTTGTATTAGCCTTTTTTATGCATGTTCAACCCTTTTCCACCACTGGCTGACTTAAATTTAATCAGGAATTGGGAATCCAGTCCCTCACGAGCTTCTTATTTTCACCAACTCTAATCATCCCCTTTCTATTTATTTATTTATTTTGCCTCGATAGACCCGTTATTCAGCCCATCCACCGTCCACCCCCTATCTTCTTTTTTTCCCTCCATCTCCATCTCTCTGGGAGTGCGACGCGCTGCGAATCTCTGAAATAAAAAAAACCCTGCAGGTAAGACCTCCACGAGCTTCTTTTAATGATTACGATTACTGTGTTACTGTTGTCTTTACTTTGCAGCTTAATGGATCACAGTTCATTCAGTGTCATTTACACGCCACGTTGATTTGTTTCACGTTGCCCGCAACTTAGCCCACTACTGACATGTGTAGACTACGGAATCAGGGAAAAAAACAGAATGATAATCATTCTCAGACTTCTGCCACTTCTCTGATTAAATGCTGAATGATTTTTCCCACCTATTTCCGCGGGCCTATAATTAGCGACGGCAACGTCTATTATGCAAATGATATCCTTATAATAGCTCGTTTGAAGCTCTCCCTGCATCTGCACCGCAGGTGTTGGGACTAAAATATCTGTTTGTATATGCCGAAATGGTCGCACAATCGGGAGTGGTTGTCTGTGGATGTGGATGTGTGTAACGTGTGATCTGTGTCCCGTTCCACTGAGTTTCCTCTGTACCGGCCGTTTGATGCTAGGCGTCCATTTTCCACCGTGTAGCCTTATGCAGGCAGGGTGATGTGTGTAGCCTACTCTATTAATGAATGCACCGCAGTCCGCATCAGAGCTCTGCACGCTCTCGGCCCCGTTGCTCCGAGCTCGTATGTGTCTAATCAGTGGTCTTCAGCTTCTGCCGCTCTGCCGCTGGACTCCTCACAGTGCAGGGCCAACATCTTAGCTTCGTGTTGGACCTGGGCCACATCATGTTATCTGATGAGTTACGAGATTCATTTTCTTTCTGCCCACTGTCTCCTCTCACTGGTCAACGTGTGCTCGGTGTTCCGCCAGATCCAGAGGTAAACGGCACCAAACATCTGGCGCCTTATCAATCATTCATTTTTCATCACAGACTTACTTAGATCACATCTGGGCTAAGGTGGAATGAAATGTGATTGGAGATGCTATAGGAGTGTGCACTGCAGCATTCAGGAGACACCGTGCACTGTCAAAGACATCCTATACCTGTCTTCACTGGGGGCTGCAGGGACGTCTCTGAATGATTATCACCATCTGATGTGAAATAAACAAATGTGGTCACTTGCAGTTATACAAGCTTTTACCCCCCTGAGCTGAGTTTTTGATTTAGGTGCCGCATCTCTTCAGCATGGGGTCTGGCCTTTTTCTTTTTGCAGCAGCACAAGTGTCCATCAGCAGCACCTGCTCCTTTGTGATTATCATGCAGATCCAGCTTGTGCAGCTCTCACTTGATGTGGGCCGTGTCATATTTCCATCATGGCTCTTATTGCTGGTGTCAGCGTGGGTGGTGATTGATTGCTAAATTGTAGTTTGCTGTTTATTTCATTACAAATAGATGCAATTTGTAAATAGATCATTGTGAATGAAAAACGTAATTGCACAATTAATTAATCGCCATTCTGCACATTTAATAGATGTATTGTAAAACATGGAGTTCAAATAATTTATTAAAACTCTAGTTTGCACTCTCAGTTTAAGTTGCACCTTAAAGGGAAAGTTCCCCCTAAGATAAACAAATGCATATTACCTACCTTTTATAAAGTGATATTTAGACATCTAGATTGTTTTGGTGTGAGTCCCCGAGATATCGGCCATAGAAATGTCTGCCTTCTCTCCAATATAATGGGACTATAGTCACTCGGCTTGTGGTGCTTAAAGCGCCAAAAAAATACTCAACAGCAATCTTTCTTTCCAGAAATCATGGCTACTCAAGATTATCCACTGACCTTGTTGTGAGCCGTTTGAGGGAACTATGAATACTTCCTACATGATGTTGGGGTGAATTGTCCCTTTAAAGGGCATGTTCGGCTAACCTTTGCGCAGTGATACATCAAACACGTCTCAAACAGTGACGGCAAAGTTCATGGAACATAACGCTGCCATTGACTGCCATTAACTCTCCATCAATGATCAGCAAATCTTTAATTGAGATGTGGTCGGTTCTGCCGTCTGTTGGCCACACCCCCTCAGCCACTCCGCCTCCCACGTGGTAAACACCATCTGTACAGTGTGTGGCCTTGATGATTGTCTCTCTGGATTTTGGATTACTTTCAAAACCCCTCAGCCTCCTCTAAGATCTGCTGTTTACGCTGTAAGGTGACTCACTGCAGTCAATACTGGTGCGTAGCCCACACAGGCTGTAGTTGTTTTAAGCGCCGGCCAAATCATAATCGTCTAATACACGAGCGGTCCAGAACAATTGGAAACAATGTCTTTAACTTCTGAATATTTCCACTTGTTTTGCCTCGCTATTTCTCTCTTATTTCATAGCTGGTTGGCCGTTAGTCGTTCATCTCCTTCTTGCTCTGTTTCTCTCTCTGAGGAGAAGCAATTCTGCAATGATCATCACATCTGTCATGTAGCTATATTCTTCAGAGGATCAATGCCTTTGCTGCAATTTCCTTGATGGTCGACAGCAAGGCTTCACAATGTTCCTTCCTCTCTTCAGGGAGCTCAGGAGGAAACCCTGCATTGTACAAGAGAACAGACTTTAAATATGGGTCCCATAACAGGTCTAATTATCAAAATATAACTATTCAATCAGATACATGTGGAACTTCTGCTCTCTGCACCAATGCCAGTAAAACAAACTCCTGCATATTCACTGTGCTTGGTAAGTTAAGTCAATTTGAACCTATGGTTGTACTAAAAGGATACCAGGGCTTCCTGTATTTGCTGATTCCATACACAACGTTGCTTATAATTCCAGTGAGCAGAGGCTTTTATCCGAAGCTTTCTAATTGACTCCTGTCTCAATGGTTGTGACCCATGCATCAATTAACCTCCAGCTTTGGTGTTTTTAAGTGCTTCGCTCAAGTTAGTGCAGCCTCTAAGAGCAGGGTTGTAAGAGCCTGTGATTGAACCGTATCGTGTCAGTGATATATTGTAGGCAACCTGTCTGTGCAAAGGCATCCAGTGTAAACATACAGCAGAGATAAGTGTTAGCATGTCTTGACAGGGGAGCGTGCTCACTAGACTGGAGATACACAACATGGGACCTGTGACCAAAGGTTCTTCAATCATTACAACATTAAAAAGATAAAGTTCAGACAACCTAGTACGATGTTTACCATTTCAAGGATTTATGCCAAATAGTACAGAAATAAATTGACAATTAATCTGACAAAAAAATAAATAAATCTAAATTCAAGGTCTACTGATTTGCTTTTTCTGGAGCCTTTAACCATGTTCCCTCAACAGAACGAGCTTGCTCATTTGTCATTTGTCATCAACTCTTAAACTGTTAACTAATGAAGACCATGAGATGGGGTTGAAAGCCCTTGAAAAAGCTAGTGGGTGGACCTTGAGTTGAAGTAATAGTCATTTTGGTAAACATGCTTTCTTGCTGAAAGTCGGATGAGAAGATCAATACCACTTTAATATCTGAGAGTGGTATTGATCCTCTCTCGTCTTTTCTTAATAAGAATGTGAGGTCATGTATTTCCTCAAAATGTCAAAAATATTCATATTTTTGTTTCACACCAACATTAATGTATTCATATTATGAAATAATGTGTGAAGGAAAACTCCTAAACCTTTACCTTCTCAATTATGAGCATTTACTCATTCTCTCAGATGTTTGTAAATCATCTATGTCTGGATTTTGGACTGTTTGTCCTTGGACTCGGTTAAATTGTGATTGTTGTTTTTCAGAATTTTAGGACATTTTACAGATTCAATCATTAATCACTAATGAAAATAATCATTAGTTGCAGCCGTAGCGTCTGTATTAAGGGTTACTGTTTATTTTTAGTACATTTGATATCTGCAAATGTTCAGTTCTTTTCTTACTTAATTTCTTTCACCTCTGCTGCACTTAAATGGTAGGATAATGAATTAACGACTCACTTCTTTCTTTATTAAAACCATAAATTCAAAGAGCCGTCTTGAATTAGATCTGCTGTCACTTTACTTACTGAATAGGAATGTCTTCAAGCATGTGCTGCACGTGTGCATGTGTTTAAGCATATGTTCATGGCTTCATGAGTGTCAGGTCATCCAGAGACACTTTATTTTGGGAGCCTCTTAGACCAAGGTGTTACTGTCACTGCCTCCTCAGGCTGTTCTGCTCAGACAGGCAGAGACTTGGTCACATGCAGTCTGAGGAGCTTGGTAGACTCTTCACATGGGCTTAATGGCAATTCGGCTACGCTTTGAAATGCCTTTTAAAGATGACCTATTTTATGATTTTATTGTCATCATTTTGACAGTTGTGGGGGTTTGAGGCTGCATATGTGCTTGCATGCCAAGGGTTTGTTTGCATGTTGATCTTTTTCTATGCACCTGCGTGTATGTCTGTGCTGGCATGCATGTTAGTGTGCGGAAATGTAAATGTGTGTATGTGTGTGTGTGTGTGTGTGTGTGTGTGTTTGCCAGCTGTGGGATCTCGACAATGAGCTCAGGTGTGTTGCTTTTTCTCATGATTAAGGAGAGAAATCATCACAGCTACCAAGAGTCACTGCACTGAATATTTAGACATGTTTGCATCAAGCACTCAAAATAGAATACGCTGCTTGTATTTTTAGAGCTGTCATCATAAGTAGGCGTAGTGCATTTTTTTTTCTCTTGGTCAAGCGATCAGTATTAGCCAGCGTACATTTTCATTAACTGAGTCCCTGATTCCGGCTATATTTCCTCTGCTGGACATGTAACAGTCAATTCCGTGTGACTGTGCTGTTGAATCGTTGTTGTGTATCTCCACTGAAAATACTCTCACAGGCCCACACAGGATCATTTGCCTTTCACATGTGTGGAAAAACTTATTACAGATGTCATCATTTATTCAACAAGCAGTTTGGTAGTTGATTTATGCAATGAATAGCTAATGGAGCAGCTGCTTCAAAATTCAGATCTCCTATGTGATTTATGGCTGCATTATTGGAGCCACAACTCATTGGGTGTGCTTATATCTTATACGAGGTATTCTGTAATGCTGGGAATGAGTCACACAGAAAGATCTGATTACATAGTAAGTTTTCTGACAACCAACCTGGTCCCATAATTGTCGCTGTAGCAGCTAGCTCCCAAAGCTAAGCCCTTGGCCTTTGTTGCTGCAGTACAACCTGCTTTCTGGCCCGCTGGCTGGCCCAGAGACCAGAGTGTTGCATGCATACATACAATAAGAGCATCACTGTAAAAGTGAGTAGGCTCTATGGAAAAGGCAAACATGTCCTTATATTTCTAAAATCAACCCGTAAATCTGAAATTACCCCACAATATTCTTGCCAAATATGTTGCTGTTAGGGAGTGTGTGAGAATGATTGAGATGGTGAGGGGAACTGCACCTTAGTTCACTTTGTAATAAAGACTCATGATTTGCACTCATCATTGAGTACAAAGCATATTCCTCACAGGATATAAATGGAGCTTCTGTAGCAAATAAGCCAGCTTCAAACCCAAAAAGAGCAAATAAAGAAGCTGCGATACCTTAACATAGGCAGACGACTCCTCTTGTTTCTTAACATATTTGAAATAATTGTCTCAAAGCAATTCCCACAAGATTAAAAGTCGGAGCATCTCGATTGGAACGTAACTGTTGTCAATGCATTTTAAATCGTATAGCAATACATCAAGAGTGTAATGAGCTTTTACTGGCGCCTACATTACCCTCAAAGAAACTTGACTGATGACTGTTTGGTTGAGCTATAGCAGCGGTTAGTGTAGCCTGATGAGGAGCACTGTGTACCCAAATTCAAACCTTAATATCGTTAAGCAATTTTTGTACAGTCCCTTAGTCTTAACCATTTAGTTAAACTTTCACACTTTCTTTCTTTTTTCTTGCACTCTTGTTCTTCCACGGTCTCTTGCTCTTGTTCCCCTCGTTCCCCTCTTTGTTAATTATTAGTGGAAAATAGAAATTACAGATAATTAAATGGCAATTATGATCTCCTACACAAGGGAGTTTTTGCTAAGGGTAATAACTTAGGAGGTTATTGTTAAGGTCATTCATTAAATACTGGAGTCAAAGACCACACACACACACACACACAATAGATACTGCATTTCTTAGGTCTTGGAGATAGTGTAATCCCTTCTGGAAATGTATTTACCTCAGGGAGAGGCAGTATGTTGATAGGGTTGGAAGGTCATACTACAAACAAACACACACACACGCACATACACGCACAATCACAATCACATTCACTTGTCTGCTTGCACATATGAGCCCACAATGTATAAATAAGCCACACTGTGGTGGTGTCATTTGACAGTTTACATAATAAGGAGTCTGAACGCAGAGATAGGAGGCTAACTGTCTAACTGAGGGGAGCCGAGGGGAACATTAGGCCTACTGGGATTCAATAAGATTGGACCAGACCCATCCTCAGATGCATTGGAGAGGAAATGTGCACACACGTAAAAAAACACACACACACAACACACCGTCTCTCCTTCCATCTCTCCTTCTGTCTCTGAGGCAGCTCTGTTTTGGGTCTCACAATGCAAACAGGATGTAACCTATTTTGATCACGGTGCCATATTGCATCATCAAATATTAACAGACTTGACTGCACTGCATTATGTCGGCTAAATAATGTTTGTTGAATAATGTGTGCTGCGTTATTGCATCCTCAATTTTTTCCCCTTAATTCATCAAGAAAACACACCGACGGAGCGGTTTCTTCTCGTTGTCTCTTCAGTAACTGACGTTGCTTTGTCTTTATTGACGTGTGTTTTTGAGTGCACGTGCATGTGTGTGCATGTGCGTGTGTGTCTGTCTGGGAGCATCTGTGTCACCATGGTCACACACAAATCTATTGATAGAGCATTAGCGCACTGGTCTGTCTGTGTGTCTGTCTGTGTGTCACAGTCAACACTCGTGCTAGTGATTTGAAATATTCCCCCCCCCATTCCTGCCTCTTTCTTTCCCATCTCTCTTCTCTCTCTTCTCTGCCCTCTCTCCGCTTTGCTCTCTGCCTCTTTCTCCCTCTATCTCTTGCCTGCCCCTCTCCCTTTCCCCCCCCCCTCGCTCTATGCTGATCCAGACTTTGGAATTCAATGTTGCTATGGTAACAATGTCGGGTTGGTCCTCTCTGCCTCTTGCTCTTCTTATTCAGGCTAGATGCGGTACAACTCGCTCTGGAGTCATTCTGTGCTTAGCCTGCAATACTGTCACTTATAATCACTCTAATCTGTACAAACAATGTTTCAATATTGGCTTACAACAATTTAAAAAAAGCATCTGTGGTGTAGAATGTAGAGCTGGTGGGTTGATGATGATTACTCAATCAACAGGAAATTAATCTGCAGCAAGAGTCTACAGCCGTGCTAGCAGCTATGTGAGGCTGTAGTTGGTACAGTTTCTAAATACTAATTCAAGCCGACTAACATTCTCACAGTGATAATACAAACACTCTGACTTTAAGCAGGTATCATGTTTTCCATGTTCAGTTTATTGTGTGAGCATGCTAACATTTATTAATTAGCACAATACACATAAATGAAATTGGAGTAGCTACAGACATTGCCGTTCAAATGAACTTAGCAGGATTGTCGGAGCAGCGGCCTTTTTTTAGGTGTACTATTGCCATTGTGACCGTTCTAGCGGGCTATATATACGTATATATTTCAGTATAACGGAGTTACTGCAGCTCTGATATACTTTTCATTATATACTATTTAAACTCTCTTTTCTTTTCATCTGTAAATTCATGGCCTTTGCAACTACATGAGCTACGAACGTGAAAAAAATCCCTTTACTTTTGCTTTTGTTTCATGTGCAGCAGCAGAGCAGTGACCATGGTGCAAGTTTTCTGCTAACAGAGGACGGACGGAGAGCGGGACAACCGTCCAAGCTACAACCTCCACCAGCAACAGCTTTCCAGTGAGAAAGAAAGGAAAAAAGAGAGAGCAAGAGAAAGAGGCAAAAGAGAGAGAACAAGTGCAAGAAGGAGAGAGGGGAGCGGGTGAAAACAGTCGATGGATGCTGTCCGGATTGAGGGGACAGCACGTTCTTCACTGACGAGGAAAAGAAAGATTTCAAAATTGAGTCGAAGGATAGAAACTCGCCGTCAGGTAAGTCTTCACTGGTTGAGAGTTTGCTTCAGTCTGTTCTAATGTCTGTAAGAATCATCATTATTAGGATAAAATAAAAACTTCTGATGCTGAACATAGTGGAGAATATTTACAATTATACGCCACTTCATGGGTCAATGTGACCAGCTGTCTGATGCTTTTTGTGTGGGAGCATACATGCACATTTGTATGTAAAAGGTGCAGCCACATTCTCTTCCTGAAGAAGACTGTATAGGAACAAGGTGATCTCAATACATCTGCTAAGTGTGTGTGTGTGTTTGTGTATTCATCTTCAGCCGTGCTGATTCTGAGGGAAATGGTGTCAGGGTCATGAATATGGAGTACACTGAGATTGGGAGGGTGTGATCTGTTGTGTTTCACATCAATTCTGTCTTGTTAAGCGGAGTCAGCAGAGTCATCCAACTCTCCTCCAAGGACACATCATAGAGCCACTTATGCACCTCCCACATCCGCCTCCTCCTCGCTCCTTTTCCCATTGCCACCCTCTCTGCCCTCCATCGGTGCACCTCACCTCCTGTTGCCCCTCATCTCACCTGAACGTTTGCCGTCACTTGGTGTATGATTGTAACACACTTCTGCTTAGTTATTCCATTCCTTCTTGTCCTTTTAACTTGTTCATCCTTTTCTTTTTCTCCCACCCTTCTTCCTCCTATCTTTTCTCTCTGAAGGCATGGTGTGTGAGAAGGGGATCCAGATCCTTCTCACCACCGTGGGGGCATTCGCTGCCTTCGGCCTGATGACGGTGGCGATAGGGACGGACTACTGGCTGTATTCCCGTGCCATGATCTGCAACAGTACAGCCAACCATTCCCAGGATGACCCCCATAACAAGGACAAGAAGGATCCTGGGGCGCTCACCCACTCTGGACTGTGGAGGATATGCTGCCTGGAAGGTAAAGAAGAAGTTGTGGTGGGATTTGTACTGAAGGGGATGCTTGCAGGAACAAGTTTGCTTTGGTTTGCTTAATGGTTGCTTTCCAACCATTAAGCATTTAATGAAGATCCAAATGTAGTCAGACTAGACCGTCTTACTTTTAGGACTTGTGAACAGGGAAAATAAAGCCGAGTCAACTAAAGATCGAAGAAATATTTTGGGAAATGCGCTTATTTGCTTTCTTTCTGAGAGTTAGATGAGAAGATTGATTTCACATAAACCTAAAGCCAGCAGCCCGTTAGCTTAGCTTAGCATATAGATTCAAAACAGGACCAAACAGCTAGCATGGCTCTGTCCAAAGGTAACAAAGTCCACCTACCTGCACCTCTAAAACTCACTAATCAACACGTTATATCTTGTTTATCAAATCAGTACAAAAACTGAAGCATATAAAACAAGAATTCATATTTACAGCACCGACGTGTAATTACAAATCCCTCTAGTCTTCTTGGCAAGATCTGGCCTGCGTAGCTGGTTTAGTCGGAGATGATTGGTTGAGGATAGGCATAAACTAAATTAAGTATAGTTAGAGTCAGGTTAGCCCATTGAACAAAGCGTAGGACATAAAAATATCAGGTTACCAGTACCTCGGCAAGCATGGACGCTTGACCAATCCTGGTGCTTGAATGCTGCACAGGGCAGGTCTTTCCAGAAGAGTGGGATTTATAATAACGCAGTATAGACATGAAAGTGGTATCAACCTTCACTTCTAACTCTGTGCAAGAAAGTGAATAAGCGTTTTTCCCAAAATGTCAAACTATTCTAAATAAGTGTTATTTCTACTCTAAATTTAAAGTGTCAAGTAAGAGGGGATATTTGCCCATTTTCCCTGTAGAATAATTCAGATTGAGCAGACATTAGTGAATTACTGATTACTTTGTTGTAATCACAAACTCTTGTCTTTCTGCCTCTGCTGTGATTTGACTATTTAACACTCGACAATTTCGAGTGGGTGGCACTGGACACTGGAGGTAGTGATGGATCCAACTGAACTGAACTCATTACAGTGCAATGAAAATCTCTTGGCTATATCAAAGCTTTTAAGTGTAATCATATTTCACCATGTGTTGCTGGTTTTATTTCTTTATTTCGTGCATTGCAAAGCGGGATCAGTGTTAACATGTTCAGCTGTGTCCGCCTTTCACTTGACCTTAGAACACTTTGTTTGGGAAGCTGCGGCATTGCTATAATGTCAGTCATCATTATTTGCATCAACATGTACACATTCTATTTGTACTTTGGTAGACCGTACCATAGTGACAAGAAAACAATTTTGCATAATTGCAGTATAATTACATGATACTGAAGCATAACCCTTACTCAAAATAATCTATTAATCATTGTGTTCGATTCAGGCTGCAGTAATTTAATTCAAGTGTTGAAACAAAAGGCCCACGTTTACCCTGACGCCCATCGACTTCTCACTCCAAGTGGTCATCAACACGAGCTGCTAATTCATTATACATTACACTGCCTGGCTAACACTCGACAGCAACGGCTGGGATGGAGCTAACAGTGAAGCAGCTACAGCCAAAGGGGTGGTGAGAGTTAGCAATCTGTGCATTTGCTGCAGACTTCTGTCTCCAGGAAAACCTCTTGGCTCTCCTTATAAAGCATCCCCAGCCCATCCTGGGCTTGGTCATTGTACAAAGCTAATTTGTCCTCATCTCTAAGCTTCCTGATAGCAAAGCAGCCAATTAGAGATAAGCTCTAGCCCTTGCAGCACTGCAGCAGTGCACCCCCACCCACTCCCTCCGATGCCTGACTCTTTCAGTTTCTCCACTTGCTATCCCTCTGTCTCACTCCCCCAAACATTAAATTTAATCTTTCACTGGTTTCTCCTCCTCTTCCCCTCCTTGAAGTTTCCTCTCTTTCAGTTTTTTCTTTCACATTGTGGTGCAGTAAGGCTGACAGTATCTTGGCATGGCTTAGAGGTCAAGTATCCTTGATGTCTGTGGGGTATTCAGCCAAGAGAGATTCTCAGTAGTCGTGCAGCGATGCAGTGAGGTGTAGCTGGAGTGGAAATGCAGGACATGCTAGAGCTAAAAGATTTATGGCTGTGGGTGGGTGGCACATTATGCTGTAGATAGAGATGTGTCCTGTCCTCCTCTACTGCTCTTCTGCAGGTTTAATGAAGCTGGTGTTGCACTGAATTACCTGTCAGTCATTACTTTCTTTTATTTGTCTGATTTTTTTATGCGTAGCACGTATTTAACCTACCCCCACAGCTCTGTCAGCTAGACTCAGGTACCCCTTCAGCGACACCAAGCATCAGGTTATAGATGAGTTCACTGATTTATTATTAACCGGGTATTATATAATACTATTCATGATATAAAAATGGATATTGTTATAATACATACAATGAACTCTTAATGTTGAGGTCAGTTTGGTTGAGTTCACACTTGAAGTATAGAGGCTCGACCAGCTATCTGTTTTATCAATGTGCAAATTTTATCTTTCAACAATGTATCTTATAATAACTTTAATAGTAATAATCTTTTTATATGCTATCCAACTATTTCAATTACTCATCCATCGCTTTTGACTAACTTTAAGCATTTTCCTTTACTTGCAGCTCACAGTTTTTACTTTTTTGCGCACTTTGTTGATGTGTTAAAGCTGACTAAATGTGTGAATTGTTTCATTTATATTTTGGACTTATTTATTTATCTTATTCAGCCTTAACTTTGTTGTTTTTCAAATTAGTTGAGCCATTCAAAATCTTTCCACGTTCCCCCTGGCAACTGCAGAACCCTCCAGAACCAGTACCCTTTGGGGTACAAGTGACCCTTCACTGATGAAGACAAGCACGTCGAGATAAGATGAGATAAGACGGAGCTTTCTTCACCACAAGGGAAATCGTTGTGCAGCAGTTGCAGTAGAAAGTTGGAAAGAATGCAAATATAAAATATCAATTAGGTGAAAATTATACAGAATGCCAAAAATGTAAACAGGTTAACGGAAAGATATCATAGATATGTATGAGAAGTGGCAAATAGCTACATGTATGTACAATGCTAAATCTGAAGTTAAGTCTTTATTGTTGTCCATGATATTGCACATTATGTCAAAAAAAGACAGAGCAACAGATGTGTGTAAAACATTGGAACCAGTCTATTGTCAAAGTGCATCTCATGACTAAAAAATGAACGAACGCCACCTGAAGCAGTTTGTCTGAGAATGGTACCACTGATTTGTGTAGTTCAACTGATGTACCTCCGTTTCTTTACAGAGCAACCTGTGGAAATGTAAGAGCTGTGAGAAAGAGACCAGCTCATCCCACATCTGTCCGTCTCTCCTTCCGTCTGTGTCTCTTCATTCCATCACTTCCATCCATCTTTCTCACAATCCATCCATCAGCAACAGTGGTGTGCTGTCATCATCCCTCCGTTCGTCTGTCTGTCTACATGCAAGACCCCGGCGGGTAGTTATTTGTCTACCTGTGTGTCTGCATACTTGTATGTATTTACGTGTGTGTGATGTATGTGACGTTACTAACTTGCATTTAGAATTTGTGATGTTTTTATTATTATGTTGAAGTTTATCATCTGGCACATTGGATTCATAAAAGAGATTTTCAAACAAAGCTATGACTGTTGAGTCACCAATCAGTTTTTTCCTCAGGAGACTGTTTGCTGTTCACTCTTCTTAAGGTTACAGTTATGAGTTTCTGTCTTTTGTTGTGTCTGGTCACCTCTGTTTCTCCTCTCATATCTCAGGAGTAAAGAGAGGAGTGTGTTCTCAGATCAACCACTTCCCAGAAGATGCAGACTTTGACCATGATGGGGCAGAGTACGTTCTACGTAAGTCAATACCAACACTACTAGGCATGGATGATAAATGAGAGAGAACTCTGAAAATAGTGTAAAATGTAATAGTGTAAAAGGAAATTCCATTATGGTTTACACTTGGTTTTGTTATTGCTCATTCCTCAGAAGATTATCTTTGCAAGAAATAAACGTGACATTGTGTACAGAAAGTCAGGGGAGATGGAGTGTCCTAGTTCGTACTCAGTGCCCTGCAGTGATGTCTTTCTGCTCCATGATATGCTACATGTGTGCCTGTGCATACATAAGGAAAAGCTTGTGTTCTGTTTACAATGTTGCAGAGGCATTTTGCTGGCATTTAGGTGGCATTTTCTCTCCCATGGCCTAGTTGTCCTAGAGATGAGTGTTAATGTGTGTGTGTGTGTGTGTGTGTGTGTGTGTGTGTGTGTGTGTGTGTGTGTGTGTGTGTGTGTGTGTGTGTGTGTGTGTTTGGCAGACCTGCTGAAAGCACTAAAGGCCACATGGGAAGGGTTTGATTCAATCGTGTGTCTAGGACTGAGTAATTAATTTCCTCACTCAGTATTGGTTTCAATGGAGCAGCTTTAACCATTTTTATTTTCTCTGTGACTATTATGCTGCATCCTTGTATTGTCCAAACCTGGGTTATGTGGTATAAGTGTGTTTGTTGGTCATTTTACTCTTCTTGGAGTACAGCACCAGTTTTCTTAAAGTTGTAACCCTAAAAGTTAAATTCCCAGTTGATTTGGTGACAAGCGTGGTTAGCGCAAGTGCACTTTAAAGGTGCAATATACGGGACTCAGAGCATAGACTCTATATTCTATAGAATATAGCAGCAAACAACTATTTGCTATGTAAAGTTGCGGTGGAGTAATGTCTACATGAACAGAGAATAAAGTCGCTCTCTGTGTGTGTTGTAATCCGACAACTTCTAGCTTTGTTGACATAGCCAAGCTTGCCGCGTACGTTTTAGTGCATGTTAGAGCGTGCCCCACTGGCTAGCTCACTGCTGCCGCTCTGCACTGCACTTATACTGCCATTACAGCTGATAGCGTTGTCCCAACCTACGGAGTCGTTGCAGAAGCGTAGCACCCTCCAGTTCCCCCTCAGGTAAAAAGTGTTTGCTCTGTCAGCACTGTTGCCATAGTTTGCACTGTTAGCGCTGTTTGCACTGCTAGCTGCAAGCCGCCGGCTCAGCCATCGCCAAAATGAGAGCCACGTGAGAGGTAATAGAAAAATCAATCTTGTATTTAGCACCTTTAACACTACAGTTAACACTCGTTGAGCATCTGCTGTTTCAGGAATACTGCAACGTTGTCTTGTTTTGTAGAAGCATTTTTGATGAATGATGAAGGTCAGCAATACCTTGTGTTTCCTATGACTTCCTTACAATAAAAGCCTGCTTGTGTCTTGCCAATTGAATCCTCTAAACGTAATATAATATCCATAGGAAAAAAAATGATAACCACAAATACTATCAAAAACAGGGTCTGATGTCATAAAAATCTATTATCTTTTATATCTGTAAGACAGATTTTCTCACAGAAGTCCCATGTCATTGTACATATATTTACACTCTTTTCTAGTTTTTGATATTCACCATTTTTTTCTCCTCTGTTTAGGGGTAGTCAGGGCTTCCAACATCTTCCCGATCCTCAGTGCCATCCTGCTGTTGATGGGAGGGCTTTGTATCGCTGCTAGCCGTTTCTATAAGAGCAAAAGAAACATCATCCTAGGGGCAGGAATTCTCTTTGTGGCTGCAGGTAACTTAAGAATAATGTGTGCTTATATGTGTGTGACTGCGTGTGTGAGTGTATGCAGTATATTACTTGCCCAAACAGTTTTCATGCTTTATGTGTGTCTAGTTGTGTTTAGACTATTCTGCCAGTTTAATGGAGGTGTTTACATTCAACCTTCATCTTGGCAGTTGTCTTCATTGACAATGTCACAAATCATCATGTCAATAAAATGTGTCTGTCTGAGTTTATTTAGCTCTTTTGTAAATACCATAATTCTGTGCTCCCCCAGGTCTGAGTAACATAATCGGTGTGATTGTGTACATCTCGGCCGCACTGGGGGACATCTCCCCTAAGAAGGACGAGGATAAGAAGTGGCAGTACTCCTACGGTTGGTCCTTTTACTTTGGAGGTCTTTCCTTCATCATGGCCGAGATGGTGGGGGTGCTGGCTGTTAACATCTACATCGAGAAGAACAAGGAGCTGCGCTGCCGCTCACGCACCGACATTTTCAAGAGCACCACGCACGCAATGCTCCGCTTGCCCAGCTACCGCTTCCGCCGCCGCTCCCGCTCTTCGTCTCGCTCCACCGACCCCTCCCGCTCCCGAGACCCCTCACCTGTAGGGGGAGGTGGGGGCAAGAACTTCGGCCTGCCCCCCTCTGCGCTGCTTTCCCAGGGCCCAATTTCAGTATCCACCTTACCAAACCCCCACTCTCGCTCCCACACGGCCCTGGCTGGAGGCGACATCTCTCTCTACACATTGTCCCGTGACCCCAAACTGGGGGGTTTGCCGCCCATGTATGGAACGGTGGACAGGGCCACGCTCTACCAGCTCCACAACTGCTTCCCAAAGGATGTAGGTGGAGGGGGGGTGATGATGAGTGGTACACTTCCATCACTTAAGTCCCACAACCCTTCCAATTCTTCCAACTCCAACGCGCCGATGCCCAACTCGGTGGGCTCCGGCCCTCCACCCTTCACCTCGTCCACAGTAGACAGGGAGCGAGGGATGGGGACTCTGGACAGGCTGAAGGGGGACAGGGAGAGCAACTCTAACACCCTCAATAGGAAGACAACACCTGTGTAGAGAGAGGGTGAAAGAGGGCGAGAAGGAAGGGAGAGAAGGAAGATGGGTAGTAATGAAAGAGGGAAATTAGAGAGGAGCGCTGTGTTTGTGTGGCTCAATAGGAAATAGATAGAAAGACAGACAGACAGGTGAAATACTAAATCTCTCCCTCCATGTTCACGGTTATTTAGTCTGCTCAATCTCACTGAGAACAAAAGGAAGATGAGTAATAACAGAGTGATAATAACAACAACAATGAACTTTCACAATAAAACTATTTTGATATTTTAACGTGCTAGAAATGATTTATTTTGTTAATGATCAAACACAATTAACCTTGGGCTATTATGAAAATGTTTCACATATTTTTTTGTGCAATATTACCGCTAATTAACCAGATCATCGTTAATGTAAAATTGTTGTTGTGATTATTCTTAGCGTTATTACAGGCTAGCCGTATTTGCAAACACTATAGTTTGGAATGAAAATTTTAATTTTCATGTTACTTTCACTCTAATTTTAGATCTCTATGACTTTTACTGTGAATTTCTTCCATACAGAGCCACTGGGACTCTCAGTGAGCTGTGTGTAACTGTGTCAAAGTGTCAAGCATGAGTGTGCACAATATGTGGGAGAATGAGGGCCTGTTTTTTTTTAACCCCCATATTATATAATTTTCATTTATAACATGAAGTCAGATTTGACTACTTGTAAATTGTCTTCCAATATTGATACTGACAGAAATGCAACAATAATGTGAGTGACTGAGACAACTGACCAACTTCCTTGTTATTATAAGTCTGAGTTTTCTATGGGCCTCTGTTAGTCTTATTTCCATTCTAATCAGTGTTAACAGTAGTACTTGTAGCTATAGTCGTGTTGAAGATGTTTGTTCTTGGGCATTAACAGAAACCTCTGACTGGAGGAAGCAGAAAAAAAGAGAAATAGAATAATACATTTGTACAGATTCAGGTAAAGGTTACTGCCTGAGCAGAAAAACAAAAAAACCTAATCATTTTTTTCTATGAAGAGTCCCAAAGTGAGACATGCAACTCATCATTTTCAGTGGCAAAAAAAAGACAATATGTATATGTGGGTTGGAAGGGTTTAAAAAAAAAAAAAAACACTATAGAGAAAAAACTTTTGAAAAGATACATGTACATTGTAATTTACGCATACATATATTTGTAAAGTCTATAGATACATTTTTCGGGACCACTGTTTTAACTGGGTATGCATTTTTGGGCTGTTTTGTTCCCGGTGCCCTCCCTGGACTCTTGTTGGGTGGTTTCATCCACCAACCCTGCGCTGCCATACTTGCTCCCCCTGCCCGCCCATATTTGGTCACATGATCAGTGTTCCTTAACTTTATCACATGACCAACAGCAGATTCACCACAGAGGCCCCCCCCCCCCCAAACCTCTACATGATTCTTTTCACTGTGCTTTCCCTGTGAGCGCTGACTCCTGACCTGATCTGTTTATGTCAAGAATGTAAACACATGTAAACACCCTCCCACCCGCCCCCCTCTTCTAAACTGTCCCGACTGACTGCAGATCCAGGTTGAAACCATGGACACACCGCTACATGATATAATGAAGAAACAAAACAAACCAGAGGCTTCCAGATTCTATACATTTTCATTTCTTTGATTTCATTTCAGAAAAAGAATAATGTGATACAAACTGCACACAGATAGCATTTATGTGGGCAATATGAATAGTATGTAGTTGAGAATAGATATATCTAGACAAATGATTATGGTTTATCTAAATGTGTGATAAACTTAAACACTGTATTGCACGAAGTTTATAAAAAAAACAATAACAGACATATTCACAGACTGCTGTCTTTTGTTTCTGTTCTGCTAAGAAAGAAGAGTGGGGTCTCTTCTTGTTTTGAGTATCTTTCAAGAGCATCTATAGACAATCTAAAAGTATTCCTACCTGTTACTTAAAGCGCCTATAATTGATATTTTCATAATTACCATGTATCTAATGACAAAGGTGAAAACAATGTGACCGTGAAAAGAGTTCCTCGTAGATATGAAGCCCCAGAGAATTATCAACTTAATATGAACAACGCTTGGGTTTATGGAGGTTTATAGTGAGTTTCAGCTGATTTAGCTGTCTGGTCGTCAAAGTTATTCTCGTCGCTCTCACAGCAACGCTTTTGGATGCAGCTGTTTTCACCGAAAATCTCTAATAATCTACTGTACTCTAGCTGCTCAGCACCACCAGCAAATAAACTGAGTTAGCAGGTTGCTGGCGAACACAGTGGAGCATTTAGCAGCTAAAGAGCTCGATATTTCCCTCAGAAGTTGGTAGAAACAGAGCTATTGGAAGAATGGATATTGGACTTACATTCAGCCGGTAGACAGAAACTGCTCCACACTGGCTCTGTGTTAGCACCGTTTCAACCGTTAGCTGAGAGCCACTGGCTCAGCCATCGCCATGTTGAGAGCCGTGTGGATCAATAGAATTGCTCCGAATTTCGTTATGAGTTCCTTTAAGTCAAAGTAGCAATATCACACTTTAAAACGAATCCATTATCAGTTCAAATCCTGCATTGAAAATACTTCAAATCGCCCCTCCACTTAAAAAACATATTTAGCTTATTGTTGTTTCAATGGGATGTACAGAATGATGTATGTGTGCTGTTTGACACTATCAGTCTGTTTTTACATTCATCTGCAGAGAATTTCTCTGTGCTCAACATAAATCTGAGATTAAGACGTGTACGTACAAGCAAGATTTTGTAACATCTCTTTGGTAGCCAATCGTGGTTCAAAATGCCACTTGATCAAGTGTGATGTGGACACTTGAAACCTCCAGTGCACATATACTGAGAATAGACTTGACAGTGAAGTAGCAGACACTGTGTCTATAATATTTGAAATAAACAATATTTCCAATGAGAGGGAAAAAGTAGATGTAATTTTAATTCTTTCTCAGCCGAATATTTGTATTTGTCTTTAAACATGTCTGGAGGGGATCTTTAAGTAAAAGTAAAGAAGTATCAGCAACTGAATATACTAATGTATCAATTTAATATTATTATTAATGCATTAATAAAATGCCAGGTGAAGCCAATTTTAATGCTCTATAGATTGTTGGTGAACTTACTCTATAAAAATGCATCATACATTATAAATTGATCATGTGCTTTGTTTGTGTAAAATCTTAAACTGAAAAGTACTTTAGTTACTTCCCACTACTGGGCTATAACACACACACACACAGACACACACACACACACATACACACATTGTTCTACATTAGTAAGCAAACATTGCTCTTAGTAGTTACTCAAGCTCAAGGTCTTTCAGCTAATCTTTGGTGTGCTGTGATCCTAAAAAGAGTTCGACCTTCACTGTCAGACATGAGACTCATAATATTTGCAAATATATGGGTAGCGCCAGATGGGCGGTATTTATCAAATAGGATAATGAAAAAGTTAATTCAGTGTACTTTTCTGTGCCCACCGCCCTACCTGACCATATCATTATCTTTCCTCGTGGGCCCATCTGGTACCTCGTGCATGTTTTTGAATGAATAATTATAAAGTACTGTGAAGGTCTACTGCTCCCATCAGGTCCACTGGGCAGGTTTTGCTTGACCTCAGAGGATTGATCACTGT
Source organism: Anarrhichthys ocellatus (assembly GCF_004355925.1). Lineage (NCBI taxonomy): Eukaryota > Metazoa > Chordata > Actinopteri > Perciformes > Anarhichadidae > Anarrhichthys > Anarrhichthys ocellatus. Next base: position 5,169,195 of record NW_022280043.1, read on the forward strand.
CAGGGAGGAAAGCGGGAATCTTCAGAGACAGGAGATGATAATCGATGCCTTAGGGGCATGAGATTCCTAGTGCTCCTGGAGCCTGAGGACTTGTTATCTGGAGTGCCTTCCTCTGCTATTATCATACCTACAGTCTGGTTCTAGTCACAGTGATGCAGCTGAGATTAAAGGAGGAAGGATGAGAGGCTGCCAACGTCTTCTGCTACACAGGCTTCACTCCTTGTACAGCTTAAGATATATGAACATTCATATGTTTACATATAGGAAGCCCATTTCGATGTAAAAACATGCAGCTACCGTAGTGGTTGTGTACCACATGTCACATAGTCTCAGTAGAACTAGTAACAGCTATATATACAACCAGGATAGTGTGTCATCAGGATTTGGTTTCTGCCCACTGAGAGTTAAAAGCATGTGTGGGTAGGTGCCACTCATTCCCCAGCTGGCCAGCTGCTAGAATAGTTATTGGGACATCTCTGATCTGATAGTCCCCTTGTCCTTGTGTGTGTGTGTGGGGCAGAGGGGTTAGTTTGAGGTAGGGTGGAGGAGTAGTGTCCAACAGGCTCGCCTGGAGACAACAGGCAAAGTGACGCACTGAGGTCAGGGGTGGAGGAGGAGGGGGCACAGAGCTACGAGGATAGGATAGAGGGGGGTTACATAGTTTAAATTCAAGGATAAGGTTTCCCAACCTCTGCAGTGAAATGCATTACGATGAGCTCCAACCTAAATATAGAGGAGCGGGTTTGGGAGAGGTGGATCTTTGGCAGAGAGGTTAGAAGTCACACTGTGAAGTGGTGAAATGGGTGAATGTCAAGTTTGAGAGCAGACAGGCTGCCATGTCAGCAACAAAAGGGAGGCAATTATTTCATGTCAAATCCTTTTAATGATGAGCAAATCTGGTGCCACATACTGTACATATATATGAGTAGAAATTAGCATATATTTTGTAAAATTGCATTTCCTGGTAGAGAGACATGGTGAGCATCCTATGACAAAACTAAAGTGTATCTACTGCATACTGCAAATGTCATTGGAGAGAGCAATGCAGTGACCATTCACTCAATATAAACACAGTCATTCAGTTTATGTACAAAGTTGAGCTTATAAAGTGAGTCCATACAATTCTCTGATACACAAAATGGTAATTTAATCACTTTTTACTGTCGATTTCATTCATACTGAAGCAGCATTCACCCAATAGTTGCAAAACACACGTAAGTAATAAATAATGACATGAAGCCTCATATTAATCAAATATTAATGGTTGAAAAGCTTCATAGTACTTATTTCTAATATTGAGGATACTCATTGCCTTTTATATACATGTGAGAAGTATCTTCTCTGAAAGTAATCTGGACCTCCTCCATACGGATTGTTAGCATTATCACAAACGTGGTATGTTGCTATGCTGATGGTATTACATTCTAATGGCGCTTTAGGAATTTTAAACTATGGAAGCCCATTTCCTCCTGAAAGAAAGCATGAAAAGTTAAAAAAAGTCACCATTTCTGACTTGGTATTTGTCATTTTGACTTCGTCAAACTTTTGATTTACAATGTCATAACTTTGTATTATGTCTCACTTTGAGACTGTCCTCTAAAAAAAGAATGACAGCATCAGTACCCAAAAAAAGGACATAATATGCTTACAGTCAAGTGACAGTGCCCCCTAGCAGCCGTAGTAAGTGTGACCGGTGGCGGGATGGATTGGTCAAAAAAACATCGGACAGAACATTGGACAAGGGACCATGATCGTTCCCTAACCTTACTCACATGTGTATTATATTCCCATTATAATGAAGGTCTCCTAATCTTAACAAAGTAGTCATACTGATCAAAACCAAACCTTAACAACAGCATTGATGCACCATACAACAGATTTATATTCAAGCATTGATGTGTAATAGTTTTAAAAGACAGATAAAGACTCTTACATGGACAGCTGTGGACAACTGCGGACAAGTAATAGTTCTGTTCATACTGTTCGCTTTGAGGACACGTTCCACACATGTGCAGTAGATCGCTGTGCTACATCTTAACTGTCCATAACTGTCGCTAACTGTCCGCGCGGTCACAACAAATTAGCAGTATGCAGTGCTTGCTCACTGCTCACACACAATTTGGCTTAAGTCAGATCAAAAAACGCTTCTTTCGTTCTAAAGGGATTGGACAAAAGATGCATTTTGTCATTTAATGTGGAGTATTGTTGCTAACTTTTCATCTTTTTTTATTTCTTAGCAGAAATGGGCTTCCATATCAAACAGAGGTTTTAAAATAAATAAGTGTCTTAGCATTTATAAAGTTTTTATTTACTCTTCTTATGCTAGCAGAAAACCTAGGTTTGTGTGGATGTACAGCTATAGGCTGGCTATTTGTAGAAGTAAACACAACTAAAAATTAGACACTCTACAAAAAAAAACACTGAAACAATTTTTGCACATTCTCTCACCAATGTGTTGCTGACTTCTCCTTATACCTTTTATTAAGACTTAAGTTTGACTTCTCTGATAAATTAAATGCTAAGAGCAAGTAAAGTTACGGCCTCCAGAAACGGACGTTTCCATTTGCTCTCAAACAAGAAATCAAGAATACTGTATCTATATTTTATTGTCATTCAAGTGCTAGGTGGTGTTATTATTGTGTGGCAAGCATTTCTGCCATGGGCTGAAAGGAAGGGAGAGGATAATGAAGAGGAAACCTCCGAAAATAAGGATGGCTCCCGATGAGCCCACACAGGCCACAGACCATGACAGCTCATGGTGTAGAGGTATGGAGTGGTCACTGGACAGCAAGGACAGCACAGACTGGTGGAATATCAGGATTGAGAGAAGGACCAGTACACCTGCACAAAAAGAGATGTTAAAATAAAATAAAATTAGAAGATAACTCGGTAACGTTCACCAATAACTGTTCATAAATAACCAAATAATCATCTTGCCAAATATCAGTCAGTTAGGGATATTGCCACTCTTGAATGTTATAAGTAACATAGCATACTGAGGTCCCACCTGATAGGATGAAACAGAAGGAGCCTGGCTTAAGAAAGAAGGGTACTCCTTTGCTGAGGGACATGGCGATACAGATGGAGCCCATTACCATCATGGTCAAACTCAAAAGAGCCAAGATAGCTGCTGCTAGATTCAGCTCTGTGAAGGAGACCCGGAAGAAATTAAAAGAGAAAAGGGATTAGAGTGTATATAAGGATATGCCAGAATGTGTTAAAATAAGTGTAGTTAAAGCTGAAGTCTATAATTCTATGCAGCGAGAGCTATTTAGGAAAGATGGCAGAGTTATTGTGAAATTAAATACGAAGTTTGATTCTACTTGGCTTATAGATTAGCCTTGATTATGAAAATACAAACATGATGAGAATTGTGCCACTTCCCAAACTGTCTCTATCTAAAAAAAGATTTCATTGGCATTGCAAACCGAAACAAGTGCAACCCAAAAAGCTGATCGACTTTTCACAACAGCCAGTGCCAGTTTTGTGTTTTTTGACACTCTGCTACACAGATATTATTATTATTATTGTATTAATCAAAACACAGCAGATTCCATCTTTAGGAATGTTTTTTGTTATTGGGAGGGAGAAGATGCCAAAAAGGATGTATGATAGATAAAAATGAAAGCAACACAAAAAGACAGCTGTTTGGTTTTTGCCCAGCTGCATTTTACAGTTTTTAGATTGATTCATGTTTTTTTTTCTTATCATCCATGGCAGCAATTGATTGATGCAAGTGTGCGCCTATAAGATTTTTAAATGAATCTGCAGAGACTTAAATCTTGCTTGACGGGAAACAATTATCATCGAACACATTTTGTTAATGTATTTGGCACCACAGAGTATTTTGATGAGTCTTTCTTTCCTGGCATCTTACGAGCTGGTTGCCAAACAGCAACCATTTTCAGACAAACAAGACTGAAGAGTTTAACGTCATGCTAGCAGCTCTGTGAGGCTGTATTTAGGCATACGCACAGACAGATGCTAACATGCTCACAATGACAAAGGTTGGATACATAGTTTGTGGCAACCAGGGGAAAAAGCCAAGCAGATCCAGCACAGGGGGCAGATCCCCAAGCTCAGGATGGGGGATAGAGGGAGTGTTCTATCCGGTTCAGGTGCTGCAGCCACTAGGCACATGGCATTGGTCACACCTGCAGCCCATCAGGTAATCATAGCAGGCATATGTTCACCCAGCTTCTAAGCCGCAGCGGCCGACAGGCTCGGGGGGGAAGACCAGGAGGATCTCCTGAACCACTGGAGAGAGGCAGCATCGAACAGGCGTTAATCAAAAAGGAGTCCTCTCTCTCTCTCTCTCTCTCTCTCTCTCTCTCTCTCTCTCTCTCTC
>NW_022280043.1:5173552-5266938 GCF_004355925.1 Anarrhichthys ocellatus
CTCTCTCTCTCTCTCTCTCTCTCTCTCTCTCTCTCTCTCTCTCTCTCTCTCTCTCTCTCTCTCTCTCTAATTGCCTTGCTTGGGGGAAAACCAACGACACCGAAATGGAGGAATCTTTAGTTAAGTTTGACCCCATCCCTTTTACCCCAATATCTTTATTATAGGACACTTTTTGTTTCATACCAACTGCCTCGGAGTTTCCTGTCTCCACGTCCCCTGAGTTGCTAAAGATGCACTATAAAATAAGTACTTAGAGAGAGAGAGAGACACAGTGCTATGGATAACGCACTAGCCCAGCACATCCAAACCCAAACCCAGCAGGCTCAGAGCCTTAGAGCCTTACAAGATGCAATGACTACTCTGGGACAGCATTTGATAAAACCAGAGAAGCCTACCGAATCCAGTAAAGTGGCCTAAAGCAGAGTGGGCAGGTATACTAGCCCCTTTCTTAACAGGGGAAGCTCAAAAAGCCTGTCGTGACCTTCCTGGCCCCAGCAGACGTAGTATAAGGAAGAAACCTCGGAGCAACCGGAAAGCGAAGTTGGTACATTTTGATGCCTACCCCATACCAAGAGTTGATGAGCTAATCGAGCGATTAGGCCCCTCACAAAATAATACTGGCAGGTTCCCCTCACAGAAGGACCCAAGTAGAAGACGGCCTTTGTTATCCCGAAAGGCCTGTACCACCATAAAGTCCTGCCTGGTTGGAGTCCATGGAGCGGCAGCCACATTCCAATGGATGATGGACAAGCTGCTCTGGCCTCGTCGTGGGTACACAGCGGTCTTGTTAGACAATGTACTAATCCACAGTCCTGACTGGACCTCCCATGTAGGCCACCTGAGAGTTAACCTGGGAGCCCTACGGCAAGCTGGCCTGACCGCCAATCCCCAAAAGTGTCACCTTGGTCTCGATGAGGCAGAGTACCTCGGCTACACTATTGGGAGAGGCCAACACTGGAAAGTGGATGCTATCACCATCTGGCCTCAGCCATAAACTAAACGGCAAGAAAAAACATTCCTGGGACTTGTGGGCTATTATCAGTGTTTTATCAGTTCACTTTGCTACCATTGCAGCCCCTCTACACAAGATGACAAAAAACAGCCACCCACGCCATGGCCTTAGCAGAGGAAGTGTTTGCCACCCTTCAGAAGGCCTTATGCAACGAGCCGATTTTGAGTACAGCAAACTTTAAGGACACATTCGCCGTCTATGCAGATGCCTCAGGATCAGGGGTTGGAACTGTGTTGTCTCAGGTTAGGGGAGGGGACGAACACCCAGTGACCTACAGGTATATGGCGACCTATATTGGCCGTAAGTTGCTAAAACATGAAAGGAATTATTCAACCATAGAGAAAGAATCTCTGGCAATTAAATGGGCTCTAACCAAGTTGCGGTATTACCTCCTGGGCAGAAAATGCACACTGGTAACAGACCATGCACCGCTAAGATGGACGTCAACAGCCAAAGATACTAATGCACGAGTTACACGGTGGTTCTTGGAATTGCATTAATTTTTTTCTATTGAACACAGGTCTGGAAAAGCCCATGGAAACGCAGATGCCCTCTCCAGGAGAGATGAATGCAGGTTTGTTGATGCTACTAGCCTCAACCTGGAACTGGAGGTGGGTGTGTGTGACCATCTTATTTTTACATGTTAGTATGAAAACATTAGAACTAAACACAAAATAATGATGGGAATGTCAATTTTGCAGGAATTTGGTCAAACATTGAAGTATTGATTGCTGATTACTCATGATGGTGCTAAATTAAATATTAATATTAATATTAAAGGGATCATGTAACAACATTAAAGTGGTATCAAACTGATTCTTCTTGAGGGGGACATGAATGTCGGTACCAACTTTCATGGCAATCTTTCAAATAGCTAAATGATATTTCACTCAAAACCACATGTCAACCTCATGGTGAAATGAGTAGTAGTCAGTTTATCACCAAAGTCACCAGGATACACCATGCAGGAAGCAAAATGTCTGTAGAAACTTTCAAGGCAATCCATTCAGTAGTTGTTGAGATTTTTCAAGTTTGGACCAAAGTGATGGACCAACCAAACCATGGACATTGCTATCCATACAGCAACGCTGTTAGTATGGCTAATAACTTCGTCCTGTAATCCACATGGTGTGTTTTCCTTAGTGTGTGTCTTCTGGGTCTAATTCTCAAACGACACACCTTCTGATTGCAATTTGTTCTCAAAGCTCATATATAATGTCTCAACTTCCTTGAACACATCAAAACGGTCCCTGCTTAAAACGTTTGACCAAAAGCTAAAGTTCACTTCATGCTCAATGTAATGTAAGTATCTTGTCTCAGCCAGCTGATCTTCAAACTGCACTGAAACCATTGGCTGCCTGGACAGTAAGGTAAACACATTAATCAGTCTGATAGCTTATGGTTTTCTTTGCAAAATGGGTGGCAGCAGAAGTTAGTGGGCTGAAACATGCAAAAACCAACAGCATGGTCTTCTGAGCACCCCGAATGTCTTTATTGATACTCGCTGCAATGCAACCGTTCAATCTGCATGTGTAGGGAAGTAAAATGTCTCACTCTTGTTAGTTGTCTTCTTGAATATGACTGCATTCTCCCCAGAGGTGAAGAATTTGAAGTAGGTGCAGTTGGTTTCTGTGGGTAAATAAAAATATCACACAAAGAAATCAACAACACACACACACACACACACACACACACACACACACACACTCTCTCTCTCTCTCTCTCTCTCGCGCTCTCTCTCTCTCTCTCTCTCTCTCTCTCTCTCTCTCTCTCTTATGGATAGCTGCTGGTCTTCTGTTATGTGCCTCCTATGCATCCATGCACTCTGTCCTTCCAGGCATCATTCCTATTTATATCCAAGTGTCGAGCATTAGCTGCAATACCCAGAGATGCACACCGCCACACACACACACACACACACTGCCCAGCACTGCACATATGGTGTGGCCAGAGAGGGTGAAAGACAGCAAAATACGTGGATGGCAGAGGGGGAAAAAAGAGAGCCAGACTGAGAGAAGGGGCAGATGGAGGATAGAAATGTGGAGGCGTGGCTGTACAATAAGAAGGACTGAGGGGAAAGGGATATGTGGGATGAGCAAATGATGAAGGGGATGCAGGAAATATGGATAGAGGCTCAAAGGAGGAGTGAGAGGGGGGCAGATGGAAGGGGTGGTGAGTAAAGAGGAAAAGAGGGGAGCCACAGATGGAGAAGGAGGTGAGCAGGAGATGTCAAGAGGGGGAGGAAACACAGAGGGGTTGGTTAATACTGCATTAGACATACACTCTCCCTCAGTCCCTGTCTGTCCCTCTTCTTCGTTTCCCCCTCTCTATATTTAGACAAAAACTGTGAAGTAGTCAGATTCCACTTGGCTTCACAAGCGCATAGTGATGATTTTCACCCACTGAATATTATGTGGTCCAAGATGACCACATGCTTGTGAACACGCACACTGGAACTCGCAGTCACACATTTGTTTCACACACAAATATGTTTGTGTGTGAAGACATTTGCAAACATTTCTACGGAAGCGGACACACCATTTATTAGCTTACTGATTTTTAACACATTATGCTATCGCAGTAAACTGCCTTTACTCTTGCTTCCCCTGCTGAGGCTGTGATTATTGAGCTGTCATGTCCCTCTCCAGCAGACAGCGAAGATGGATAGCTGGTCTTGAGATGACAGGCACGGCATCGGCGGGGCCGCACTTTTCTCGGGACGGGAGCCAAAGGCATGTAAACAACGATGTGAAACGGAGAAGCAGAGATGGCAAAAACAGTTGTTTCCCTCCAAACATGACAAGCCCACGGCCATCTGCGCCGGGCGGTGTTGGCCAACAGTGTTGAGGACGTGTGAGGAAGATTGTCAGAAGCATACTGGCTGCTCTCACGCACCAAAAGACCATCTCAGAGGCACGCATTCATATCTGCTATCGGCCAGAGATGCAGGACATGTTGACTGGTAAGATGAATTATCCCTTGATATCTGAATAGAAAAACAATGTTGTGACACTTCATTCAAGGTGATGATTCATGTGAATAGTATATATGTGATCCACATTTATCTCTGCTGGATGAGGATATGATTTTTTTTTTTTGTTTGTTTCTTCAGAGCTCTGCGCTGTCTCAGAAGATGCCCTGAGATAGGCAGTGATTCCAAGAGCAGAACCTTCGAATGCCTGCCTTGCCTATCTCTAGCTCACTACTACCAATACCTGCCTCTCTCTGTCTCCAGACACGCTTTTCAGACAGAAGTAGGTCATTGTGGAGACCATCAACGCCCTCTGGAGAACCTGACCATGGTCAAGTTGAATAAAGGGCTTTTAGAAAGGAGCCGTCACAGCTCTAAACATGGCTGTTTGCATTGTGTGTACAACAGGAGATGATTAGGTACCCAGTCAAGGGAAAAAACTTGAAATCGATGCTTCATTACACTGACAATGTTATGAATCACAAAGATTATATTTTATAATGCTACAAGTACCTGCATGCTGCTTTGTGTTGTTACAGCAGCATTAGAATTGAAAATAGCTTACTGTGGTCCTGCTGGTGCTCTGTTTCCGTGAATCGTATTTCTTTAATGATTCAATTTGCACATTATCTGTAGAATGACCTAGATACATATGTATGCAGGCAGCTTCACATACACAAGTATCCTCTCTACATCCCTTCACAAGGTTGCAGTGACTGTGCATATACTGTATGTGTATGTATGTATGTATGTAAGAAATTAAGTTGAATGTTTTTAAAAAAATCATGACTGTTGCTCAAAAATCTGGAGATTGCTGCTGGGATTAATATTTTTTGGACATAGTTTTCCTCAGTCCCTTATGAGCTCAGATAAAAGACCTACAGATGTAAGCGTATTCCCAGAGGGCATACATTATATTAGTTATGGTGATGGCAAAGAAAAATCGTGACGATTAAGAGTACACGTTTTTTCCTCAATGATGTCAACGACTTGCTACCAAACATCCTTTGACCCTTTTCTATTAATTCACTTTCATACTGAGGCACGTACTGTAACGTGGAGGCAGCCTCAAGGTAGACTTGCATGGCCAGGCAATTCAGTTTGCAGAGAAGCATACATGAGCAGACAGTTGGAGAAACAAAACAGACATATGCCCTCCAGAAAGCTCACCTGCTCATCTTCTAGGCAGCACAGACAGACAGACAGAAGAACACAAACTCACATGGACACACCAACACTCCAGTCAGAGGTCTCACCTCCAGGTAGTTCAGCAGGGCCACAGCTCGTCCTTTCTGGGTCTATGTCTGCCACCCATAGGGTGCGGATGCAGCCCTTCCACAGGCCGTAATGGGCCATCTGGCAGGTCTGGTTGCCGCTGAAATTCTTTGGTTGGGCCAGCTCTACCCAAAACTCTGTCCCCATGCCCAACACCGTCAGGGTCACTCCGATGATAGACACAAAGAAGGCCAGCTTGATCTTTCCCTCCTGGCTGTCACTCATCTTCTGGGTCCTCCTCTGTCCCCTTCCAACTTTCATCCCACCCAAACCCCCACCTTGTCCAGCCCCTGCCACCCCAATACGACTGTCCTCATCCGGCTGTACGAAGTAGTTGGACCACATACTGATCTCAAGGAAGACCAGAGGGAAGAACAGGCCACTTAGGCTAAATGTTACAGGACCAAATAATGGATGCAACGATGGAAGGCTGGTTTAGTAGGAAGAAAATGGGGAGAGGTGTGTAAAAAAGGTGAAGGTTAGGAAGTCTTGTTTTAAAAACAGCAAACAAAAAAGAGGAGACACAGCTATCAACTATCCTGTGATGGATGGTAGAATTGAGCAAAAGCAGTCAGGGGAACAAAGGATGAAGTGAAAACAAGTGGGCAGAACAATGAAATTAGACAGAAAGAGATATGAACAGAGCTACAACAAGGTGGGGAAGGGGTGGATGAAGTAAGGAAATTATGGAATGGGAGGAGACGGAGGCAAGGACCGGGAGAGCCAGTGTCTGTTTTCTGTCCAGTCCCCTGAAATTGAGAGATGAAACAGAAAGATGAAAGAGCAGCCAGCATATGCTTCACAAGAGCAGAATCCTTTCATCACAAGCGTAATATTTAATTTCCAAGAGCTTTATCAGCATCTACAGTATTCCCTTCCTAAAAGCCATATGACATACTCTCAGCCAACAATAGATAAGCCATATGGCGTCTCCCTGAAAGACAGAAACAATTGGGCTGGATGAGCCGGTGGAGTCGGGTGGTGTGGGTTCAAGGTGAGAGATAAAACCACAGCGCCAGACTGGACCACCCATTTTCTATTTTCCCAGAGGAGTTGACAACAGCTCTTCCCCGAACAGGTACACTATCTCTGGCTTAGACACAGATCCCCCTTTGATCTGAGGGGATAATGGGTTGCCACAAATACGTCCCACCCTGCATTACGTGTACCAGCAAACACTTGGAATCTAAAGCCATGACTGTCTTTTTGAGATTGTGTGTGTGTGTGTGTGTGTGTGTGTGTGTGTGTGTGTGTTTCAGTGTGTGGCATATTCACTGTAAGGGGGTCCAGGCTTATGGAGCTGTTTCTGTTATTCCAAACTGTGAGCAAGGGGCCTTTGGAGCAGTTTAAACGACGTGAGTGACGGGGCACAACGACGTCGCTGCTCGGCACAGGGTGCATGAGAGGTGATAATTTATGCCTGAACCCTTTGACAGAGAGGGGGCTGCAGTAATTAACTCTGCTGCGCAGTCCACCAGGTCACATAGTGGAGGAAAGAGGCCCGGCCAGTCAGGAAGGCAGCAGGCCACACACAGTTGGTGGATCACTTCATTTAGACACTTAACATGCACTGACAGCATCAGAGGTTTTGTATATATGCACCACATGAAGCCACTAACTGCAATTCTCTTGTGTGCAGTATTTAGCATTATATAAATATAACAAGCAGTATGCTGTATATTAAGATTTTTGCAGTATATTCCAAACATATCCTCATACAGGCCTCCAATTTGCTTGGAGACATTCATTTGGGCGACAGAAATGTGCAGAACAACATGATAAGATGATATCATAGTGATATTACTTTGCCAAAAGTTGATAAACAATATCAATTTACCGCCCGATCCTAATTTACAGTAAGAACTGTAAAGGAATATAATCATCTAATATTATGAGCTGAGCTTTATAAAATGTCTCTAATGATCCAAAAGTTTAGAATAGCAGCCATGCATTTGAATACTCCTCCAGCATCAACTGTTGTAAAGAATATCAAGACTGCAGCTGCTGACAGCCAAGTTAGTAGTCATAGAGTTACAACACTTTATCACATTACATCCATATTAACCATAGGATGATCAGAGAGGTCAGAGCACACCATGCTACTTTACTGGATGGGATAAAACAGAAAAATGCGTACTTTGGACTTTATTAATATCCTAAGCTGTGTGTAAATGTGTGCCTTAGAGGTTGACGATGCAACCAAAACTATAATGGACTGACTTAAGTTCTGCAGCAGCCGAGCAGATGATACGCTTATATGCACAGGGGTATTTTTACGAGAGGAAAATGAGGATCTCTCGCCACCATTTCACCAAAGACAGACACAGCCACCCGTGTGACATGTGGGCATAAGAAAGCAACAACTAGCTAAGTGAAAAGAAGAGTAAGTCTGACCTGTTTGGTGAGTTGTTCAGTTCAGGAGGAAGAGACGCTTGAAACTTAATAGAGGGGAAGAGTGGCGATGGGAGAGGTAGTGAGAGAGAGAGAGAGAGGGAGGTATGAGGGTTATGGAAAGTGAGAGTAACAGGGGAGGGGGCTGCAACCTGGTTGGTTAACACTGTTGATTACATTTTTTTTGTTTGCACTGCTGCTTTCCCCTCAGACGCCATCTATAATTTCAACAGCACCCTGTTCACACAACACATAGGTTTGAATATTGAATCAATGAGCAGAGGTGCTGCCAGGTGGCCTGGTCACATGACAACAGCCATGCCAGAATGATTAAAAACATGTCTGTATCGGTGATGTAGCTGTGTGTGTGTGTGTGTGTGTGTGTGTGTGTGTGTTTGTTTATGCGTGTGTGTGTGCCTGTCTATTTTAGACAGCCACCTGTTAATGAAATTAAGTACGGGTGAAGGAGGAGCGTGTGTTTATATGAGAGGGGCCACGATAGCGTTTTACAGCAACACAATATACTGTGAGGTAAGTGCAAATCTGACACAGAGAGTGAAAAGGAAACGGAGACGCAAAGACCAGCAGAGAGGGTCAAGGTGGATACTAATGTGTGAGGTAGATGCAGATATGGACTATACACAGCCTCAAAATCAAATGGTTTAGAAAAGAAAATCATTGTGCAGCTCCATTTCATTCCTCACTGAACAGGATCCAGAGAGATTTCAGAGACTCAGTCTGATCTTGTGGAAAGCTTTACTCGTGGCCCAGCCCTGCTTGGCTCCTCTACAGTTTAGGTTACATACGTGGCACAGCAAGAGGCAGGCCATCCCCAGCGGCCAGCCATACTCAGGGAGGGTAGGAAGGGGGGATGGGGGATGGGGGGGGTTGATGCAAACTGAGAGTGAGTCAGGGACAGAAAGACAGAACAGGAGAGAATCGGAGAAAAGGGACGAAACAGGCTGTAGGCTGTGACAGGTAAAATAAACACCTACAATGTCCAAAACAGTCAAGTCCCTGCTCCTTTTTAGGAGAGATTGTTGTTTAAGCCACCGTGCAGTTTGCAAATGGACTTCTGCAGAGAGAAAGAAACATGTTGGGTACATGACAGCCAGGATAAATTGATTCATCTAGATATCTGTTTTCAACGCACATATGTGTGTCTGTTCCTTAAAATGACTTTGATTCTAATTATGCAGCCTAACTCTGCTCCTCCATCCTATGAGATTAATAGAAAGTGCCCACAGGCGGTCTAAGGCCATCAATAATCTACAGTATGCTGATGTGAACAATCTTGTCTCCACATCACTCAAGTGGCCCTGTCAGCAGTACTGGTTTACGCTTGAACACGCTAAACTGCACACATGTGTTCTCGTGTATGCAGCCATGCGCACACTGACCACACACGTGCACATTACAGCTGCAACCATTTATTACACTGACATTGCAAAGTATGTTGAGAATATTTGACCGATTAAAGCATAAGTCTTATGTCTTGCTCTTCTCTATCTTGTATTGTTCTTATTGTCAACAAATCCATGAAGCCATATAAGACGAAAACGATTATTTGATCCGCTCTGTATTGTAGTCCAAAATCAATCATGCGTCTTTAAGCCACACAGGATAACATGGGCACTGTAGTTTATTTTAAGTCAATGTTTTATTTTTATTTTTTATATACAACATTATCATTGGCTCTGTTCTGTTAAAGTCTCCCAGAGTGACAGTGAGGCAACATTCACGATGTCAGGACACCGAAACCAATTCAGCTACATTTAAGTATTGTATTATCTGCACCTGTGCTTTTCCTATTGTGACTTGTCAAAATGTCTTGCTTTTCACAATAAACCTGAGATATCTCTGTGCCAGTGCATTGTGAGTTATTTCGATGTCAAAGTCCTTTTCCGTGGAACGTTCAAATTCTTTTAACTCCCATACACTGAGTGCAAACTGCCATATGTACACAGAGTACAGAATCCATCCTACTCCAGTGTTGCACTCTCCTCCTGCTGCAGTGTTCTATCTTTCTGAATGAGGATCAATGGGGAGGCATTGCCCAGAATGACAATGACCATCACCAGAGTGTTACATTCACCACTAGAGGGAGACGTATGTACAATCTTCACTGCAGCATCAGGCCTTGGGAGGGCTCCTTCTAACGTTTAATAGGGCTTGTGTTAAGCAAACCGCAGTGTCCTGACCTATAAGAGAGGCAGGGTCTATTTTACATGTTTCCTCTGGTGGATAAGGCTTCTGTTGGCCGGGAGAGCTGCTGTTTTATCTGTGCCCTCTGGGAACAACAGCGTAGAGAGTGTTGCATCAGTGGCACTGCTGCTGGGTTTTGTGCAGTGGGGTGTAGCGATGCAGATGGAGATGGGCAGTATAGAGCTGACACAGGACATTAGTTGATGTCAGAGATTTGTTGCTGTCCTGTAACTGTTACAGTTACAATTCCAAGTGGACATAGCATTTGACATGTACTGCTGCTGACCAAGACTGTGTACTCATGTGGACTGATTTAAATATAAAGGGAAAGACCAGATAAAAACAACTTCACTTAATTTCTTGGAGGATTTCGACACAGCCAGCTGCCCCAATTTTATTTGTTTGCACAGGTTAAAATCAAACAAATGACATACAAATAACGATGATTAATGTACAGGGAGAGGAAAATAAGCCCAAAGGAGCTCATTGATTGGCTCAAACCAGTTGATATAAATAACAAATTCACTGTTGAAAATATATACGCAAGGCATGGGAAACAAAATAAATAACACAGAGATTAATGTCTCCTTTAAATATGTTTTGTATGACTTTCAGGAAAATATGACCTTTATAACTGAATAAAACTTGACCTCTGCATGTGAGTTGTTTGGGAAGATGGTAAGTTGGCTCTCTAGTCAAGAAGAACTGTATCATTAGTTGATTTAATCATTCGTATTACAAGAACACATTTACTTGAGTTTACCCAATTAACCTTTATTCATAACAAAAAAATAGAAGCAGCATGGGTTTGCTAATGCTAATTGCTAATTGCTAATTGCTGCTAACTCTAAAACAGCCCCCGTGGGGGGCTCTCGGGTCCTATGAGTTAAAGGAATTAAAAACACAAAACAATGAGATTGAGGATTCACCGGCTCAAACCATTCAGTAGTACCCATGACGTCACACCACTTTTTGTCGTACAAGCGTGCGCACCTGGAGCGTACCTGAATGCTTTCCTCAAGTTCAAGTTATTTTTAACCCAGTTCAATATCAGTGTATGTGTATATACGTGTGGCTAAACGTCAGTCATCATATTATCAGGATTGTGATATTCATTTGATACCACTCAGCTTGAGCTAAGTTTAGCAAAACATTTTGTGTGAAGATTATCAACAACGTTGGTTCCTTTTGCTGCCAAAGTGATCTCAAGTGATTCACGGTAAAGAACGGTAACTGCCAGCCGATTGTGGCTACGAACCGAGGACTTGCTGAGGTAGTGTTATGTTACGTTAACGGCAAACGCAATGGTGCTATGTAACTTTGCTATTGATGCACACTTGCAGACAACGTGTTATGAGTCTGATAACAGCAAGCTCATCTAGCTTGAAGTTGGTTAAAAGTGTGAGCTCATGATATTGAGAGGTTTAATTACAGGCTGTGCATTATATTTGTCAACATAGATTTGTATATAGGCTGTAGGTTTATGCTAACCCTCAACATTTCTCCCTGAACAATAATAATCTGTTGTTCCGGGAAGCGCTGTACATTGGGCATCCTCTTTATGGGGGTACGCCTATCACGTAGTAGCAACATGTCTCAATGTAAAGATTCCATGGAGATTAGATAAAAGGGATGGTCGACTCTACAGGTATAGATGTCTAGTCAAAAACTAAAAACCCTTGTATGGGCTAAGATTAGTTCCACCAGAAATGTAGCCTGCTTTGTATTGCCCAATTTCAGATTGAATATAATTGTTTGAAATTGAAATTGATCCCTAATATAGTGACGTTCCAACTCTTATTTCACGATGCTCAGTATGCTTTCAAATCACTTCTCTGAGACACCTCTGCAGACAGGATGCAATAGAGTGCAATGAGTCCTAAAACGCGGAAATGTGTTAAGCAGTTTTGCATTTCCCGTCTCGTCTCAAAGTCAATGTTTTTTTTAATGTTTTTTTTGTTAGATGAGGGAAATAAGGTCGGTGTTTATCATAAACGATTTAAACCTGTTCTCCTATGATATCAAATACATTAATTACCTAGATTGTGCCGCATCAATTTTTTTTAAGTTGATTCAAATTCATTTTTTTAATTAAATCATTTTTTTTTAAGTTGGTTCAATTGCATTTTTTAAGTTGATCCAATAAAATTGTTTAAGTTGATTTAATGTAATTTTTTTAATTCAATTTATTATTTAAAGTTGGTTCAATTTTAAAAAAATGTTTAAGTTGGCTCAATTACATTTTTTAAGTTGATCCAATTTAATTTTAATTTTCATCTCTTCTACCTCCTTAGCAATTTTACTTACATTTTTTTATTATTAGATATTATAATTTTTAGTAGGTAAATTTATGTTCTTTTCGTATTACTAATTTTGGCCACAAGAGGCTGAAGTACTCCTCCACCTCATGTTCTAAATACGTCCAGGTGAGTTTTTATTGACACAACTTGCTAAAACACAATAATGTATGCACCTTGTGTTTAAACTCTCCTGGAAGAAATTCTGTTAGTTTTAGTTAGAACATGAGGCAGAGGAGCTTCAGCCTCTTGTGGCCAAAATTAGTATTACAACAAACATGTGCACAAAAATTAAAGTTAAAATGTTATTTTTCCACCTGGGGATCAAAGTACCACTACTACTACTACTTTTACTACTATTACTTTGACAGTAAAATCGTTTAGCCTCAACCTTTTCCTGCATTGTAATTCAGCTCTTAGCTTCTTTCGATAATACAGTTTAGCTTCCAAGTCTGCCAGTTATTTCAACAAGGGTTTTCAGCAGGGCAGTTTAATCCTTTTGGCCTTCAACATTCTTCAGACAGGTGGTCTCCCATTTCTATATTTTCAGCAGTTTCTTTGCGATTCATTTCAGCTTTCAGCTTTCCAACGGATTTTCAGCAGGAAATGCATTTTCTAGTTTGACATGCTGTACTATGACTTTTTTCAACATGCTATATATATGCTATGACTATTTTATCACTTTTTTTTTACATGTTATACTATGACTTTTTTCGACACATTATACTATGAATTTTTAGGATTGTTTTTTTGACAAATTATACTATGACATCTTTACGACACACTATACTAAGACTTTTTTCACATTACGATTGCCGCCTTGGTAATCGTGAACAATTTACACAAAGTTTGCATCTAGCTTTCTTTTTCAATTTAGGATTATCACCAAGGCAGTCCTCTGGAAACTTTTGGCTGTGTCAGCTGCCTGCTCCAAAGGACATGAAATAAATTCTACATTTATTATATATTTATTTTTAGAAACTCTGAATCTCATATTTGGGAAAATAGAGAAGGGGAAATAGTGTGGAAACAAATATTTTATTCATACTTTTCCAGGTATGGATATGACTAAACTCTAACTCACTACTTTTTTGGATATAGGAACAATGAGAAATATAAAAGCAAACAGCTGAAAGGATTTGAGGGGTTGTGTAAAACATAATCGCCCATATTATGTTGCAGTATGATAAGTAATAAATAGATGACATTTTTCTTAAAAAATAAAAATTAAAAAAAGACTGAAATCGCTCCATCGTTTGGACATTATCCTTAAACTGTCTGGACATAGCACCACTCTGCACCTTACATAATTAACTATGAATGTTATCTCTCACTGGTTATAAAAAGATGTGCTACAGCCTGGTCGGTGGATGCTGGCGTGCATAAGAGAAGCATAAAGAAGAAAATCATGTAAATTCAGTTTTTAATCAACATTTGAAAACAAATTGGACAAACGAAAGACAGTTTTTGCTTTTTATAAACTAGATGTGGTTTTTAGGATTTTAAATCATTTAAGAAATCACATTTTTCCAGAGAGGAAAGAAATTAAATGGCTGACACTGAGAAAGCAGATTTCAGAAAGTAAGAAGTAACATTTCATAAGTTATCACTGACAATCTTTCTTCAGCAACCCAAAAAAAAGCAGTCTCAGGCCCGTACAGTGTGAACATGTGGTCCTCAGAGATTTAAGGTTAGAAGATGAGGGAAAAACTGATTTTGTGCAAATACATACAGACCTCTTAGATTTGGTGGAAACCCCCTTTCAACAACATCAAAACACTAAAATGTGAAATTTTGTTTGTTTAAATTTAGTTAGGTATAGGATAGAAAGACACTCTGCAGGCTTTCATTCACCAATTCATCCCCAGAGAGCCCAAATGTCTCAAACGAGCTATCACAGTATTAGTTTGAATAATTTAGTGTGCACAAGCCATCTGCCATCAAATTCTCTAGTTTGTCTTCAATACAAATCATACTGGAAGTTGACAGGACAGAGAGAAGTTGTGTGGTTTTGGTTTCACCCTGCAGTACAACATGAGTCAAGGGTATTAGTCATGTGTTTATTTGGTCTTATCAAAGAGGTGAGACGTTGCACACAAAAAACAACCGGGTCCAACACATCTTACACCCCAAATCTGCTGGGACACAAGGATAGAAGAAAACTAGTGATGCAAGACTTCAGGACAAGATAGTGACATTTATTAAACGTACTGACATCATTGGTAGAGGGGCAAGCCAAATTTATTTCTCTAGCAAATTGACATGTAATAACATTAAGGCTTTTTGGAAAAGACCAATGTGTTTGCCTCTCTCCATCTTTCTTTGTATTATTTTCTCTAATTAAATCAGGACTGAACTGCTGAGACAAACAACCTCACCTGTTAAAAGCCGTGCACAGAAATGGGTGTGACAAAAAAAAAAAATTACAGGAAAAGAAACTCAAAATGGTATAGTGGAGAATGTTTTTTTTCAGCAGCTCATGTTATTCTGCGGCCTGAATATAAGGTGATATTACAGCTCAAATCAGTGAAGCTACACACAGCATTGGAACAATTACAGTTGACATTTAGATAGAGTCCAATTAGACAACATGTTCACTGACAATCGTCCTGAGGGGGGCAGTAGTCTGATAAAAATTGAAAGAACGCTGAGATGAGTCAAGTCAGAAAAAAAACAACTGAAAAATGAGGACTCTGTTCTCACCGTTCTAATGATGGCGGCAAAACGGAAGCGAATGTTACAGCTACTGTGTATCTAGATTAGATGGTCAAATGAAAATGCCCTCATCCTCCTCTCCATCCCCCCCCCCCCCCCCCCCCCCCCCCCACATCTCCCTCTCACAAATAAACACTCCTGTTTTTATTTTCCATCCCTCTTCTCCATCAGAACAGTCCAGTTAGTTCCCGACTGCAACTTCTTCCTAATGTACTTAAAACAGGCTGCCTCCATTTAAATACAAACCTTAAAGTTTGGTACCCCCCTCCCACCCAAAATGACGTCCCTGTCTCACAAAGTATAAAAATTGTTAACCCCATCCTGAACCTATTATTACACACATTTCTCAAAAAAAAATCATCGACTTCCCCTCCCACCCAGCTACACCATTACCACCCAAACCTAGCCCCCTCCGTTATGGACTCAATATAAACACTCCCCACTCTTCTCCAATTCCCAAAAACTGTTTTAACTGCTGACATTTCCATAGATCTCAAATGATTAATTAGATAACATCAAAGCCATTTGTCAAATGATTAATTCTCTTAGATCTACCTGAAACATTGCTCTGCCAAATCAATCAGGGGGCCGATTTGAAAATGGACAATACATGTTCCCCCCCACCCCCCCACCCCACCCGCTCTTCTCTTCATGCCTCCTCTACCAGAAGTCTCGACGGTGATAAGCATCTGGATCGCAGTATTTGGTCACCACCACCCTGTTGGCAAACTTCCTTCCTGTCAGCCCCTGCATGGCCTTCTGGGAGTCAAACACGGACATGAACTCCACAAAGATCTACAGAGGAGTGAGAAATATGACAATTACAATGACGCAGTATCATAAGATCATTTTTTTTCATGACATCTAACTCGAGATGAATCAAATTCTGGATGATGGAATAAAATACAGCAGTTCCTACCTTGCCAGTCCCAGGCACCTCCAGGCCGTCCACAGGTCGAGGGATCTCAATGCTCTTAACTTGGCCGTACTTGCTGCACTCGTCCCTGACATCCTCCACAATCTCCTCATATTCTTCATCATCCAGCAGCTCCTCTGGCGCCACCATGTTCATCAGACACAGCACCTCAGTGGGCAGGCCACCCATCTGAGTGACTGAGCTATTCATACCCGGCACCTGCAGCGTCACTGGGGTCTGATTTATACTTGTCTGCAAGGACAGATAGAATGGTTAGAACAGGGTCAAGGACATACTTCACATACCAACGTGCTCAGAGTATTAGGACTAGCTGCAAGACATTTACTGAAAATGCAGATGACCTTGTTTGTTACACACTGATAAGTTTATTAAGATATCTGCATCTTTAGGAGGGGTGGTTGTCCAATGAGTTAACTCTGAGGCCCCGTCCCAGTCTACTTTAAACGACCTTCCAGCTGCCCCCCCCCCCCTGCTGTCAACTGTGTAGCCTTTGGACACTCACCAGAGTGGCGTTCTTGGATCCCACACTGGCTCTCTGCACCAGGAGCTTCTTGTCTCCCAGCTGCATGCCGTTCAGCCCAGCTATAGCCTAAAAAACATCAAGGTTTTGAATTATACTTAAAACCAAAGCAAGTGTGGAAATGTAAAATGACAATGTAGCATTTGGACAACGTTTTCCTGTAGCATTGCCTACCTGGTCATTAAGGTTGACGTCAACATATTCACAAAAGGCATATCCTTTAGATAAGCCAGTAGCACTGTCCTTCACCAGGTTGAAAGCCTTCAGAGGCCCAAATGACGTCAAGAGCTCCTTCACCTGAGACACACAAGACAAAGGAGTGGGGTAAAAAAGGTCCACCGATTCCAGCCATGATGTGAACAAAACAGCCCAAAGTTTAGTATCGCTATTGCTGACAGGGCTTTATCACTGCAAGCATAATTCAACAAAGATGATGCTGTACACAAGGTAATCTGGGGCCCTTCAAATTTCCTGACCAGTGATGCGGGACTCAAAAGTATCTTCTAACCCAATCCACTAATAGCGATGGTTAGGGTAGTTAACACTGTTTTGGAATGGAATATAAATGTGTTGTGCAGTTCTAGTTTGGTACATTAGCTGTAGCCCAGTTTCAGTCAGAAATACTGACCTGGTCATCGTTCAGGTAGTTGGGCAAGCCGCCAATGAAGAGCTTGTGAGCCGAGTCGGGCACCACTGTAGACACCACACCTGCAGGTGACATGAAGACAACAGTAAGAACAATCAAGAGAGATACACAGAGAGCAAGCCCCTGTGAATTATGTATTACTGATTACTCATGAATTATGCCACAAGTACTTAGGGTTAAAAACCATTAATTGGCTGTGTACCAGGCACATAGACACTGGGGTTCTCGCTCATGCCGGGCAGGGGCTGGTAATCGTGGGGACGACGAATCTTGAGACTCTGGCCTTGAAAGATTATACCATCAAAGGCCATTGCCTGTGTTGTTTCGTCCACTGAACGGAACTACACAGAAACAAAATTAGAGGGGATTAAATTCTAAATTGTTAGACACACCCAGAGAGAACAAATGACACGTTAAAGGGACTATTATGTCACCTCGAGGAAGGCAAAATTCTTATCCTGGTTGATCTGTACTGCAAGGACAGGGTTTCCAGGGGCCTGAGTAAGACCACCCAAACGCATCTGGGCATTGAAAAAGTCCATCATGGACTCCTGCACAGAAAGGGGGAGGGGTTAAGGAACAGAGTTATTTCAATTTGTGTTGAAATTAGTAAAAACCCGAGGACGACACAACGACATTAAGAAATCTTTTTCGGGTTTATAAACTTTGATTCAAAAGCCAAACGCTGTCCCGTTCCTCACCTCTGTGATACCAAAGGGTATGTTGCCAACGTAGAGCCGGCGGGCCTGCCGGGTCATCTGGCTGCCCACTACAGGTACTGGGGTGGGAGTAACAGCCAGGCCATCTGGAGTCATGGTCGGCAGGAGGGCTGTGGCTGGGATCTGGCCTGCAGCTAGAGAGCAAAGGCAGGAAACATTCAACAATCTAATTGGATTTTTTAACTCGACTCATTCAGCTTGACGTGCATGTTACTGACGCAGTAAGAAAGGTTGCACTAACTACCGTAGTAAACATGTGGATAACAACAAAACAATTTGTCAACTCCGAAACTAGTAACCCCATTAAAATGCATCAAAAACAAACCGGGATGGTTACCTTGCATGGCTTTGTACTGCATGGGAGTGATGTGTTCAAAACCAGGAGGAGGGACATCCCAGTACTTCTTCACCTTGTTCTTCTTCTTCTCACGGTGTGGAGAACGGCTGTGCAGGAAGGAATAGAAGGTGAAATAAATGCAATCAACACGTAGAAGATAGCCCTCATTAGCTCAGCAGTAAAGTACTAGATCAGATGTTGAGCTATGTCCTCAAAAAATATGCAAAAACATCTGGTAACCTGTGGGAGGTTGCATCAATCAAAACCGTGTACACATAATGACAAAAAGGACAGAAAACCCAATCCAGACATATTTACACAATGAGTCAACACTACATAGAATCAGGGGCAGGTCATTAGATTGCAGTTGTTGCAATGATGCACAAACCAACTTTATGTTAGTTTGCTTTATTACCTTCCAGCATTGTCCGGGGGGAAGGTGGCTGGTGAGCTGAAATGACATTGGAAGGGTTTCACATTTCTCTGAAATCAATCATGACATTCACCAACATTTCCACTTCACAAAATTAGAACGTGCATTTCTATGACCTCACCAAATACAAAAAGCTACCGCAATCCTTTGGTTTCTAAAAAAAAGCGCAAAATCTCCGACGTTCAAATGAGAAACCGGTGCATTTAGTAAGCCTCACAGCTGACATACAAAACCATTTGCAAACAACTAATGATGCAATGAAAGTAGAAATTATATCCTCAAAAATATGCAGCAGCTGAAAAGGGGAGGGGCCAAATTTGTACTCTCCTGCTAACACCAAGTGAACACCAGTAAGCGGTTTTAAATTAGCAAAGAGACCAGGAGCAACAGTCGGGTCAGAGGTCACGTTCACAAACCATCGAGAAGAAGCGTGACAAGCTTCACAAACGTTTACGTTAAAAATAATGCATTCAAGCAGTCACTCAGGAGAAGTATGGCTTCAACTGTTACAAAGTAGCTTTATACAAACACACTAATCCATTTGACAAACACCAGATTTACCAAACAGCATACATCATTCTCCAAACTCCTAATCATATCCAAAAAGATGTGGTGTTATGTGTCCAAAAGAGAGTATGTTTCCCTGACAGCAGACTGTCACAATGGTAGACGCTTATAGGTTGGCAGTGTTCTGGGAAGAACTTGCACTCGTAAAAATTGTTCCCTCAACCATGGGCAACGCAACTCTGGCTCACCGTGAGACAATCACACAGGTACTGGATCTGATGTAATGCGACACCAGACACAACATTAAAATATATTCATATTCTCCATAAACAAGCCCTAAAAACACTTGATTTAAAAAAAAAAAAAAAAAAAAAAAAAAAAAAAAAAAAAACTAAAGTTATCATCACTGCAATATTCTCACCAAACACCATATCCTGAGTTGGGAGAACATCATTAAATTCACTGATGTGTCTGGTTTTTAAAATCTTACATGGTATGGCCCCGCCTCCGCTTAGTGATTTTATTAAACAAAGCACTCAAAGCAGCAGACTCGCTAGATCTGCTTCAAGAGGTGATTGTGTCATTTCACATAGGTCAAGCTCGTTTAGCAAATCTACATTCTCTGTGAAGGCAGCTCACTTGTGGAATGCTCTGCCACACAAAACACATACAAAACATTCAAGCATAACTTTAAGGAATGGCTTGTGGCCAATCAGGTGTGCAAGCATTGATGTGCTTTCTGTCCTGCTTGTTTCACCTATATGTGCATTTCTCTTGTTCAGTGTCGCTATTTTCCATTTTTTGATGTGTATGTTATGTGCTTCAGTGTTATACTGTATATATGCTTGTACTGTAGGTGGGTTTGTTCTGCCTGACGCATGCTGCAGGCCGTTATGTCTGCTCTGCTTTAATGTCGTACACTTTTCTTTTGTTTTCTCTATACATTGCTGTCCGTTTGTCTATGAATTTTAATTCCGTTTCCATTTGAGACTTTGTTTTAGGCTGCCTTGAAACACCTGGCCGGGGAAAGCAGATGTAAATTAGCCTCTCTGGCTAACTCTGGCTCACTTACAGTTCAACTGTCGGCGGGTGTGCATTGTCCCTGAAAAATAAATAAATAAACAAAAATAAACAGAGTGAATATGCATAGAATACAAAAATACAAAGCAATGCTTCTCATATCAGTTCTATTAACACCAGCCTGTGCAATTTATGATTCCAGGATGGATCTGACATTCTTAATAAAACCATTTATGACTTGATAGTCTGTTAAATCATCATGAATATAAAGCAGGTTGAAGCAGCTGTTAGTTTGTGTATTCAAGAGTTTGTCCCATGGGCTTGAGGCAAAATTACTACAATGTTATTAGCACCTGTGACAAAGGGCTTAAGGACAGAGAACATAAAAAATAGACTGCATGAAAGTCAAACTATTAGTGAATAAGGTATTTCAAATGTCAGTGGAGACTGTCTAGCTCATCTAAAGGAAGTCTAAATGAATTGCTGGATTTACGGCTACACTTAACAGTCACCGCTTTGTGAATTTACACTGTTACCCAGACTGGTTATTGTCAATGTTACTGAGAGAGAAACCCCCAAACTTGTGAACGGGTGATGGGAGTGGGCTTGGAGGGAAAGGACTTAAGTTAGTTTGTATTTGCAATACAGTAGGCAACTGGTTATATGCCAAGACCAAGCCACAGTGTGGAGAAAACATTCTGGGGCCTAGTGTGGCACAAATACATGTAGGTGCACACACTCAGAGACACCCAACTCCAAAAAGTATGTGCATGTTTATGAACACCTGTAAAACAACATTTTAAAGCATTTATATATCATGTTCATATATATATTGTATTAGCGGTGGCATATGCTTGACTGAAAGACTTGACTTTTACCCAGTGGTAATTACATGAACTGCAACGCCAGTAGGGTAGACTATGTGATGAGGAGACACACGTTTTCACAGCTTTCCGGTCCTGGTGTAGTTTCATTAAAAAGGTACTCACCTGCGTCTGTGTCTGCGGTCCTTACTGTCCTTACTGTCCCCGCGACGGTCCCTGCTGCGTCTGTCCCTGTCTCTGCTCCTCCTTTTCCTCTCTCTGCTGCGGCTGCGGGAGGAGGACCGGCGGTGGTGGCGGTTCTCTTTGTCTCTTTCAGCTGCAGGAATTGAATGCTTTTTTTACTCAAAGAATGGTATATAAAGTGTAATACGCACCTAGCCAGTGGAACAATGAAAACATAGCAATCTATATATACCAATAATTACCATAATATTCATGTCAAAGACTCTGGTAATACTTGCATTTAGATGGCAATTAGACATGCAATGAGCAACTTAATGGATTTTTAATCTGTCCTACATAACCGTAGTTCATATGGTGATACTAAAGTTTGTATATGCCATGATAGCAACTTCATGAAAATAATACAGCTTTCATGGTGGTAATATGATGAGTAGTTACCAATAACTGTTTAAAATAGAACACTAAACAAATAGATATATGTAGTTTAAATGTTTGATGTCTAAGTGTCACAATGTGCAAGTTGGCCAACTCATAGACTAACGTTGTGTACTAGCTAGAATCAGTGTATTGACAGTTAATGTAAATCTGGGTTAAAGAGAGCTTATTGTGGGATAAGGCCCACCATGGTTGATGGTGTTACCAACAGGTTGTGAGAAAGCTGAAGACAAAAATAGAGACAAAAATAGATGATGTTAAATAACACTGGAAATGTTCACTGCAACAGCTGCAACGAATGAATGCCAACTTCCCTCATTCAGTCAGCTGGTACAGGCAGGGTTGCTCCCAGGATATAGCCTGGCCCTGCCTCAACGAAACAATGCAGGTTACCGTATAGCAGCTAGGCCTGCTGCCGAAATATTACAGAAGCCTTGCATTGTTCGAAATTAGCCACATCGGGTCCAACAGTATAGTCTAACGAGCATCAGTAACACTGCATCACATATCAAATGGCTCAAGAGCGTGGGCTAATAGCTCTGACCATGTTCCAGTAATTAGACATACCCAGGTTAGCTAAAACGATGGCGGTTATTACAATCAATCGTGCCACTATCTTTTTCAATTGATGTGCAATCGGTTCAATTACCTTGTTTGTTTTCAGAGAGCTGTCTTTCGAATTCGTCGAAGTCCGACATCTCCGAGTCGAAGGCTGCTACGCTTTCAGCGGCTGCGTTGTTCAGTCGGCGGTGGCTAGCTTAAGCTAGCAACAAAGTGCACAACACTTAAAAACAAGAGCCTCGCCGATGTAACGTTACAGCTCAAGTGCGTTTAGCTTCAACTTGCAGCCTTCTTAACGACAGAAATGCCAAAAATCGTTAACAATTACACGCATCTGCGGTGTGGTATTTATTTACAAAGCAACAGAGAGAATCGTTGAGAAATAAAACGTGCTCGCATGGGTTAGCTTGCTAATGTTAGCTCACTAGCTCTTAGCAAAGTCCAGAAGAAGAAGGCCTGCTGCTCCAGACACTAGTGTGGAGGATCGTTAGCCAGTTAGCTAGCTAGCGAGTACGAAAGTCGAATGAATTAGACTCTTTTCCAAGACAAAAACAAATCCCAGGCGACCCCTGGTTCACAATGCACGGTTATTTAACTATATACGTCAAATGTATACGCCTTTAAATGCTAGAAGACTTGCGAAAACGATGTCGGTATGCCCGCTTTTTTTTCTCCGTCCCCCAGTTACCTTGACACCGGAAGTTGATGAATGACAAGTTTCCGGTCATGTTAAGTAAAAAGACGCTGAAGAGCATTATATCCTGCTGGGATACATTCGGAGAATAAGTAAATTTCACGTGTGCCCCACCCTTATTCTTTAAATGGTTGAGTTAAGTATCATTATTGTCTGCTATGCTGTTTAAGGTGGGATCACTGTTTTATTTGGCAGGTCACCAGTTTCAAGTCTTGACAAATCAAAGTCAAGACATAATTAAAATGTTAACTAAAGATATTCACAAACTCCTAATGCCATAATGATCATATTCAGTATTTTCCCCTGAGGTTTAATAAAGTAAACTAGAGTTAACAAACAAAGTGCTCAAAGGAAACATTTCCTTTTAGGTGAAAGACCATTTACTGCATAATATAGTTGCCCAGTTTTTGATGCTTGAAAAATGAATAAAATCCATTTTTGCACATCATTTTATGTATATGTGATGCGTGGGATTATATGTGAAATATGCCAGAGGTTAAAGGAGAGTGAGGGGTAATGTTGGATTTTACAGATTAATAAATCTACATTTTTGGAAGGAATCAAATGCCTTAATGACATTTGTGTGTTACTTATACATTTGGTGAAGGATAGGCCTTGTTTCAGTGAGATACACATTTCAGTCAACATACATAAATATACAGACAAATATGACAAATAGATCATTATTTTTTGAAAACACTGTACCCTGGTATGATTCTGCAAAGTCTGCTTAGAAGTTGCACTGCTTGCGTTTTAGCCATACAAACAATCAAATAGGGAAAATGGCATAACTGTCATAACTGTTTACTTAAAAAAGGACTATTTAAGCCAAGAGTAACTGAATTCCACTGTTACCTAATCTGTTTTAATATAAGAGATATCATAATTTCACTGCACCGATTCAAACACCACGCATTATTGTACAATATAATCAACATGTCTGCCGCTTTGAAAATTATGAATTTTGACAAAACCTCTACAAACTACAGACCATTAAGGAGCTCTTTTCACATGAGTTTGTCGTGGAGTATTGGTAAGTTAGATGCTTTTGCTGATTCTTTGACTCAGATTGTAAAATTGTTTGTGATTAATGATTCAAGTTTTTCTCACAGAACCAGAAGTTACACAAAGTGACAAATAGCTAGTTAAGTAAAAGCTCTGCACCGTCTTCCAAAAGGTATTTTTTTGTCACAAAAGCATTACAGCAAGAGTCTAAATACCAGAAGCATTAGAAGACACTTACTGTATTTTAGTACAGACAATTTAAAAAAGGGTTGGTGCAACCCTTAATGGAACATCAGAGTAATGCAGCAGTGTTCAAACCGAGCCCAGGACCAACAGTTATTATTACAATGAGTCAAACACATACAATATCACAAACATATTTGTGTTTGTCTTTGATTTTTAACTAAAAAACAGTGATCTGTCGCATCTGTGTCTTTCTCTTCTCCTTTAAAGCTGAACAAAGCAAAAGAGACTGAATACGACTTCAAGATTCTAATTTAGGTAGTGGAAGTAGCCCAAAAATGTTCCATGTCTAGCGCAAGGAAATCCCAAAAATGTGATTAAGGCAAGTGAAAATGGTTGAGGATATAATGACAACGTCAAAAATAATACAAGAATATATAGCAATATAAACAAAAGGAAATGATGATAATCCCTTAAAAGTACAGTATAATTCTACAAAACATATGGAGTGCAGCATCATTTTAACACACGGACATTGTGAGTGAAAGCTCAAAAAATTGCTATGCTTATAGTTTATATTGTCAGGAACTAAAAGGATAGATAATCAATTCCTGAACTACGAGCCACAAGCTGGTCCAGATGTTCAGGAAAGAAAATGAATGAGCTAAGTTGGTTTACACTCATTTAAGTACTGAAGAAAAGCAATTTCAATAGTAAAGACACATTCTGAATCAGACATCGAGAACCACGTTTGTTCTCTTTCTGAATGCAGCAGGCACTCCCATTTCCTCAATATAACTGGAACGATGGTGAGCATCATATTGATAATAAAAGTGAAATGTTTATTTGTTTGAAAAGCGAAGGATCTCAGCCATAGTTCTTGTGGCCATATCCAGGACGCAGAGATAGCAAAATAACTCCTAATGCCTCTGGACATCTGGACATCTCTGTGCTCGAAGGGCGAGCTGGCCTGCTGCATCAGAAACAAACTGCCTCTTCTCTCCGAACTTAACCACCAACAAATCCCATTCTCCTCAGTGTCTAAACCTGTAGGATATGGGCAGGAGCAGGTTATTCTTCTTCAGGGCCTGCACCCGGCTAAGTGTCTCCTCATCCAGGGCAGCGTAGCAGCGCCGGGCATAGTCCAGCAGCTTCTCCTTGGATGGGTCAAACTCGCCCACCTCTGCTACTTTCTCTGGGGCAACTAGTAGCAGCTCAGCAATGGGTGTGGTGGAAGCCACCGTGTTGCGGTCCACACCGTGGATTTGGAAGGCTTTTGACATATTTTTCAGACGTTGGTATGTAAGCAGGATCTTCTTGTAGCGGAACAGCACTCCAGCAGCATCTTTCACTGAAGACCAAGAATGTACAAGAGAGTTAACCACAGCAGTTATATACGACAGTCTCCGGTTAACGAATGAAACTTAAATATGGAGTATTGTTGCAGGATTCCTCTCCCTCCCTTACCTCTTTGCCGCTCTCTAGGGGCTCGGAAGACCCGCCTTCTCTTCAATTGATGTCTGTTGCTGTGAATGGTATCTTGCAGTAAATCTTCCCCTGTTATCATTTCCTCTTCCTCGAGGTAGCCGTCCTGTTCCAAGTATTCATCAGATTCTCCCAAGAGTGAAAGTGAACCTAACGAGAACATTCAAAAAACACAAGATAAAAGCCACAGGAAACATTTTCACTCCCAATAATTAGACCAATTACGGTAATGGCTTCGTGCCATTTATATTACCTGGACCTATGTTGCTATGCCCACTCATTTCATTCATGGATGACCGTGTAGCACTATTGCCGTTGCCACTGCTGCCGCTGGCTGTGGTATTGGGAGTGCTATGGCTATGGCCTTGCAACAGGGTCTGGGATTGTGTAGAGTTGAACAAAGCATTTATAGAGGCAAGCTGATTCGTTAGTGGATTGGAGACATGGTTTTTGGAAGGCACCATTGTTGGAGGACCAGGTCTTCGTTGGATGAACTGACGTGAGGGGAAATGCTGAGACTCTGACTTCTGTTGCTCTGTGAAGAGAAGTAAGGCGTAACAGTTGAGAATCTGCAATCTTAGATGGAATAAATAAGTATATCAAACCAACAACTATATTTAACTGTATTTAATTTAGGAGTTAAGTGCATAAATCTTTGTTTTTACCAACGGGACGATCTTCCTCTCTTCTTACCCTCCAGTTGAATCGTCTCGATTCATAACCTCCAGAGAGACAAATAAAAAGAGTCAAACATTTGTTTTCCATCCTTAGAGACTTGCTTTGCAAAAAGTTTTGTTTCTAATCAACTTATACTCAAATTCTTATTGCACAGGTTATCATCTCACACCTGTCCCCTGTCCTCACCGTTACTGTACTGGCTCTGACTCTGCTCCTGTCCCTGGCTCTTTGTGGAAAAGATGAACCGGTCCAGCTGGCAACGGAGGAAGTCCCTCTCCTCTTCCAAGTCCTCAATTCTTTTCTGCAGCCAAGAGTTTTTCTCCAGAGAGATCTGTAGCTGGGTTCGCAGGTTCGTGATCACCATGTATGAGTTGTTTACATGAGTCGAGCCAGCAGGCGGGGGCGACTCTGAGACGGACAGGCAGGATTGTTTGGGAAATGGAAAACTTTGTGTGAAGAATAGAATTATTGAACAGGTAAATGTGAGTATTGGTTCTAACATTCACCTTCAAAATTCGGATCACTCTGATTGAAAAATCCCTGCTGCTCAAAGTTGCTCTCTTCATAGGGGATGGAAATTTCATAGGCATCCTCATTTTTGGGAGCTGAACAGGAGGAAACATGCATAGTGTTTATTGAATGCCTACAGGTTGGAAATCATATGTTATTTGCAGTTCTAAAAAGCTTACTCTGCAGGTGGAGTGAGCCTGCGTGGCTCTTGGATGTGGAAGCAGCATCAGTCCTGTTTCCGTCCTCCATCTCAAAGCCCAGACAACGAAAAAAACCGTTTGATTAGTTACTAGTTTTAAAGAAATGCATAATAACTCGCTGGCATATTTCACGCTAATGCATCGTACAAATAACTTAAATATAGTGCTTGTGGTCACATTTACAAAAAAAATAAAAAAATAAAAAATGTAACGTTGCAGTTCACCGATAAGCCTTCATTATGTGTTTTTTTATCCAAGCCCAGACATCCAGCAAACCTTAGCTAATGGTTTTGATACCCTCTCTGGTCATGCATGTATAAACTGATGTGTTGCACAAGTATGTACAGTATTAGGTTGTAACGTTAGCGGCCAGATGCGCTCACTCTGTCAGGGAGTTAACGTCAGAGTTAGCTTCGTACTACGTTAGCTCGACTTAACGTTAGCAAGAATTTAGCTGCGAATATAAAATTAGGATTCCATCCTTTCAGTACACTTTAGTGATCTTTTCCTTCATTCAGACGTCACTAGAATCCCCATGCTACCGATATATTGTGCATAAATTGGTACATACCACTGTACGTTTGTAATAACTTAATCGTGCACATGTAATAAGACGTTATTACTCTGTCATATCTCCATTCACCAGTTCGTCTGCTAGCTAACAAGCTAACAATAACAATTATCGCTCTTTTATTTTTTTTAACACTCTCCTGCGTCATTTCCGGTTGTAATGACCGTCTTTTGGTAAACGGTCATAACAGAAAAATATGTCCTGCTGAGGCTTTGTTCGTAAAGTAAAGTGTATTATAACGTATTGCAGTATTTAAAGCGATGAGTCTTTTGAAATAGGTGTATAATTAATGCATTCTGAAAAAATAATCATTTTGTGTGCAGTAAAGTAACATTTTCGTGAGTCATTTGCTGATTTACTTGATAAATAATTATTGGTCTAAAACTAAATGCTTTGACAAAAGGACAGAATGCGCACTAACATCGTCACACTGTAGGACAGGTAACGTCAGACAGGTAGAACAGGTGGCGAGGTGTCAGGTTTCAGTGTCGGCTGGTGGCTTTAGAGCGTCGATCCGGAAAAATACAAAACGTACGATTTCCATTGTAATCACCGTTGAATTTTATTTATTACCAAACTGGTAACGCACCGGTAAGTTTAAGATTTTGTTTCGCATAAAATGTATTCGTACAAATGTTGACTTTGGTGAGCATATTAAAGGCTTTTGAAACGTACAGGACAGGCGTGGCACCTGTTTTGACTGTAATTGCAGGACCAGTGTAAAACGTGAGAGAACAGAAGACAGTTTTGTAAATATACTTTTTTATGTTGCTGTTATTTTAAAATAACTGTGTTTAAGGAGGAAAAAGATCACTTGCCTATGTAAGTGGTAAATGCCACTAATTAGTTAAGAATATCAGTCTGTGACATCTTTATTATTATTCAACTGACATGTCCTGAAGACAAGTCCACATTTCCTCAGTACATCCTCCCCTATCTTTTTCAGTGCAGCCATGGCGCCCAAATATGACGGCTTGTCCCACTGTAAGCTGGCTCTGGTGTTTGCAGTGCTCATGGACCTGTTGGGTGTGATATCCCTGCTACTGGGAGTCTTCGCTCCACTGGAGATCCAAGGCAGAGACTTTGGGGATCTGCTGGTGTACTCAGGAGCTCTGCTGGTAGTAATGTCCCTGGCAGGCTGGGTCATGTGGTACAGTGGCAATATTGAGGGTCTGATCTCCAAAAAGGATTATGGGAGAACTGATGGAGTTATGGACCGCCTTGCCCGCTCCGTGAGCCGCAGGATACGGATTCCCAGGACTCACAGCAACCCGACATAGGAAGTTGGGCCCAAGGATGCCAACTGACTGACCTGTTTTAACCAGTTGTTTTATGTGTACTACACTCGGGGTTGTACTGTAATAGGCTATACTGTAAATTCCAATATATGAAGATTAAAAAGATGAATCTGCTGTTTTAATTTGTTTTGTTGTCCATTCATCTGCTGATCTAACTGTTTATTTCACCAGTTTAAGGCAAAGTAACTCAGAATGAAAGTTACTGCATTAACCATTTAAGACATTTTAATGACAATAATCATGTTTCCAAGTTCAGCGTCAACAAATACTCAAGTCTTAATTTGCATTCCAAGAAGCATAAGGAGACCCAATGAATACACAAACTTGTAATTGCACATAAATACTGACACCATGAATTTATCGCCCTTATTTTACAAAAGATAGTGAAATCAAATCAAAACATAAAACAAATGAAGACATCCGAAGACATGAGGCTGATAACTGACAGAGAAAATAAATAATTTCTGACAACAAGCCCTGAAGTTGTTCATTTACAAGAGGGGATATCACATATTTTTTATACAGACACATTCAAAATGTGCTGTTTGTAGTTAGACCATATGCAATGTGAAGGGGAAGAACAAACATCACAATCAAAATAAATGATCCCACATCAGGAGATAAGAAGTGTCATTGTCTGTGCCGTACAGTACACTGAGAGAAGACCAACACCTTTTCCAGTTCACAACAAAGTATGTACACAACAGCTTCAAGAGCAGCCACATTATTTAGTTAAACTTTATGATCAAAAGATGTTGGACAGACAGACCTGGTGCCCCCTGGGAGGAATAAAGAGCTGCATGTCAGGGAAACTGAATGCATTTTTAGTGCAAAGGTAAAACAAAATTAAAATAAAGAAGAACTAACAACAATCACGCAACTAAATTATATAAAGTTAGATGAAGGCAAACAGTCAGGTATCAACATTCATCAGAAAAATCCAGTCAAAACATAGATGTTCAAAATTAAAAAGGTAAACAAGGATGAAACCACATTTCCATACATACAGACACACTCTCTCTCTCTCTCCATGAAAGCACCATTTCCAATGTTGTCTCTAGCTTTGCTGGTGTGCAGTACATGACCGCTCCATCTTTATCTCATTCCTAAAAAGATAGAACTAGGAGATGATCCATGTCAGAGGGCAGAGCTGGGCACAGAGGGGGTGGGATTCTGCCAGATGATCATGTGACTGCGTTCAGACCGCTGAGGTGTAGCTTGGGACAACTCAACAGATCCCTCATTCGCATCGTCTCCTGAAAAGGAGTACGGCTCGGTCAGGCACTATACAGTATAAACAAAGCACTGACCAAACAGTAAATAAATGCAATCCAATGCATCAGACAGTTTTTAAACAATTTCAAACAATGATATTTTCCTTCAACTCACCAATTCGTAAGTTGATGTAGCCCTCTCCTCCACTGAGGATGAGCTGAGAGGAAGTGACATTGCTGCTGCCAGGAGAGACGATCAAACAACCTGTTGGGGAAAGATGTCACCACAAGACAGATACTGCATGCAAGCACACTCTGAAGGATCTCCCTCAATTAACAAGTTGTCAAAAACATTTAGCGTGTTCGGTTTAAAACAATCAGATTCTTACCAGGTGCAGCGATGATGAACCTGACAGCTTGTCTATGTCCGTGGTAACACAGCTGGGCTGATGAAATGGAGCAGTATGGGATGGAAACAGCCTCTGATGCTGTAGACGGTCATCAGTTTATTTTAGATAGAGCACAAAGATTCAAGTACCTATACTCTCAATCTAAATTAAACTCACTTATGGATAATGGGATGGAGAAAATGGCCCCCCCTCCTGTGCCCACCCACAGACGGCCAGAGATGACTGTGAGAGACGAGATCTGGAGAGGGGAGAGTGTCAGGAAGGCCTGGCCTACAGAGGGAGACAGAAGCATGTTAGCTGAGCTGCAGGAACAAGCTTAAGATCAAAGTTGCAAAACAAAATGTTCATTTTTTTTTAAAATTCAGATAAGGCATAATCACATAATCAATTTAGTGTCTGTAGTCTTTTGACAGCTGTATTATCCTCTTGACTGTAACAATAACTGCTCTTTTTCTAAACTTTAGCAGGTAGTCAGTTTGACTATGAATTGCTTCAACACACCTACAGAGGAATTTGCACATACTGTTAAAGCCACAAAGATTGCTAAAATATATAACTGTATAACATATTAAAAGAAATATTCAAAAATATAACAGGTGGAAACGTATTTCCTCAATGAGAAAATTAAGAACAGGGAAACAACAGTGTTAGTTGTAGTCACCACTACCAGATTATAAAGTGTCCAGCTGATGACTTAACATTGAGCAGAACTGTTATGAGCTTAAACTGTGCAGGAAATGACTTCCCTATGCTGTAACATACTGTAGATTCCGGAGCTAATAGATAGTCAAACTGTACATGTCCAACTGTAAATATATTAGCTTTACATTTTAGATTAATTTGAAATACGAAATAAATACTGTCTCAGCACCTAATGTTTTAGTGACCAAAACAGTAAAATCGACTTCCTGTAGCGGCCGTCCTGTGGACCAGTCAAACAGTCTGAGGATCGGGTCGAGTCGGCAGGATGTCCAAACACCACTTCCACCAGCACACAGGAAACGGACCTGCTGCTCACTGCGTTCAGAGACTGAGAATGTTTGCTGCAAGGGCAAATAAGGAATAATGATGCTTGAGTTAACAACAATGTGAACATGAGACCCAAAGCAACATAGGTACCTCCGCTATTTCTTACCTCAACCTTCTTGCTGACAACGTCAACCACATGGACTTTGTTCCAATATCCCACCCACAAGCGGCCACCTTTTGCAAGGCAGCAGCGAATGGGCTGCAAAGGGTTTGATCCGAGAGGCATCACCGAGTGTGACTGCAGATTCCAGCCACCTGACAAACACAGCACTCATCGTTAAATGATTTACGCCACTAAGCATCCATTTTTGTCAAGAATGCTAAATGACGAAATTGATCAATTGAGACAGTCAGTTTTGCATTACCTGAACTGTGTGAGAAAAATGCTAAAGTCCCATCAGCTAAACCAGCTATGACTTGGTCCTGGGAATACCTGTCAGATTGAGTCAACAAAAAGCAGCGTATTCTCAAAGAGTTCTTGATGAAGACATGAACATAACCCAAAGTCACATTACGCTACTACTCAACCATGAACACAAATGTGTTTCAAACAGAACTCACTTGAGTGAATGAACACCTTCTGAGAGAGAAACAGACTGCAGGCAGCGCCTCTTGCTAGCAGAGGCTGAGTGAACCAGTATACTGTGAGACAGAGACAGTGGGAGAAAGAGGGGGGGGGGGGGGGGGAAAGACAGGGAGAGAGGGTTAGAGTGCTTTGCCAACATGCATTTTACTGAGACAGCTCTAATTATTATTGAAGAGAGCATGTTTATTCAGGACACACTACCTTCCTTCCTGAGTTCCGATCCACACAGTTCCCGCAGTGTCCCCTGACATAACAAGACCAGAAAGGACAGGAAGTAAGCAGTTATCAGTTTGGTATATAAGGAGATAATACAAGTACAGAATACATTCGATATGTTGTCTGTGGGCAGCTGCTGCAGCCCATTGTACTGGCACTGACCTACAGGAGGCACAGCACAGATGCAGAGAGCAGGAGCTGTGGGGGGGAGGCAGAACTGATCCAGTACTGTGTTAGACCGTGCTGGATCAATGATTGTAATATCACTGCAGGAGGCAGGGCCAGACACTACCCACACAGAACACTGGCAGAGAAGAACGGATGTGGAGTTTGGAAAGATGAGTGTTGTGAAACAACGTGTCCATGGGCAGCGTTAGTTGTGCTTGGATGGACGTTGTACATGGTGATTAGAGTATGACTACCGTTGTTATATAATCAGGGTAATGACAGACTTACTGTGGCCTCTCCTGAGATCTCAGGTGTGACTGCAACCGCACAGTTCAGCTGAAGAGAAAAATAAGTGAGGGCCCACATTTAAATGCACCAGAGGTTTAATGTAAAGGCTCCAAGGTTCTTGAGTTGGAGAGATTGGCAGTGAAAAGACCTACCTTAGCTGTGGAGTCTCTTTGATCCAGCAGTCTGAGCTGCATTAGAACAGGCACTTCCTTAGGCTCTGGCACAGGTTCGTCAGATTCCTACAGTGATGACAGTTAATCACCACGATTTTGTTAGGATTGTGGAAATGTACGGGTCTAGGTATGTTAAACACTCTGTATTAAGAAGACAAGATTTTTTTTTGCACAATGCGCAATTCAGGCTCAAAAAAAGCCCGGGGAGCTTTAAGCCATTTTAAAATCATGTACTCTCATACCCTCTCAGATTGCTGTATTTCCATGTGCCCGTGTGTGTGTTTCTACCTGTGTGTTGGCCAGCGGTGTGCTCCAGCCGTGTATCTGCCGTTTTCCAAGCGATTCCCAAATGTGGGTGCGAATTTCTCTGTAGAGTTCTCGCCTCCTGACACGAGGAGAGAGAGCAGCAGAAGAAGCAGATCTAAAGAGAATGCTTCTGCTGTTAATCAGCTTGACTGAGTCATTTTTTAATGATTACATTTTGTTGCAAACAACGATGTAAATAGAACACCATATGCAAGAGCGGCATGGCCAGAAACATGAGCTTACTCGGCATGAGTGTGACTGACAGCCGGTAGTTGTGGAGACCCCAGAGGAGAGCGAGTGAGCGATGGAGAAGTTGGGAGGGCAAATGCAGAAGGCGGGATTAGAGGTACCTTGGTCAGGCCAAACAAGCGGTTGAACCTTAAAAAAATAAGAATAATTATCAATATTTTATAAAGACCATAAAATGTCTGACTCAAGCAGTTACCAAACGCGCATAGCACACATGTTTATTTCAGTCGCTCTCTGTGTTGTGTCCATGTCACGCCAAATACCTTTACAGACAGATTCAGTATGAATATAAACAGCAAACATTCTTCCTGCTCAGCTGACATTGTTTACCTATTCAAACACTCCCAATGCTCAGGATCCTTTACAACAATATTAAGGAGGGTTATTTTGTGTAACTCCTAAACTCCAACATCTGTATTTTCAAGTACTTCTAACCAAATGAACCCTGAGCTATATTCCCACAATGTGTTTGTTGACTACAGGTTGCTTTATCAACAGAGAGCAATCTGGCAAAAATTCACATCTTGGCATTACCCAATTGTTTTTTTAATACACGGTATATTGTTTCTTATGTTATTGGTTTTATTCAAGGTATTTTGCAATAACAATATTTCAGTATCAGAAGGATGTTTTACTGCATGCTTTATCCTCTGACACACAGTAGCACAGGCATGTTCACCAGGCTCCTCCAGCCAACTGTAAGTGTGTTATGAGGGTATAAACTTCACTGCAAATTGAATTGACATGAGGATGGAAATCATAACAAAAACACTTACTTTCTCCAAACACTTGACCTTTTCTCTTCTGTTAACCTCTCATCTTTTGTTGCTCTAAAAAAAAAGAAATAGAGAAAGAAAATCAGGTTGGAGATTAAAATCCTGGAACACAATTGTTCTGGTTTTAAACTAATTGTTCTATTGGGACTGACATCAACTTTACTCAAACACATATACAACTATGTTGATTCAGTAGCAGAGTTACCTGAGTGTCTGACTACGTCTTACGGCTTCCTGCAGCTCAAACAGACGCTGCTTGTATTGGTTCTTCTCCATGACCACACGAGCCATTTCAGAACGAGAGAAGTTCCGCATGGATGCGGGTAGAGAGGCCTGGATGGAAA
This sequence comes from Anarrhichthys ocellatus, assembly GCF_004355925.1. Lineage (NCBI taxonomy): Eukaryota > Metazoa > Chordata > Actinopteri > Perciformes > Anarhichadidae > Anarrhichthys > Anarrhichthys ocellatus. Next base: position 5,207,924 of record NW_022280043.1, read on the forward strand.
GATTTATGCTATTTAATGGAGTGTATGCATCGGTTTCATACATCATACGCTCGCTTTGCAGCTACTGAATTAAAAACAAAACCTTCAATGATGTAACTGCTGAGTGATACAGTAGATTTGAAAATGACTTACATCGGGATCCTCAGACTGGCACGCTTCCAGTTCTTTCCGAAGTCTAGGAGAAATAGTGGATATAAAGCACAGAGTTATTGTAACAGCACTATATAGTATTATATCATACTTATGATAACACGTTTTCTTTTCATACGGTTAAAGAATGAACAGACCTCTTAGTTTCCTCCTCCTTCTCCTTCACCCGGCCCTCTAATCGTGAGACGGTTTCCTGAAGAGAGGTCACCTCCAGTTTAAGAGCGGACCGGTCATCAGTGAGCTCTACGACCCGAGATATCAAAGCCTTACGGGCAGCGTCTACAAACTCACTGAAAGAATACAAACAAAACACGTTGAAAGGTCAGCAATTTAAGATAATGAAGACAATCACTTTGGTAATGAGAGAAAACAGTTCCAACACATTAGTGACTGGAACATTTTCTCCTCTTATTCATTTGTTTGTACTGAAGAAAGAGACCCAAGTGTTTGGAAAGTCCCCCTGCACACTGGACCAGTCATAGCAAGATCAGAGAAATTAAATATAGGACTTACTGGGTGACTTTCAGTTCCTCACACTGAGAAATAATTTCCTCAAACTGGTCTGCATTGCCTACAGAGAACAAAGGAATGCTTGAACACACAGAGAAATATTGGTGATAATAGCAGGTATTCATATTTACTCTTCATTCAAATCCAACAAGGAATAACTAAATGAAATGGTGCCAAATAGTAAAAAAGGAAGTGATGCTTTATAAAACCTACGGCACGAGAACGTTTTCTCTGAACTGTACTTGCGTTTCTTGTTTGTGGGTATAATTGTTTCTCATAATTGCCAGATTATTTTCAAAAAAAACACCATCTGATCACATCTGTGATCACTTCCTCTGTGCCTCAATGCGGCACATTGCAGAACAAAGCCATTATTCAGTCTGCTTATGCAAAACTGTGTGATTGCTGGGCCATTTATTGTTTCGTTACGATGAAGCGAAAGCACATCAACCACGTTTGTGATAAAAGCTCTTTAAATATGTGAATTTACCTCTGACTCTGGCCCCTCGGTCCACACTCTCCACGTAATCCAGGCTCAGGTCTGACAGCTCAGAGAACAGAGAGTCATTGTTGCGCAGCTTGCACTCCATACTATCATCATCTTCCTCCACCACCTCCTCCTCCTCCATCATGTCTTTTTCCTGCCTCTCTCCTCCTTGCACCTCTTCTACTTTGCACTCCCTCTCCTCCACCTCCCTCATCTCGTCCTTCACGCTGGTCTCCGACTCATCTCTCGGTGGCCTTTTGGTGTTTGATCTAACCGGGGGGATACGAGTGAAAGAGTAAGAAATGTGACAAACTCGGTGAACCTTTGATTTGCTCTGTGTGAACTAGGGTTTAGTTAATGGTTACACATTTGTTTCACTAAAATCTGCAATTCAGAAAATCTAGTTTATGGTTTCAGATTATTACCTTTCAATTCCTCTGCCATGAAATAGCCTCAGCTCAGGAGTGGAGCTTATGATGTCATTGATAAATGTATCGGTGGCGGGGTTTACTGGAATGTTAATTGCCTTTCCTTTCTTGGCTACTAGATCTTCCAAACAGGGGGGACCAGACTGTGAATGTGGTCTTCGTATCATCTGCATAAAAGGGAGGAAACAAAAGCTACTTCTCTGCCAAAATGTTGTATTAAAATCAATTCAAAATATAGTTTTATGTGTAAGGTCAGAATGTGTTTACCTTTTCCTTCACACTGGATTCTGACAAGACTTGGTTGGATGGAAAATCATTATTCTTGAGACCCACATGATTCCTAAAAGTGTGACATAGTAAAGAAAAGCAACCTGAATAAACAATATAAAGTCTTTCTTACATGTTGCACCATTTTCATGCAGAGCTGTTGCCATTGCTGAATTATAGCCCGTGACCTTTGATTAATACCCAGCAACAACTGGTGTTTTATTTTGAAAATTCACACTAAATACATAAGAAATTTTTTTCCAGACTCAATGCTCAGAGATGAAATTATAGCTTTCTTGCTAACCCTTTCCACAAAAGTCTCATTTAATAACAGTGAAACATGGGAAATGTACAAGTGAGTTCCCAGGTGTGACGACAAAGCAAAAGTAAATTTACATTTGCAAAATGGTCTCAAACTGCCATCTTTCATTTCACTTATAGCCTTTCATTGTGATACACTTTCTACAGTATAAAAATGACTTGTGATAAAGAAGTGCTGCATAACAACAACCTTAAAGGAGAATCTCTTTCAGAATCCTTTCTCTTTTCCAAAAGTTCCCAATATGTGTGAGCCAGCTGAAGGAGAGAACATCAGTGATACGTAAAAAAATACAGGAATGACCGAAGAACTTCTAAATATTGTAAGATGTCGTTTAAGAAGTCACTGCGCGGTGATACAAGAGACTGAACAACAGTATCGGACCTTGTTGTGAGTATGCCTCAGTGTGCTCAGTTCTCTACTCAGATTAGCCTTCTGGTCCTCCAAGGCCACCACTGCAAGAAACAAATAGCACGTCGCTTTAGAATTACTGAAAACTTCATAGGATGTAGCTCTTCTTCTGCCAGATTTTAAAAATGTATCTAATCATGACATGACACATGAATGAGAAAAATTGGAAATTCACACCGTTAATATTCAAATACTCACAATGATCCGCTTGCTGTCTTGCTTTCTTCTCTAGCTCTCTCCCTCGCCGCTCTCTCTCCTTTTCCCTCCCCCTCAAGGCTCTCCTGTCTAGTTCAATTTGGTCATCCAGCTCCAGATACCTCTAAAGAAAACAAAACGCGTTAACTAGCTTTGAGCACGGACAACAGCCTACATTCACCGCTTTGAAAAACACTACATCAACACTTTCTTCAATCCCCACCTCTTGACTTGCTTTCCTGAGGGCTTTCTCTGCTTGGTATCTCTCCAGCAGCTCTTCCCGCTCAGCTTTCTCTCTCTCCGCCTCCTCCTCCCTGTCTCTCAGCTGGGCTTTGCAGTTGGCCAGCCCCTCCAGGACCCACACAAAGATGGGTACCAGCGACTCCACCACACCTTCACCATGGGTCTCAATAACGGTCTGTGACGGGGCAAAGCAGCAGAGCGGGAAACCATTCAGACAAACAGGGAGTGTTTTTGTTTTTCTTGAAACAATAAATGGCATAGAAGGGAAATGTAAGTGGAAAGGAGCTTTACCTGTAGCTCTGAGTACAGTTTTCCTGCCTCTTCACTCACAATGTTGGGGTCCAGCTCCACCTCCCCTGTCCCACAAAGCACTCTCTCACTGTACTCCATCAGTCAATTATCTTTATCTGCCGTATTAGCTGTCAACTGTTAACGGTTTCCTCAACTCGACACCGAAGGTAATAAGCCAATTCTGTTGCTCTTCTGACTACACTTCCTCACCACCTACTACAACTAGTTTATCTGGCTTTCTAACATGTCTGCTAACACCAGCACCACCCATCCTTCACACCTTTATGCTTCATTTATCCTTCACAAAGGCAGCACCATCTTAGACTGCACTAAACTAGTCGTTACTGTACTGTGAAGTGGATCTGATGTCAGGGGGGCGTTTTAGAGTCCATCCTGGGAAAGAAAAGAGGAAAGTATAATTAGATATAATGATAATTAGTATCTTCTACACTGCAGCTAAGTTTATGTGCAAAAGTTCAGTCAACTGTTTTGTGCAATATGCAAGCTTAGGCATGCTTCTTCCCCCCACTAATTACCATGAGCTTATACATAGTTGAACATGGTCATGAGCTTTTCTGCTATTACAATCTGTGACTAATAGTAATAGTTTGTTTAACAGCAAACAAAGCATCTGCTCAGTAAGGATGACATTTGAATTGAAATGGTTGGTTTTACACTAATAAGATATTAATTTAAGATCAGTAAGGCATTAGTGGTCAGGCTTGTACATGCTTTCATGCCCACATGGATTTCTCTTTAAAGTCACCGTTTTGAAAGGCAGACCCAAGTTAGCCGTATGTATTCCTATAGGCTGAATATATGGAAATCACCCAACAATTCATTGTTTGAGTCATTTCAAGCAAAAATGAACATTCCCTAGTTTCACCTTCTCAGTTGGGAAGATGTCCTGCTTTATTTTGTCTTATGTAATTGTAAACTGGATATATATTGAACTGTTTGTGCAATTATTTTTGCATTTATATATATATATATATATATATATAATTTATGATTCTGACAATATCTTTTTGTTTTAGAGTCTCGCTAATAAGCTTTAAATACCCTTTTGTTGTTTATTCTAGCTCAAGAATAAAGACACAATGCAGTTTTCTGTTCAATATCTGCGCATCTCTCATACGCATTTATGTAATGTACAGCACAGCAGAGACAAACCCAAACGACAGTTTCTTTTGCGTGTGTAAAGGGAATTAAATTGCACACAAAAGTTTGCATGTAAACCCACTAACGAGTTTGTATGCGTCGATAAGTCAGCTACTTCGCCTTCATGGTAAGCTCAGAAGAAACACAGACCTTTGAAAATGAAACACTTGAATTGACATACTGTATGAATAAGTAACATGACTGACAGTGGACACCTTGGCAGATCTTTGGCAACAAGCTTACAAAGTTGTAACTTGACCAAAGAACGAGCCGAGTCGTCGCGCTGCTCGGCTGCCGTTTAACACACTCACCTGAACGACGGACTCCTCCGTAACTTTCATTTCACAGCCACAAAACATTGCATTTCCAGCTGTTTTTTCTTCGGGGGACGATATCAATTACACATAAAACGAGTTTAAAAAGGGGTTGTTGTTTGACTCTGACGTGTAGCGACGAGTCGCCAGTCCGGCCAATCAGAGCGCTGTGATTGTCGGCTGTAACCAGTAGCGGGGAAGAAGAGGCGGGACGTGGGCAGTTGTGTTTTCAGAAGGGAAAAAAAAGTTTCCTGAAACTTGAACCTTGACACGTGACCACGGAGGTTGCAGCGGGCTGTCAGGTGATCGGAGTAATGCGGTCCAAGTCTGATACCTGTCGAAATACTTCACATACCTGAGAAGTCATAGAGTCTATTACCCCGTGTTGCTCCAAGTGATAAGAATGGTATCAGAAAGTCAACAGTGTTTGTTTTGTGAAACGCTGCTTCTCGGTAAAGTGATTCAGGTGTAATGTTAACAAAGGAGGCAACTGAGCTCTTTTGTTATTATAGCGGCATCCCTGCAAAACCCTCAAATGTCCTGTAAAATATTCAGGATGAAAACAGCTTGGACAAATGTAGTTACTATTGCATACAGTGAGTGACAGGAGACACCAACATGAAGGCCTAATGTCACTTGATGAGGTACGCTACAGTTCCTTTAAAGTCCAGCAGATGGAGGTAACACATTTCCCACCTCTTGGTCCTCTCTTTCTGTCTTCACCCTTTTTGTTGATGTTGTTGGTTTCTGTTATCTTCTCTTCATACATCCACGGTTGACCTGCACTTAGTAGCCCTTTAAGATAAGATCCTGTCCTGCTTTTCTGAGCCTTACTTCTTCATATCTCCCACTCTGCATTGTATTTATTCCAGAGCATAACATACATCTTCCACATCCACCTTGTCAGTTATTTATATTAAAGGGGCAGTTCACTCACTCAATAATACGTTTGCCTTCTTTTATACAGTCTATGACTTTTACAAAGTACAAAAAAAATGAAAGAGCAAACAAACAAATGTATCCCAAACAATGTCAGGTTTATGATTAGAACAGAGCCGTATAAAGAGTAGCCTCAACGGAAGTTCAAGATGCTGCTGTAGTATAATACTTTTTGTATTTAGTATTATTCTCAAGTTAGTTACGTTCATTTTAATCAGTTGTGCTGATAATATCTCTTTCTTTAAAGGTCTTACCTTTTAAAAGTCCATCACTACGTATTTGTTTTCTGAATGAATTAATGTGGTTGCACTTTTCTCACACACACAAACAAACACATTTGACATGTAGTTAATTTATTACATACACTGCATGATCTGTTTATATGGTTCATGTACAATAGCCAGTCCCAAGAACAAAAGAAAATGACATGCATCATGAGCATAAACTGTGGTAAGCAGTGGTGGAAGAGGTACTACAAAACACTTGAATAAAAGTAGCAATACCTAAATATAAAAAAAACACCACAAGTAATTGTCCTGTATTCATTATTTCACTTAAGTAGATGTAAAGTAAATAAAGTAAAAATTAATAAAGTGTTCTTCAGGCAGCAATATGGTAATTTAATATATATCAATGCAACAAATCATACACAACAAAGCATATAAACCTTTTGTAAAATCTTGATAATCAAATGAACTAGTAAAGATAGCTGTTGATATAAGGGAATATGTTGTGTTATGTTTGAGACCAAAATAGCATTTCTACATAATTGAGAGGGAGGAGCAGTTTTTTCATGTCCAGTACGACTTTCTCAGACTTTTCCCAAGTTTCTCTTATACTCTGTCAATAATTCTTCTTTATACTGTGACTTTTTTAATTACCCTCCCACTCTCTACAATAACTTCTTTTCCGTCCTCTCTCTGCTCTCTGGACATCTCTCTCTTCTTCTTCGTCAGGAGGTAAAATGCCACCACACTTCCCACTGTCACAAAACTGATGGTCAGAATCACAAATCCCAGTGCCAGTAAGTGAGAGGTTCCTCCTTCAGACCGGTTCAGTTGGTCCCAGAGCCCCACAGCAACACAACTGAAGCCGATGAGAGTTCCCCAAAAACCAAAGGCCAGCATACAGGATCCACAAGACAGCTCAACACCCCCAGTCACGACGGTGACGCCCGCCACCGAGACGATCCCTCCTGGTAAGGTCACTGTCTCAGATTTAGGGTCGTAGGTGACAGTAGAAGTGACATCTGATAGAGTTGAAGGATCAAGTGTTTCCATCTTGGCTGTCATGGTTGCTTTTTATTCCTTTGTCAACTGGTCAAAAGTGATTTTTCTTGCAGATTCTTCTTCTTTCTTATGCCTACAACATGACACATAGTCCTGATTAAAAAAACCTGTATCATCCGGTTTCCCCATTTTTTTAATCCCCTTATGTATTTTAAAGATTGGAGAAATTATCTCATCCCTAGTTCTAACTCTTCATTGAAGCTATGTTGATGTTTACACCAAGTGAAATATTCAAACAATGTTGTTTTATTTCACCAAAAGATGTCTTGTAAATCATTTACACGGTTACCAAAAAATTGCTTGAAATATTTAGTATTTTGGGAAAATTTGGGAACTCCACAACAATTTGAAATAAAGATCTGTGGGTGTGAACAATCTTTGTGTCTACAGCATAAGTATGTAAAGACTGACTCACTGGTTTGCTGGGTTTTGAAAATATAGAATAATAATGCTATTTTATCATTGATAATTTAAAAGGAAAATCGCAAAAGTAGGTCCAAGTGTTTCAACTTAACTGGGTTAAGATACAAAGCAACTGAGTTAAAGGTCAGATACAAATAGAGGTGAAAATCTTCTTTCTCTGGAACAACAAAGGTTGGAGCCTGCATGATAACTATAATGCCCTCATGCCATCAAACTGCAATAAGCTTCAACATAACCCAACGGACAATAGCAGGTCTGGAACTGCAAAATCATGTTATGCGGACAAAATTGCTGAAGCCCATTACAATCAAAAGAACACAAGTCTCCCGAAGATGCATATCTTTACTTTTTGGATAGAATAGAATATGAAAGAGTTGGACCCCGGCTTGCACCAGATATTTGGAAATGTATCTCTGTAAAAAGTATGGCATTGCTTACCTCAGTGATGAATCAGGACCTCAGATGTCAGTGAAGGTCCCTTAAATTCATAGATGTGACTTATTTTAGTCCAGGTATGTGAGGGATTTAGTGAAAGCCTTAAAGTGCTGCTGGCTTTCTCTTTGGACAATAAGTGTCGAAATGTGAGCAGGGGCCCCGAGTGCTGTTACTTTTATCATGTACGTCACAACCCGAGGCCTCACAAGATGGTGGACACAAATGTCAAGATTGTTGTCACTGTGTGTTTGTTCCTCTCTTCCCTTGTGTTCAGTAGGAAGCTCTTGTCTGTCATTAACCATCATTATAACCCATTACCAGATATTTATCTAGGAACAACTCCCTTCCTCTTTTCCTCTTTTTCTTTCAGTCTTAAGAGTTGAGGTGTGTCCCACCAAGGCATTGTTTGGGCTGAGAGTGGACTTTTTTCTTTTCTTTTTTTTCCTGTTCAGCTTTACATTTTCTCATGTCACTTGCAGCAGGGTGCATATTATTTATTTCATCAGTACTTTCACTTCTAAAACTGTGTGACTTTGAAACATGACATGTACTTTTCAACAATGAGACTGTCTTGAAATATTGGGCATGAATATGATAGAGCTGTCTCTACTGTTACAGAGGGCATGTTGAAAAGTCACGTTGTTATCGGGTCGTTTCATTTGGGACATGAACAATTAAAAATCAATCGCAAATTTAAAATTTAAAAAACTTAAATTGCAAACAAATTATTTATCTGCGTGAGTCTTTCACCAAGTGCAGAAAACAAGCAAATGAGTGGGCATGACCTGTTGACACTGAGTGGGGCGGATTTACAATATATATTTCAGCGCTGACGTAGATCTGGCTCACAGGTCGATGCTGTCACACAGGTGAAGCTTGATATCGCCAGTTAATTGACTTTAATGCTGTCAATTGGGATGCAGCCAGTTGTGAGACACTGGCCTAATTGCAGATATTTCTAGATGTGTTGACTTCTACCATCAATAAACTTCAACCTACTGTATACTGCACTATTTTAATTTTAATACTTCACCGCCTGCAAAGTAAATATATATCCTTTTTATTGTCGCAAAGCAATGTAATAGCCGCTATTCATGATTTGTAATTTCTGTATTAAGTAAGTGTCAGTAATCCTATAAGTAACAATTACACTTACTTAAAGTAGTATTAGTGCTTAGATGCTATAGATTGTGGTTAGACATCAATATTATATGAATCCTCACATTCATCACAAGTAGAAAAAACATTTATGGCCACAAATCCTTGCTTGCTCTAGCAATTAATTGAGGCGAGGGTTCGGGTCAAGTGTCAGCAAGTGATTTGTGGAGAGGAGGGGGTAATTCTATTGGCAATGGCACTCAGAGGATGATGATGATGATAGTAATTGGCTAAAAGTTGGATTGGGTGGAAGTGCGCGGGTCGAGTAATCCAATAGACGGGCTCACTGAGCATTCTTATGGGGCAAAGAAAATCCTGCTGCAAAAATAAGACACGGATGAAAATCATCATACAGTGTAAATAAGAAGTGCTACTAAAGCTGTCAGTGTATGCTTTCATCTGTCCGGTTTCACAACCATGTGCAACGTTGTAACACAAACACTGCCAAGTTAGTCAGAAACAATATTTAAGACAATCAAGATAATACTCTCAGTCTCATCAAAGCAGACTGATGATGTAAATGTGTCAGCCAAAGTGAGTTTGATGTTCTGATTACTGTCCAGTATGGTGATGGTTGTTGACTATAAAGATGGAGACGATACAGAGAAAGCCTCAAAGGACTGGGCCTGAGTTAGAAGGGACTGGTGTGAAAGAGTCAAACCAGTGAAAATGAAGGCAAAGTAATAAGCATGTTTGTGTCTGTCAGTATGTCCAACAGGACGCCCTTAGTGCACGAGACAATACTTTTTGACAGGAAAAGTCAAGCCCAGGACCAAGAAAGGCTAAAAATAATGAGAATTTGGCAGCCCAACAACAAAAACATAACTTTGCAGAGTAAGAAAAGACGGAAAAAAGGTTTAAACATTTGGCTCAATAAAACAAACCCAGGCTAGTGACAAAAAAAGTCAGTGAAAGGACATCATAGCTCACGTAGGACAGGAAGGAGGTGGTGCACGTAGTGAAGATGATGGGAAGGGCGTAGGTGGGATTGGAGGTAGAGGGGAGTTAAACTGCCTGGACAGATGGTAGTCTGGAATTAGATGTTAGTGGTCAACTAAACCCTTTGGAAGGTAACTACAGAAATATCAGACATACTGCGGAAGAACTTAAAGGTAGCTTTGAAAAAACCCACCTGGTGCCACGTTAACAGGGTTTCCCACAACATGTCTGCTGATGTGTTGCTCAGTATATAAAAGTAATGAAAAAGCTTTTATGATTCTACAAAATATTTGTCAATTTCACAAAGTGGTTGTAACCAAAAAGGATACAGTGAAAAGTATTGAACCTCTGTTGATTGATCAATATAGGATTATGGAAGACTTACACTACCACAAGGCATAACTCAGAATTCTTACATTTTATAAATAATTTAACAGAGAAATGAACTCTACACTGCCATATGCTGTAGATCTTAGACTTCCAGAACCAATAGAGAAAAGTAGGATACTGGGGTTCATTTTAGTCAAAAGCTGAGCCACCTTAAATCCCGCATTAACAGAATTAGCCCACTTGGATTGTATTTCCCCTCTGCCCTCCTTATCGCTCACTGTCTCATGGTTGAGACACATACTCAATGCTCCAGCCATCATCTACCCACACAACACACAGGTAAAGCCGTCCCTACATTTGGATCATCCTCACGATGTGATTTCTTTATAGTAGTTTGATCAAATTCAGGATTTCATATGTGGACTGTACCATATGTGTAAATACTTTTTTTTTTGCAATCACTTGCAGGGTTCGACAGGAGAGGTCAAGCCAGTGAAGCAATATTTTCAACAAAGGGGAAGTTCAAGTGGCACAGGACAGGAAAAACTCATATTTGCCTGTGATTGTCAGAACTGACAGATTACTAAGACACTTAAAGCAACTACCATGGGAAATACTACCAGTAGCGCACTATCAAAGGAGATCCTGGAGGACCTCAAGCTCACCACCATATTCAGTGAAACTGAGATCTCCCAGTGGTACGAGAACTTTCAGAAGCAGTGCCCGACGGGACGCATAACACCAGAAGAGTTTGAGCAGATCTACATCCGCTTCTTCCCTGACAGCGATGCCAAGAGCTACGCACGACATGTGTTTCGCTCCTTTGACACCAACGATGATGGCACTTTGGACTTCAAGGAGTACATCATCGCACTGCACATGACCTCCACTGGGAAGACGACGCGAAAACTGGAGTGGGCCTTCTCGCTGTTTGATGTAGACAAGAACGGATACATCAACAAGACAGAAGTGACGGAGATCTGCCAGGTGAGGCGGAACACAGTGATGTGTAAGATGAGAATGAAATAATTAGACGCTTCAATTGTGGTTCTAGTATGACAAAAAAATAATGATGGTATCAACTATTTCTATAGTGTGATGATGTGTCTTACCCTAAACATTCCCATTCATATTTTATGGAGAGTAGCATCAAACCATGTTGACTAAGAGTGCCAAAGACAGAAAGACTATTTTATTCCACCATAATGTTCATCTTTATCGCTGCTATAAACAGATAATATCAGAAATTTAAGTTGTTCTGTTGCCCATAGTCCTCAGAGAAATGTTTTATTCGAGGAGGTCAAAGCTACAACAGACAGACAAAATAAGAGGATTACTTGACATCATGCAATACAATACAACTGCCCTGTAGTTTTTACTTATTTTTTTAAGTTTATAATGTTCAATGTTCCTTTAAATTTCTATTAGAGCGAGGTGTTGATGATTATTGTTGGGCCGCATCATATTTTTAGGACTTCCTGGTACTTTGATCACTTCCTTTGAGGTCCATGTAAAATGAGTTGTTATATATTGAAAAGTAGGTCTCAGTGCTAATTGCCAGCCCAATTAGCTAGTCTATTTGAACCTCAAACCCCCGATAATCTCTGTGATTACAGGGTTAACTGTCAGATAATAGGCAGTCGTACTCTTAAGCAAGACTACTCTTGTATTGCTCTGTGTCTATAGAGGGACTGCTCATCAGCCCTGAGTCTAATCCATGTTTCTTTTATTCATGAGGCTGCCACTTTTGACTGTTCAACGCATTTATGCTGATCACTGTATAATAGTTGTTAAACATTGTATTCAAATCATTAAAACTCAGTCAGATGGAGGTTATACAGTTTCTTATCTTCTTTTTTAAAGACAAATGATATTTCATTGTAAGTGGTTTAGACAGATCAGCTGTCTATCCAGCTGATATTGTAATGGGATGTAATTGCTGGCCAACTAGCCTGTGTTCATGTGCATCACGTTTACAACCGAATAGCTACATTTTAAAGCCACACTGACAAAAGTTCAACAAACTACAACAGAATCAGACTCTGTGGAGAGGTAGTGAATTAACAGATCTACTATATGCATTTAAACTAACATCATTATTGCAGAAAGATAATCCAGAGTATCTGTTTTCCTTTTTGGATTTGAAGTGGGAAGCAAGTAAGTGAGGAAGGTAGGACTAGCCAATAGTTACGTCCAGTGTAGTATACTACACTAATAGGATATAATAGACTAGTTCAGAGAGGGTGTAAAAACAGTGCATCTTGAGGGTATCCACATTTGTGGCTGCTTGATATAGATCTGTTTTTATTATTTATAAGTTAGTAAATGCCATTCATCTATAAGTGTGAACTATATAGACAACAAGATCAGAGGGGCAAGATGGAGGGACAGTCCAGGGAGAAAAGAGAGGACATCTTGGTGTTTGGCCTGTGGCCTGAGTCTTGGCACTAATCCATGTTAATCTAGGTGTCTTAAATGTGGGAGATGAGTGCTTCCCCTCTAAGTGGGACACACACTTAAAGGCCTGAACCTAAAGTGCACAGTCATTTGATCATTTACAATCCGTTGGATCTAAGTGGCATATTCCAAATTCATTATCTCTGAGAAATGACACACAGGCCTGATTTTGGTGCCATGGGCGGCTTGATTATTAATTTATTCACTTTTAACTTGTAGAGTCTCCATTTTAATTGTGATGCCCAAGCCCTCCAGGATTGCTCTCTTAGCTACATTTGGGAGGCAGATCAGCTGTCATGTGGGGATTGCAGGCTACATTTTATGTAAGATTTAATTGTAGGGTACTTGATTTGGTTGTTTTCAGCCAAGTTTTACAGAGTATACGATGACTAATGACAGTAATCAGGGACTAGACATAAGAAAATGTGTTGGCCTGTAGCTTTTCTCGAAATGTCAAGTTGTTTTGCATGCGACGCTCTATACAACACAAAACACTAATTAACTTGAACTTACTCACTTCGTCCTACAGGCTACACGCTTCTTGGCTTGCACACATTTCTTTTATGTGCTGTGTTGTGCTGTTGACTTTTCATACATAATTTGTGTGAGAGAAATGATGCAGCGTTATCACCGATCTTATACCCAACCCCCCTCTCAGGCCATATTTAAGCTGATCCCCAAGGAGGACCAGAGCAAGCTACCAGAGGATGAGAACACACCCGAGAAAAGAGCCAACAAGCTGTGGTCGTACTTCGAAAAGAAAGACAACGGTAAAGGAAATAACACACGCATGTCTATACATTGTGCCCCAGCCGTACATGACAGGTCACTGTGTTCTTATTACTATGTTCTTATCACTATGTACTTATGTTGAGGAGAGATGAAATCAGTGTAAGCTCTTTCTACCTTTCCTCAACAGCTGCTCTTACATCCTGTGGTGAAGATTACATTTTACAGCTTTTTGGCTTAACAATAATACGAGCAATAAATCCACCTGGGGCACGTCCCTCCAGTTACAGCATCACATGTGTCATGCAAGCTTTATTATGTATGTAGCAGCCATGTATCATGGAGCCTAAAGGGATTCCACTGCTTTGCATGCTACTGTCATCCAGACCAGCACAGCCACACAGGAGATAAGAATGGATTCCTTAAGATAAAGACGTATTATTGAACCTCATCTTTACCCCACGCTTCTTACTTTACATCTCGTTTACTGTTTTCTCTTCCTGTCTTGTTTCCCTCATAGAGCGACTGGCCGAAGGAGAGTTCATCCAAGGAGTAATTGAAAATGAGAATGCAATGCGTCTCATCCACTATGAACCAATTAAACAATAAAGTCATCCTTACTTCGTCCACTCTCACTAGATACTTTCATTTCTTCCTCATTTCCTTCTGAGCCTCAGATGCTTCCTCCCCCCTCCTCTTTGATCCACTCAACCGCTCTGTGTAAATACTCCTTTCTGCAGCATTGGTTATGTCATATTGATGATAAATGGATATCAAATAGAGGCTAAAAGAGGCAAATTATGACGTAGTGTTTAAAACGTGTCTACAGATAAAAAGATTTATGGTGACTATATTGATGCAATACATATTATATATATACAAAGAATATGTATGATGAATATTGTCCTATTGTTAATCTTTTAAATGATTTGAATTCAATTTTGGCTCTGGAGAAATTAATGGTAATGACTATATAAGTATCACACCTGATCGTTAGCTCATTCATTTTTTTTAACAGAACTGGAAATGTCTTAATAGAGGTTGTAGCTCTTACATGATGTCTATTTACTCTACAATCAATTAAAGGTTTTCTCATAAATCTGTGCTTTGAAAATCAATTTATTTGTATTTCCCAGATCACAGTGAATTCTCCTATGACCTGGAAACATACTGTAAAATATAATGCTAACAAAAATGGTGCTTTAGGTTTTCAATTATGTTTATCCCTTACAGTAAATCCAGGAGTATCCCACACGTAAAGCCAACAAACATTTAAGGTAGATTGTGGTACACTTTTTTGAAAATGTTGCACGGTATAATTTTACGTGAAACACAATAAATACCTGAATGTAAAATCCAGTTTAAAACAAGTATTTCCCTGAAATTATTCATGGTGCAGATTGTTTATGTATGTATGTATGTGTGTGTGTGTGTGTGTGTGTGTGTGCGCGGCCTGTCGGTGTGCGTGTCTGTGTTTCTTTCCAACTTTCAGTCTGACCCCCCCCCACCCCCCCCCCCCCCCCCCCAGCCCTCCATCCCTTCACATGCTTTCCATCTCTCCTCACTCTATTCCCCCTTCTTTCCATCCAACTCGGGATTACTGGTTTACACATAATCTTCTGTTCAACATCAGAGAGCAGACTTTTCAAAATCTCTGTAATCTTTCTTTCACTGTGTGTGTATCGTATGGGTTCGTCTGTGCATCTGCAGAGAGACTGTGTTTGTTTGCATCAAACGTTGGTCACAAGCGAGAGAGGAGATTGAAAAACAAAGCATGTCGTCACTCGCATTAATGAGAATATATTGTGTATTTAAAGGACAGGCTGATCCGTTAAGGTTTTCAACAGGAGAAGAAACATCGACCCTGTCTAAGCAGTGAAATGATCGTTGTCCTTATACATTGCATGTTGATATATAAACAATACAATTATTTAAACATGTATATGCCTTTACATATTGAGACACACATTTACTTTCCTAGCATGAGGCACTGAGAAATACCCAGAAAACACGCAGTCTTGCATGTCAGTGTGACATATTTATATACTATAGTCTTTGCAGTTTGGTATGCATTGATTTGACCGGCCTTCAACCACAAATTAATATTTCCCAACTTCACTGAAAGTCATAGTGAAAGAAAAGAAAAACAGGATCTATTTGCTCACGTTGATCCGTCTTCAGCACGGTGACAGCATCTTTCCTTTTTCAGTTTTTCAGGCCTTTTAAGTTGATGGATATAAAAAATCCCTTAACAAGGTGAATCAACTCGGTCCATGGCCTCATCCATCTCATCCATCTCTCTCTCACAGTCTTCACACCCCTCTGAGCCACAGCCTCCGACCAAAACCAGCGTTGGTACATCCCCATTTCCCACTCCAACCACACTGCCATTCGGGGCCCACGCTACGTCGATCATGCCGTCTGGACACTGCAACAGGCCGCTGACAGAGTAGAGCCCGCCTCCTGGAACGACCTCGTCATAGGAAGGAGCATGAGTGGCGGCTCTTGCTTCCTCCAAACGGAGCCTCTGTTTGCGACGGAGCTCGATGATGGTCTTTGTGTAGGAGTTGAGTGTGACCACAGCCGCCCCCATACAGCAACTGAAGGACACCCAGGCAAGGCTGGGAACAGAGGGAGATTTAGCATAATTAAAGAGAGAAGACAAACATGTAAATAACAAGTACGTACATGCTTTAACAATACAGGCTTGTATGCTGTCCTAAAAGAGAGGCCACCTACGCAAAAGACCAGCCGTAGTCCCAGGACTGAGGCCTCCAGTCTTTGGGGCCCACAATGACTGTCATCTGAAACACTGTGGTGAACATCATATGGGCCACCATCCCAAGAAGACCTATATGGGGGTGAAACAAACAAACCAGACAGAAAAAAGAAAGATGGCCATGTGAATAGAGAATTATATATGGAGGAGGAGGTTGTTGTTAGTTAGTTAAAGAAAAACGAAAATGTAAAAATGTAAGGATCCACTGCGCCTCACCTGATAACACAGTACAGATAGCTGCATAGGCATTAATTTTTAGCGAGTGCATCTCTTTTTTGGAACACAAGACTTCCAGCCACATCAGTAAGAAGCCCATCCCCAGCAGACCGATGTACGTAAACTCTGAAATCACTGAGAGCCAGAGCACACCTACAACATTGAAAATACAAACAAAATTGACACACACAAATCCATATACAATTTCTTTTAATAATTTCACGTTCTTTATATATCGGCTGATACACAACTCACCTTGTGTTTCTCCAGGTGTTAACTCTATAAAGCTTCGACACTTCTCCCCTGCCAAACAAATTTATAGATATGAACAAAATGGAGACAGAGTATAGAGAGTATAACTAATAACGTGTGTATGGACGTGTGCTTTGTGGCCTCACCATCGCTGTGTTTCTCACAGCTTTCCCAGAAACCAGTGTGGAAGTATCTAAAAGCAAACTTGTCTTCTCCCGTCTCCCAGATGTACTGAACTGCGTTGGCCAGCTGCCTCTGTCTGATCTTGGCCAGCTCGTCCCTCCTGGCTGGAGACAGTGTGCGGTTGAAGGGGTTCTGGGTAGGACTCTCTGTGTGACCGCACAAAAGGATGACAATGAGAAGAGCATCTTAGGTATATTTTTCCACTTGCTTATTCCGATTATGGATAGTGAGTTGGTGGCAGGAGTAGAACCAAACATGCGCTGGGTGGACCAATTCTTCACAGCAAACCAATCCAGACCTGCACTAGCGATATCATGCAAACATTAAACAAACTCAGGACCCTTTTCCTATCAGGTACCAGCATTAACAACTGATTCAACTTACAGTCCATGTAAGAGATCCACAAACACTGAAGTGCATACTGAACACATGTACATCATGCGTAGAAGCAGAAGGGAGACTTAAATGCACCACTGTAAAGGTAAATCTTTTTGTACAAGTAAACAAAGTACATGTAGTTATGAAAGATGATTCCTTCACGCAGTAAAATATGTTAATCCCATTGTGGATCAAGCATATCTGTTGAGAAAATAAAAACCAAGCAGCAGGCAGTGCGCTCACCCCCATGGATGAATAAACCTTTGGGATCTACCCTCACACCCTGCAGATTAATACTAAACCATAATTAAATTCACTGTGGGACGAAGGTATGTTGAAAAAGAGATTATTAAAAAATATCAAACCAAGGACAATCAGTTTCTCACATGGGGAGAAGCCGGTGAGTTTATCCACTCAGATTAGTTTGAGGTATTGGTTGTTATGCAGTGACACAGTGCAACGAACAAGAAATCCAACAGTGGTGTAATCAGGTTCAACGGTCAAGGCCAAAATGTTGGTAAAGTTAAAGTCAGAAAGCTGCAATTCATACCCTCGACACATTCTGGAAGATTTAAGAGATGATACACAACGACAAACTGACCACATGACGCTCAAACAAAGATGTGACATAATGTGTGCACACTTAACACATTCAACATTCATTCACAGACGCCTCAAAAAGCATTGTGGAGACTGAGCGGTAAGGGTCATTCTTGACCATGGGAATGGTACTGTGTTTAGATTACTAAATTAATCTTAATTTAAAGTCAACTTTCTATTTTTTTTTCCATTACAAAGATATATTAATCACATCTCAGAGTTTGGTCATTGTTCTTGATCTGTACTAAGGTAGAGTTTGCTTATGAAGGCCTAGCGATGGAGTTGAAAGCTCCAGGAAAGCCTGTAAATAGACCTTGAGACAAGATTGATTTGACAAATTACAGTGATTGTGCAAGAAATACATAAATGATGCAACTGTCTAATTATCATTGGAGCAGGACAAAGCATCATCCGTAAACGTCTGACGCAGAGTAACCTCTGACGATGACGGGTGGTACCTGGTCAGAAACAACATTTCAACATTCAAGTTATGCCTGACTATCGCAAAAGCCTAATGCCAGGAAAACAAATGAATCCATGAACTCGTGCTGTTCACAACAAAGTGTGACATGCTGTGAACGTGTTGCAACAGACATCAGGATAAGTCACCAGGCAACTTTTTGTAGTTTAGTATTGTCTCCTTTTGCTTTGGGCCAATACTTCTACTAACCAGTGTGGAACATAACAAAGTACATTTACTCTGTAGTACTGCACATCAAAGAAATCCATTTTATGCTTCTTTATACTTCTACTTCACCACATGTTGTACTTTATACTCCACTAAATGTATTTGACAGCTGTACTCACTAATTACTTTGCAGAATAACGTTTGACATAAAAAACATACAAACAGCCTTCATAAAAAGGGTCTGAATACTTCCTCATAAATGAATGCAACATTGTTGTTTATGAGATGCTAAATCTGTGTATGTACACGAATAATCTTTGCTCAAGAAAGTTTAGCTCAACAGTCAGTGCACATCTCCACCTTGTCTGCTGAATGATCTGTTGAGACTCAAAAAATTGTCAAAATCAGGGGGGAGCAGCATCAAGCTCCTCAAAAAGTGGATATTAAAATAAACAAATGCAAACACATTTACCAGTAAAAATAGAACATCAATCCAAGTTAGATTACACTTAAAAGAAACAATAAAGCATAATAAAGCTGCACAAATGATGTGGAGAGCTAAAAGACAACGGGACATCTACCTGTGGTGTAAGGCTCGCTGTTGTTCTGACCACAGTTCTTCATTTTGACGGGCGACAGGCAGAGTGGCTTGACCACCTTGTGGGTGCCCTCACACCAGTAAGAGGTGCAGAGAGCCAGGATGGAGAGGGCCAGAGCCAGAGTGGTCAAGGTCAGGGAGAGCAGGGAGCGAGATCGACGGGACATACCCTCCAGCATGGCCACACAGGAGAAGAGGGAGGCAGAGGGAGGACAGAGAGAGAGGGGGGGGAGAGAAAGAAAGGCAAAGATGGGGCAGATGCTGCACGTTGGAATAGGACAAACAGGACAGAGGGTACGGCTGCAGTCACAGATGGAGCCGTGAGGGCGGCACAGATGTTTTGGGCTGGTTTAAAGAGGTGATGAGCTGCCAGGTTTAAATGGAAAGATAATTATGATGTAACAGTACAGGCAGAAGATGACAAAACAAAGCTGACACGGTGATACTTTAAAGTCAATGTGATTAAAAGAGAGGAAGATAACGAGAGCGAGAGGGGAGGGAGGTGGATAAGATGCTCTAAAGTTGATTCACGTGGGAAAGGGTAGATGGAACAAAATAAATGAACAAGAAGGGATTTAGGAGGACGGTGGTTCACTCTAGGAGAAATGCAAGGACATAACAGAATGCTGGCCAGACAGCGTTAATGTGATGTCCTGCTATTGGTCCTTGTGGTGAATGATTGTGGCCATACATCCCCTGACTTCAGCACTTGTAGACCCATTTGCGTGTGCACTTAATAGATCAGTATGACTGTACCAAAAAAACCTTTAAATTGTTGAATAGAGCACATAAAGGCTGAAACCAGGGTGTCCATATGGTGACATCTAGCTTTGTTGAATATCAGTGAGCCATAAAAGTGCCTGAGGACACATACGTCCTCCAGACGAGCTATGTAAGAGCAAGTAACGTGTGCTATCCTGTGACCCCGGCTAATATCTTCCTGCTTCCTGATTATTAACTCACTCGGGCCTGACCCTGCCGCTCATCATGAACTCCACTGCTGGACCCTGAGTCAGTGGAAAACAAGGCGGAGGGGAGTAAAAACAAGAGATTACTTTTTTCTTTTGATGAAATTATGGATAAACCACAGTTTTAAATGAATTTTTCTGCTAGTAATCCCTGATAATCTTAATCTGTTTGTGTTAGGTGTGTTTTAGTGTGAAGTGCATTCTGACCATGTCTGCTGTCTCTCTCTCATGCAATGTCTCCCCATCAGATCACAGACCCTGAAATACAACAGAGCATTATTTAAACCAACTGAATTTAGCACAATGCCCGATCTACATGGGAACCCAACAATGGTGGTTTCTGGTACCTAAAATAATGCTGACAATAAACACATTGAGTAGCAATTGTGGAATAAATTTGAGATTATTGTGGCTACATGTTGACAAAAGACTACAATCTGTACAAACACGTTTGTTTCTGTACAAAGATTTTTTTTACTGTATCTGTGAAGAGTACAATATATGTGACATGTACAACAGCCGAGGAAGAAGGCCAGCCTCAATACATGATTTATGTGATTTTTTAAATGTTAGGACAGCTAGCTGTATACAGTATGTGACCTGCGCTCTGTTTATCCCGATATTATCATTATTTCCTCCAGTGTCAATTTCTTCTCAATTGACATTCAGCGATAACATATTAAACATATACAGTGTGACCAATATAGGTTTGCACAGCATGAACAATTTGGATGGAAGTTTATCTTAGATTTAGCCAGAATCTTACATAAAGACCTTAACGCCGATATAAATTTTAGGTAGTCCTACAAGAAAATTGGAAATTCTTTTTCATTAACAACAGAAACATAAATACAAGGTCATTGTTTTTCAGATGTTTGTCTGTCTTGACAAATACTAAGCAGCTGATTAGAAACTGGACACACACCATTTGCCTCATTTTAACCTATTAGCCAAATAGAATATGCTTCATTTTGGGTTAAATAAGAAAAGCAATATACTATTGTAACAATTGATTGATTGTTTAGTCTCTTTATGTGAGAAAAGAGTGAATAATGCCCATAATAAGAATGTGAAATCTTAATATTAACTGTTTCATCTGAACATCAATTCATAACACAAAGCTACTCAGTTAACATCATGAATAACAAAGAAAAGCATCAAATTCTCACATTAGAGAAGCTGCGTATGAAAAACAACTGAAATTTTTACATTTCTGCTCTAGTTATCTTTAAAAGAATCAGTGACAAGTACCTACCTAAGATATGTTTCTTGTCCCTTGTACCACTTCAGGTCAAACATGAGGTTGCCGTCACAGAAAAACACTTTCACGTCTTGCAGTCCTCCGTTATGTCCGCCTTGTACAAGAGCGCTTAAAAATCTCCTTAAGAACTTGGTTTTATTTGCTCCATCTTGAACCGATTCTCCGTGTCACTAACCTCTTCATCTTTACCCTCTGCATCTGTCGCTAGTATTCCTCCTCCAGGAGTGGCCCTTTACCTCTCCAGCTGCACTCGTCTCTTTAATCCTCCTGGCAATAGTTGGAGACGGAGATGCAAGACGGATGGAGCGACTGAGCGTCTGTCTCCACGCCTCTACTCTCTTTTCTGTCTTTCTTTGGAATTTATGTCACAAACCCATCCTGAATCATGTAATCCCTCTAAGTCCATCTGTTACTGTAGTGCCCCCTCTCTTCCTGCATCTGTCCATTTTCGCAACCTCCCAAAAACCTTTAACACCAGTCTGAGCTCTATGCAACTGTAACTTTCACTAGGTGCTCGATGATTAAACTAAAAGAGTGAATAAGTGTTTGAACCAACGTATCCATGGGAATGAGCTTTTCCTTTCTTTCCTCCTATTGAGCACCAGCGCTGTGCAAAGCCGAAGTTAAGTGTATTTCTTTGGGTGCCAAATGTGATTCCTTAAAAAAATAAACAGTAGAAAGAGCTTTATATAGTTACAATCATTTATTTACAATATGTATGTACAGAAAAACTTAAAGAAAAAAAGAAAGAAGCAAAAAGAACATTGTGTGCATGTTTGGAGGATGAATTGAAGAAAGAGGAAGGTGAAGACAGTTTAACCCCAGGCTTGAGATTTACAGTAATGTAGAATCAGCTTCCCATCGCTGCCAAAGCACTGAAAAAGAGAAAAAAATACATTACGGTAAATGTTTAATACAAAAGTAAAGCAGAAGAGTGACACTATGGTACAGTTCCAAAAAGACTGTGAAAAAAAAATTATGTTAACTGTTTAATTTAATTTTATATCATTGACCGGTCGAGCAGAGAGAACGGATGTTTCTTCTGTGAATTCTGGTCTTTGCTGTTAATTTAATCAGTGGTTAAGGATTTGGGCATTTCTTACATGGAGGATCCCTCTCATTGCCCCCTCTGCTGGTCAAAGCTCCACATGACCATTTCACTTCTATGTGCTGAGCCCCAAAGGCTCGACAATTACAGAGGTTACTATTCTAATATTTCATTCAGGGCTAAGAGACTGGGCAAGTATGATAAAAACATTAAGTTATACTGTGGTTAAGTCTTCTAAGTATCACTACATTATCTTTTAGAGCCTATATATGTATGTCTCCTATAAAAAGTAATATTTACAGAATGTTTACATTATTGAAAAGTTCTCATTGGTAAATACTAATCATCGGTAATCACTTACTGAATAAAACAAACAATATTTAAATATATGTTGTTGATAAATACACATTGTGTGGATTTTATGACATGGTTAAAGTTTGTGTGTACGGTCCAGTTACTGCCTGTTCAATTCATCAGTGAATTGAACCAAAGGTCAAGAATGGACATCTATGCTCATGTTTTAAGTGGATTCAAAAACAAAGAAGACAAAAGTGACTCATGTTTATCTGCTTTTGGTTTCTCTTTTAAATCGTCATTGTTCAATGGTTTTATGTCTGGAAACACACTTGAATGCCCAGTCACAGGGCATTCAAACCTGTGTTACATGTACTCACATCAAAGAGGACCCCTACGTCTTGATCCGGTGAGGGGGCGAAGGACTGGTTAACATAAATGAACTGGAAGAAAAAAAGCAGATGCAGTTATATGTAAATAATTGAAAGACCTGAAGCACGTTTTCAAAGCCTCTGTCCAAGACATGATTTTGGAAAGTGCACAAACTACATCCTTACCAGTTGTTCACTGCCGTCAAGCTTGAGGAAACGAGAGATGAACTGAGACAGGGACTGTACCGTCCTCCCCCTGTCCATGGTCCACTTCTTTGTTTTCATTATAGGAGTGTCTCCTACTGCCTTTAGCAGCACATCAACTATAAACAAAATGAAGAAAATGAAAAGTGAAAGTGCTGCCAGCGCTATACAGAGTGGTCCGGGCAAATCTAAAACATCAACTGTTCAGGAGGAATTCTAGAGAAGTTGAATCCAGTGACTCATAACCACTATTGCACAAAGGAAAAACAAAAACTGATGTGATGATGATGTGCTTCCAATCAAGAATTAGAGAAACTGCAGAATGACATGCATTAAGGACCATAAAAATGAGCACATCCTTTGGGTGTTTAAACAATTTCTTATTAAGCCTACAGTTGTTTTTCGTGCAATATTCCCTTTTAATCACTTCTGATGTTTATTTCAATTGTCTTAATTTCCTTTTGCGTTCCTGTTTGGTACAATTGTGAACCATATTTTCCATGTATACTTACATTAAACCCTTCTACTTGTTGTAAGTATAAGCTTTGAGATTCACTGTTGACAGAACACTTGGCTTTGTTACCTGCATCAGACCTTTTATGTCTAGACTTTATTTCACCTTTTACTTTAAATATAAATCGTATGACCAAGTAATATCAATAGATCATAGTTAGAAGCCATATATCTGAGCTGTGACAGTTTGACAATTTTAAGCTAACCGGAGTTTGTTAGCTTAGCTTTAATACATTATTGTTTTGTACAAGATGTGTAGTTTGCTATTGACATTAACGTAACACATATGTTTTATGCATTATGAAACTAAATAGCCTCTCTGAAAAGAACGTATCCTATAAGAGCAAAAATATATGTTGCCTTGATAAATATTAGCATTAGCCATTTCCGAAACCGGCAGTACTGTGTTAAAAGCTAAATGTTGATTGGTTAAACAGAAAAGAAGAAGAGTTCCTATTGGCTTAAATCTCTGTCGATCATTTTCCACGTCATACACCCGGAAATGCTTCCTCTCGCACTATCAACAATACTCGTAAACAGACGGTTGTTCTTCGCTTATAGAGTAGATTTTTTTAATGTATTACACTTTCTTACTTTTTTTCTTATCATCGTTTGTCGTCGAGTCGTCTGACGGCGGTTGTGACTCCTCTTTTTGCGTTTCTATTGGGGACTCTGCGTTGTCAGACATCTTCATGTGACTACTTTAGGTTACTCCATGGTTCCCGCCCACCTGAGCTAGCAAAGCGATTCGCGGTGAACAGTAGCTGCTATTGGTTCACGGTAACGTCAATCAACTATACGAGTAATTCTATTGGTCAATACTCTTCCGTGAAGGGCTGTTGAAGTTGTGCGTGCTCCTAGCTACATGCTAGAGTAGTTGTTTTTCATTTTGACACATATTTCTTGATAACGTAAGTGTTCCACTGATATTGTTCCGCTTTAGTGTTATATTGAATGCATTCTTTTACTTGACAGTAAAATAGTTAACGTCACATTTTCTGTTGGTTTCTAATTACACAGGAGGCGTCACCTGGGACGTTGTACTTTAACCTGACAGTTGAACTCTTCACAGTCCTGTTGAACCGGTCACCCACTCTCTCTCTCCTCCTCACAATCGGACCATTCAGACAACAGTAAGTAAAAAAATATATATTGAAGTTCGCTTAATTAAATAACAAAATGACCTAGGATCGCAGTCATCACCATGTTGCTTCAATTGATTTGTGTTAAGCCAGGATGCTAGTTATCTCATTGTTATGAAGACAATGCAACACAATGGAGGGCATATTTCGTACAAGGAAGATAACCTCTTTCCTCCTTTAGTAGACACAAATTGCACCAATACACATTAGAAGTTCCAAATAAAGCTCAAAAGTAGCCACCACATTGATAACATGACATTCAATGCTTATTTCTTCAGGTGTTATTGTTAAAAGCTTCAGAGCTATTTTAATACAATCCCTAACACTACCTCTGGAATCGTCCCTTAAAGTATGTGAACACATTTGTTTCTCTTTTCTGTGACCTTGCTCCTGCAGTGGCACGGGTAGGCCGGCTCTCCACCAAGGATTCAGTGCTGTTGCTGTGTGACATGCAAGAGAAGTTCAGACCCAACATCTTCCAGTTCACCAACATCGTCAGCAATGCGTCCAGATTGCTCCAGGTTGGAAACACTCTGCATCACACCACTGTCTCAGTGTCTTATCAGTCATACCAGTTATCAGCCTCAGACATTAGTTCTTTAAGTATTCCTTATTTCTCCCCCTTTTTCCTCACAGGCCAGTCGCATTCTGGGCATCCCCTCCATTTTGACAGAGCAGTACCCTAAAGGCTTGGGTCCCACAGTACCTGAGCTGGGAGCAGAAGACCTGACCGCTCATGCTAAAACTTCCTTCACCATGATGATAGAGGCGGTGGAGGCGGAGTTGCAGGCCCTGGGGAACCCCAAGCAGGCCATACTGTGTGGAATAGAGGCACACGCCTGTATTGCAGTAAGATCACATCATTGTAGCATCAACATCATAAAACACAACATAAAGACAACTGGGGAGCTTACTTCCAGTGATGAATGCATTGATGTTCACAGTCATGTTGATCCCCTACTCAGTATGTGCTTTTGTTGACGTCAACATTGTTTGTTTTTTTGTCACTGGGCCCAAGAAATGAAAGACTTACTGACACAGCCTCCAACACAATTTCAAAGACAGCTTGAAGTGCATCTGATTGTGTATGTTTGTTGTATATTTATGCTAAAAAATACTAGTTCTTACAGTTACAAATTACCAAAACACTTATGTGACAGATGATAAAGTTATTAAGTAATGTATTTATGTGCCACAGAGCTTCATTAATGAATGAAAGAATTGTGCTTCTTGTCTTCTCCACAGTGCACAACATATGACCTGCTTGAAAAGGGAATAGAGGTTCATATTGTGGCTGATGCTGTCTCAGCCAGAAGGTATCTTGTACTTTTTGTTTTATCTGCTATACAACATCATTATCACCTGCATTGAATATACAGTATATGTGTTCCTGTGTATGTGTGCTTGACTACTTTGGTGTCTCCCTCCACAGCCAGACGGACCGTTTGTTTGCTCTGTCTCGACTGAAGCAGAGCGGCGCTTACCTCACCACCACAGAGGCTGTTCTGCTGCAGCTGGTTCAAGATGCCAGACACCCCAACTTCAAGGAGGTGCTTACTACAGCTGCACTCTTGAGTTACTTTTGTTTGTTTAGACGCGTTTAGTCCTGCAGTATACCCTCCGACTGCTGTCAAAAACACACAGCCTACATACTTTATTACTGTCGACCAGTTACAGGTGACCTTACTAGTTTGAGGTGACACTTCATACTGCAGTGCTGAAACCCAAAGTTGACACTTCATTCAGTTGTAAAGCCGCCATCTTGGCTTCTGATAATGCTGCCAGCATAAGTTATGAAAGTAACACTCGTATATTCTTTATCAACAGATCCAGAAGCTTTTGACCCACCCGTCCCCCGACACCGGCCTCCTCTCCTTCTTCAGCGCTCTGTAGGCAGATCATCACCACCTGTCATTCTTTCCCAGATATACTGTACAGAATTTCACTGCTTCAATAAAGTGACGCTGCTATAAATCTGTACTGTTTCTGTGTTCATGTTTCTGAATCAAACGTGCCTCGTGCCTTGTTTCATAGTATGAGGGTGTCCAGGGTCAAAACGTACAGGTTGTTCCTGTTTATTGATATCCTGGCAAGCACACAGCTGCAGAAACTTCTACTTCAAGCTGTGAGCAGCGGAAGAGGAGGGACCAGCTCCCAGAGGCGGGAGCAGAGAGTGATGTCACAAAGAGGGAGGGGTGAGTGACGTAATTCTGGTAAAGTCTGAAAGGGAGGGGAAGGAGAGAGGGAGAGAAAAAGGAAGCTCTCCGGTAAGTTTTTGTGTATTTATCCAAAGCACAAAGTTTCACAAACCAAAGGTGTGACTGGAGGCCTTGGGTGGGGATCAACATGCTGAAGAGCGAGAGCTGAATCGAAGGATGGACACCAGTTCGTCAGCAGTTGAGCACAGCTGATGACGTCAAATATTTACAGTTTTGAAGGCCTTGGGCCTCGACAGACTATATAAAAAAGGTAAGCAAGTCACTCTTCTTCCCTGGAAAATAGGAAGTGTGGGTGAAATGGCCACTCATAGATGCTGTCACATTCATCCAATGTCTTTGCTTGTGAGTGGATAGTTTCCACAGCAGCACAGTGTCTGAACTTGTTAGGTGGAAGTACAGGAACCTAATGGTTGACAGTGTTGCATTACAGGCAGAGGGGGAATCTACTAAAGCCTTTCTCTGTGTATGCGTGTGTCCAAAGTAAACGGACGTGTTGCTCCAGAGCTTCCTCTCTGGGTCCCTCAGACCCCGGACAGAGAAAAGGAGCGACTATGTCCTCTGAACTGAACTCCAGTCTCACCAGTATTGACTGGCTGCCTCAGCTGGGAATCAGCAGCCTGCGCTCGGGGAAAGAGAGAGGAGGCGGCGAGAGGGACAAGAAAAAAGACAGAGGGAAAGAGAGAGGAGACTTACCCTCTCTACCGGACCCCTCCCATTCCAACTACAAAGGGAAACCCCCCCACAGCTATGCCACTCTCATCGCCATGGCAATAGCAGCTGCACCTGAAGGGAAGTTGAGTTTGAATGACATCTATACTTGGATCAGTGACACGTTTCCCTACTACAGCAGAGCTGGCCGCGGATGGAAAGTAAGTACTAGTTACTAAAGTATAAGTTTAGAGTTCTTGGTTTGGTAATTTGTAAACCAATATTAATATTGTCTGGTGCACGACTGACTTATTACAACACTTTGTGTCCTTAACAGAACTCCATTCGGCACAATCTGTCCCTTAATAAGTGCTTCAGGAAAGTTCCTCGGCCACAGAGTGACCCCGGCAAGGTGAACTACTTTTTATAAACTTTTTATTTTGTGACATTGTAAGCACATACGTGCTGCTTGCATCATGTGAGATGGATTGCTTCAAAGAGAGTAAAGTTGGACACTTGTATTGTATTTGTAGGGTTCCTATTGGACGACAGATGGACCAGCAGAGGTGAATCAAGTGAGGGCACTTAAGCGTCCCTATCCAGAGGAGGATGTATGTGGTTTGATATGACTCACTCATTAACTAACAAACCTATATTCTTCAAGTGCAAAATACCCAGAAGTGTAGAGAAACCACAAAAAGTACATTCTGGCATTTTATCCCCATATTTAAATTTTTACTGCACAACACTCACCTGACTGCTGTAATTATTAGTCTCTTTTAATTCTGATTTTAAACTAAAAACGTGCTATAATGACACTTGACACCAGTTTTCGGTAACAGTTTTTCCTGATAACAATTTACTTTGAAGGGTCAGTTCAACAAGCAAACAGGGTTTGGTTTTACTTTGTCCAGGTTTTGAGAATACATGAGATTTTGTGCATCCAGCGCAGTGAAATGATAAATTAAACTTAATGTGCAGTCAGCAGTTTGAGTAAGAGCTACTTTATATGAAGAAATTGTTAACATAAAAAATGATGGACACACATTTTTGGGGATAAGTCAGCATTCAATTGCATTGCATATAAAAGCATGGCTACATGAAAAACAATATTTCTGTATTTTAATTAATAACAATAATAATAATTTTGGGTGGACCAACACTTCTAAAGTAATGCTTTGCTATTGGATTTTAATACCTTTTCTACCTTTACAAATCGTAACGCTTTGCTGTTCCAGGTTCCTCAAACACCGGCGACACAAGCCGAGCGAAGAGCTCCTCCTCACCAACCGGCCTCCCACACAGACCACCACCTTCTTCACATAGAGCAGCTGGGAGCCCTCCAGCAGCAGCAGCCCCCCCGCACTGCCTCCCTCTCTCCTCCCCCATGCAAGGTAGAGTCATGTTCTCCCCTCTTCATCACAGTGCAGCAGGGCTGCAGCATCTAATCTTGTGTGTTATCTTCACAGCAAGCGTCCCCCTACATGCCGAGCTCCGTGTCCACTCCCCCCGTCCATCATCAATCTGTCTCTCCTTCGGCTGGGTTCAAACCCGCTGCCTCCACGTATTCCATCAACTCCTTCCCACCTCGCCATCCATCCGGCCCCACTTTTTCTATTCCCGCTGCCTCTGCTACACCTCTGTCTGCTGCCAACATGTGCTCTCCAGCGGCTCCCTCTTTCTCCGACGCCACTCTGTCCTTTCCTAATTCAGTATCTGTTCCCACTTTCTCCTGCGCTCCTAACTCGGTGCCTGTGTCTGTTTGCACTGGGACAGGACCGACTCTTTCGTCTCCGTCTGTTGCTGCCCCTCCTGTTGTCTCTTTAAACCCCTCCACTGATCCTCCACTGCGGTTCACCTTCGATGAGATGAACTTACCGGACTTGTATGCGTCTTTCAAGTCTCTCTTCAAGACCATGCGGGAGAGGGGAGGCTCACAGTGTAAGTACTTTGTGTTTATTAATACGTTATATTAAACACGTGGACGGTTCTTTTATGCTTCTTTTATGCTCTTTCCAGCAGATGCTGCTCCTCTGGCTGTTCTGAACAATGACACTACTCAACTTCACACTCCGACTCTGCTCCCAATGTCTCCTCACAATGCACCATCAGCACCACCCCCAACAGCTGGACACCCTCCTCAGACAGAGCGCATTCCACAATACAGTGAGTCTCATATTAAGCCCAGAAAAGCTTGTATTTGAATTAAAAGCAGCAACACGACACAGGAAATATCACTGCTTTCTAAAGTTGCCTTCCTCCCTTCCACTTTAGCGGTGCCAGCTGACTGGTTCATTAACCCAGATTCTCTGAAGGAGAGCTTCCGCATTGCCAGCAATCTAGACTGGGCAAACATAGACCTCTCTGGTCACCCAGGTCTGTGCTGTTTACCAGAGTCTTGTTCAAAGGGTCGGTTCACAAAATCACATATTCTCTCACCTCTGAGGGCTGTTTGGGTTTTATCTGCTGAGGTTTTGAGATATTTTTTATATGGTTATACAGAACACTCATAAGACTGAATATTAGACTCATGAATACAAGAGCTGAAATGTTAAGTCCATCAGGCAAAATTAAAGAAGTATTTTTCAATCATTGATTAATCATTTTTATAGTAAAAACAGCAAATATTTTCTTCTGAAATCTGAAGATGTTATGCTTTGATTTTGTTTGTGATAGCAAACAGAATATCTTTGGATTATCAACAGATAAAAATGAAGACTATCTTCACAGCTAGATGTCACTTTAACAACATGTTTTGTCATTTGCAGCTAAATTAACAGCTTTTACACACATTTTATGAGCCAGAATGTGCAATTGGTGGCAGATAATGAAATAATAAATAACGTGATTATTGAGATCTTTGCAAAAGGATAGGAATGTTGAGTACAAACATCTGTATTTTTTAAACATTTACCCTTTTTTTGTACTGAAAGGCCCTCACTTTCTGTCACTAGACCTGCTGGAGAGCATGCGGCAGGCGGAGCTCAGCGATTGGGCCCTGGACCCGGCGCTCTTCACCTCCCTCTGCGACTCTCTGAATCGCTTCTTCACTCACAGAGGCATGATCACATCCGGGAATAACTCCCCACTAGCCCTCGGTGCACCTCACTCCTTACAGGTCCCACCGTTCACGTCCAATCCTCCCCCTCCTACCCTCGCCAGCCTCACTCACCCCTCACCCCTCCCTTACTCTCCCATAGTTCACCCCGCCAGTGGAGTGCAGCCGCCCCGGAGGGCTCTGCACATGCAGGGACAGGGCCTTCAGAGACCACAGCCCGCAAACACAGCCGGTAAGACCCAAACCCTCATCTTCAAAAACGGGATTTTAGTTGTTTTTTTTTTACTTTCAGAATGTAAAGGAGAAGTTATTCAAATAGACATCTATTCCTCACTTCCTTTTTGTTGTGTGCTACTTTCGTCAACGTTTCTCTTTCTGTCTCAGCTGGGATGCAGCCTCAGTCTATGACACCACGACAGCGTCCTCCATTAGTGAGTCTGCACAGCAACAGTGATGAGATCCAGGATGACTTTGACTGGGATTCTCTGCTCGGTTGACCCGCGCCGCCTGCGTGGAGAAATGATTACGACAGAAATGTGGCGTCTTCACTAAACTCTATGCGGAGGCTGCATCACTTGGAGCTTCTCAGAGACAGTTTTGGGATCAAGTTGGTCACAAATGACTGAATGCTGTATTACAAGGTGGAAAAAGTTGTACAATTTTTCACCTTTATTCAAATTCATACGCTGTAATAACATTTAGCTTTTCTTCTGCAGGTAATTGGCAGGGTGTTTTTTTTCTGTTGGATGTTAGATTTATAAACATGTTCACAAAAGAAAATAAAGTGTAAAATTATTTGTGTCACATTAACAGAAACAAATAAACATATATATGATTTAGACATTAACTACAGAGCAAGCATGAACCAAGCCAAACACACACACCCTGTGTTTTTGTTTTATTTCATAAATTCCTTTTGATTTTTTTCCATTTTACTTCTCAAATGTGAATGTTCAGTCATCACCACACAAAATTCAACCTTACCCGATAAAAGAGATATTTTTTCTTGTTGATATAAAATAACAAATTCATCAAACTAAATTAAAAGAACAGCATGGAGCATGTCGTCAAGTCCCATTTTTTTTTCCTTCCTTTCATTTGTTGAAACAATTGTCTTTTTTTTCCTCCTCCCTGAAGGAACGAGAGATGAAACAAGTGGACAGTGGTGCTCTGGGACACCTGGACACCAGGGATCCCATTTGAAATGTGATTGGAAAAAACTAATGCTTCCGATTAACGAAACTAAAATATTGTGAAACATGATTGGCAGAGAAATGTGTGACCCTTGTGATACCTCATTTGAAATCCCAACATTACATAGTATTTATACAAGTGACAATTTTTAAAAACAAAAATAATGGATGTCATTTCTTCCTTTCTGAGTCACTGAAATAAGGTCTGACACAGGAGAAAATTGGAGACATATATTGATAGATTTACACAGAAACAGGCATTTGCACTATTGCATTCTCACAAATAAGCATTCATATTCTCATTCGCACATTGCTGCAAACACACATTCAACAAACACACGTCAGAGCTCTCTTTTCAGTTTTCTACAATAATAATAATAATAAAAAAAAAATAAGCATTTGATTTAAATGGCATCGTGTGATTTTCCTTGTTTATTTGTTCCCAAAAAAAATTTGGAAAAAAATAAATTAATTTCAACATTAAATTAAATTAAAAGTGAAATAGCTGAAACCATTTGACCACATGGTGCCTGAAATGTTAATGCAGGTTTTTCAGTCCGTCTGGAGTCAAAATGATCCTTCATGCACTCGCTTCATTTCAGTGATACAGTGTTCGTCTTCATTCCAGAAGCAGAGAAGAGGAAGAGGCGGGTACAGTTTCTCTGTTCAGTTTGTTAGTGGCTATGTCCCGTCTCCCTCCACCTCTCTCTCAGTGCAGTAATATTACAACAGAGTAGAGTGACACTATTAAAGAAGCCTCCTGCTCTCACGGACTTACCTTCATCTCAAGATAGGACTGAAACAAACACGACATGAAGATACGATACAGAACAGGATTAAAACAAAATAAATAGACTTCAATTTCCCGCCCACAAACAACCCATACTGAAATGAAAGGAACGAAATGTGGTAAATTATTCTGAAATAAAATAGTGCTTTTTAAGGAAAAGATAAACTGAATTTTTTCTTTTTTCTTTAAATATAGAGATGTACACATTTTTTTCTTTTTGGACACAAATTGTGTTGAGGGGGGTGAATGAGGGGGGCAGCAGGTACGACAGAGGAGGTTGAAACGGGTGAGCAGAGTAGTGGTGACACTTCCTCAAAGGAGAAAGGGGTTGGTGCTCGCTCCCGTCGTTCCTCCACCTCCCATCACTCCTGTTCCAGTGGGCCCACCCAAAATCAGCTGAGGAGGTGCTGCGGGCCCCAACAGAGCCGAGCCTGGGGGGGCCATTGGCGAGAGCCCGCTGTAGGGC
Source organism: Anarrhichthys ocellatus (assembly GCF_004355925.1). Classification (NCBI taxonomy): domain Eukaryota; kingdom Metazoa; phylum Chordata; class Actinopteri; order Perciformes; family Anarhichadidae; genus Anarrhichthys; species Anarrhichthys ocellatus. The sequence continues at coordinate 5,241,208 of NW_022280043.1, forward strand.
ATACCCATGGGGCTGGACTGCATCATGCCCAGGCCCATTCCCCCCATACCCACACTCATTGGCCCCAGGCCCATTCCTGGTTGCACCATGCCCAGCATGGGATTGGGAGGCACGGGACTGGAGCGGAGGCCGCTCAGGCCAAGTGATGAGGGCTGAGGTGAGATGGAGGTCATGGGTGGAGCCACGCCGAAAGGGTTGGAGGAGGCCGGTGTTGGAGAAACCCCCCGACTGGAAATGGTGCTGCCTGGAGTCACTGCCATGCCAGGAGCAGGAGATGAGCCTGAGAGTCAGAGGTGACAGTTAGGCAACACAAAAGAGTCTTTTGATATCTGCCAGTACATTATGTTAAACAGATTTTATTCATTTTATCTCTCTCCATCAATGTTTTCAGATCTGGAAACAACAACATGTCGGTTAATTGAAACTGAAAATGAATGAATCAGAAAATATTCTGATAATCAAAATGCTAAAAACATTCATTAGTTTCCGCTTCTAAAGTGTGAATATTTATGCGACTGTAAGCTGAATATGACTGTAGGAGCCATGAATGTGATTTGTGTTTGAGTGAAATATGCCTCTGAGCACTCGTGGTGTATGGTACAGGCCGAGGACATGAATTTTCACTTTCCTGCGGCTCCAGAAAACATGAGTATAGTTTCTCTCCAACATTCTTGTTGTCTGTTAATCGTTTGCTTTTGATTTGGGGTGTTCGGAAGAACCCCGTTTGTTTTCGCCAAACTCTCTCCATACTTGTGAGTTATTTGCAGTGCATTGTGGGACGAGACATTTAATTAGATCTTCACCACAGCTGTCACTAACCTGTGTTCTGGAGGAAGGGGTTATGTGCAGAAGAGGACGAGATGATGGAAGGAGGCGGCGGCTGTTTGGGTTTGGGTTTAGACGACAACAGGGAATCCAGATCCACCAGCGCTGCGTTGGGGCCGAGGAAGGACTCGGGAGTCTTACGAACAGGAAGTGAAGGACCAAGAGATGAGAGGTCAAAGGGCACCGGTGAGCCTGTGCTGTCATAGCCTGTTGCTGGGGACCCTCGTCGCTCTGGGTCTCCTGAGGAGGAAGAGGAGGGTGAATAGAAACAGTAAATCATAATACAAAAAAACACAATATAGAACTGCATTACAACAGATACTAGACGAGGATGAAATGTAGGACAAGACAACTGTTGTGTACATGCAATTGGAAATTTGTGTGCGATGTAAAATCCCTTTTTTTTTTTTTTTTTAAAGTGTGTACCAGTACCTCAGTGTTTGTGGGTCTGTGTAGCTTTAAGTGTGAATGTACCTGTGCCATTTGTGTGTTTGGCGGTGCCACTCCAGATGTCAGAGGTGACAGGGTCAGAGACAAGGCCAGGCCCGTCCCTTGCCCAGGGGTCTACTGGCCCCCCCGAGGAGGACGTGCTGGGTGGCACTGGGGGACCCCAGGGGTCGGCACTGGGGGGGGTCACAGCTACAGGGGAGGGGAGGAGGAGACGCAGGGGAAGGGGAGGGTTAACACCACACCGTACATTTACAATCCACAACAAAGTAGGGAGCTGGGCTGGGTTCCAACACTGGTGTTTCTCTCCTTGACCTCTGCGGTCCCACTAACTCGACAAGGACAGGTGAGAGCAGATTGTTCTGTAGCTGTCCACCATGTTACTTTCACCCACTCAATATCTGAAGCTCAGTGGAGGTAAAGGAGAGACGATAAGCAGCTACCCCATTCATGAAAAAGGCACAAAAGGGTGAGAGAAGAGACCGCTCTGGTTGAGACACAGCCAGTCAGTCCTGAGTAGAAACAAGAGGATACAAATCCCTGCTTTAGACACAGAGGGAGAATGGATTTAGCATGCTTGCTTTCCTCGTCACAAACTGAAAGCATGCGAGTGTGTAAGATACGACAGCATGGTGACATGAGAGAAAATGGAACATGACAGGAAATGGAACGGTGGCGTGAAGAGGAGTAAAGGTCGAGAGGTCTTCACATCCTCTTTGATCATCAGAGCTGGACACACTTCTGCTTTGATTCCCACAAACCTGCCCGGCTACAGGGTTGATGTGCGACCAGTGTTGTTGTAGCTGCTTACCCGAGCTGCCCCAGGGGTCGACGTTGTTAACCCGGTTGGACGTCTCTCCCCAGGGGTCCGGGGGAGGGGCTATAGTGGGTGGGGCTCCCCCACCCCAGGGGTCAGAACTTGTAGGAGATGTGGGTGACGCTACGCCCCACGGGTCTGCGGGGGCTGCGCCCCACGGACCTGAGGCAGCAGGGGCAGGAACTGTCGGGGGAGGCGAAGGGCCGGCAGAGCACACAGTGGCGGCGGCAGCGGCACCGGAGGCCCCCCAGGGGTCTGCGGCACTCAGTTCCATCAGAGCCCCCTGCAAAAGAGAACATATTATGGACTAATGTTCCTACAGCGGTATTTAGGAAATTCACAAATCAGAGAATTAGAAGGAGACAGAGAATTGCAGACCAGACATGCATACTTCAAATAGATACTAAAAGAAATAAGACTGAACTGCTGACAATACATTCTTGGTTCCTTGTCTGTGCAGTGTCAATATTGACAAAACTACCACAAGAGTTCTATGATTTAGTTCTGCAGTATGTAGACATGTATACAGTCACAAACACTCATTTTTAAGGTTTGAGGGTAATCTGCAATCAGCACAGAGACATTTGTTTCTGCAGATATTTCAAGCCCTAGATTGAGACTGAACTAAGCTAGTTTATCATGCCAGTTCAAGAATCTTAAAGTTTGACCAAATTTAAAACAAAAAGTTGAAATCAGTATCAAACCCCAAAAAGGATACAGGCAATCAGAATATACCTCACCCGTTGGGCAGGATAGTTAAATGAGGACAGCTTTTACACATTGACGAGTGATTGTCATATCTTCCACATTGGCAATGTCTGTAACACGGATGGTACGTGTGCTCCTTTATCTATTCAACTGAACATGCTGTCGTTATGAATATTACCACTGCCATTATTATTATTCCACACTTACCTCCTCAGGCTTAGCTTTCGCCCTCCTGCTCTCCTCGAGGGCCATCTGCAGTCTCAGATCATCACCTCTACGCAGTCGCTCTTCCTGCCAATCAGACATACTGATGTCAGCAACCTGAGACACACAACCTCGGAAAGCACACCACAGGTACAGATTTAGGATCAGTTTACAACTCCACGATTTAAGTCTGAATTGTTGGGAGGGGAAACTGAAAACCCGATCTTCAAATCATCGTCTTCAGTCAACGGAAAATGAAGAGAAATCAACCAATCACGGCATTATTTATGAGTTTGAAATTTTCAGTTTTCCACAAAACATGATCAAATCAGATGATGCTCGCTTCACAAAGAAAATAAGCTGATCCAGAACTGCGGTGACATGGCTACCCAAAATAAAACTGAGCTGTAGAAGTGTTGTGGCGAGGTTTAGACATGGATAGGATCTGAACCATCACAAACTGAATACTGAGGTTTAAATGCAGTTTCAACCAACAGCACCACTGTAGGGGCGGGGACAGCTACAAAGCAGCTGTGCTTAGTTCACTTGCTGACATGCTATTGGCTGATTTTAATCTGTTTGTGCTCCTCGTGGTTCACTTGCTCATAATGCTCGATTAGGAAAATGTAACAGTCACTTAGCTAAACCCAGTCGAGCACAGAAAGTTACAATAAAGAAAAGGAGTGGAATTGAATCCATCAAAAGATAAAGGCTTCTATTACCTCTTGCAGATCCCCCCAGGACATCCCTACCAAATACCACCGTTTAGCCTACCTCTCATCAGGACTATGAAAACAGCAAAACACTGACTTATCCATGAGGAGACGGCCATCTCTGCTACAGAAATCAAGTCTTACGCATCGTGCCACTCAGGAACAATAACAATGGCATCAATCTTTAAGTGGTGGAGTATGTGCAGGAGTAGTTGATCACTTGCATACAACAGGCTAACACGGTTTGCACTCGGTGAACCCGGTACGAGGAGGTGACAACAGCAGGAGACGGACGGGTGGACGGAAAGAGTGCATGTTCAAATCAAGACTACAGTTGAATGCATGCTATCAGAGAGGAGGACAGGAAGCAAGGAAGAATCAATGCTTACAAACCAAGCAGTGTGGAATTTAGTCAATTAGGATAAATATTTGCCAATGCCATGCAATCTCAGTTATGCAATTAGCGTTAATCAATTCTTCGGGTGTTCACTTTCGACATGGATTTGATTGATGTTTTACGAGTGAAAACTCCATCATGGAAAGTGACACTACACCAAACTAAATGATCTCAAACAAGTTACTGCAGTCTGATGCAAATTTGTATCTTGAAGGGAGATGACACATGACAAATATGAGCGTAGATTAATTGATTGATCGATGCTTGATGTGTGTTTGAGAAATTCCAATTGACAGAAAGACAGATAGTTGATGACTGGATGGCCAGTCAGCAGGGCACACTCTCTGCCCCTGACCTTTTGTTGCATCTCTTTGCTGAGTGTGATTGCATAGCTGAACTCTGCGTCCTCCAGAGGGTCCTTGCTAGTCTGGGGGAGGTCAGGCATGACACGGTGAGAGCAAAGCTAGATGTATGTTGAGAATAATATCAGTAACATCCCTCCGTGTACACAGGCGGTCCCACATGACTGTACAAACTGCAAACTTAGTTGTAGTTAGTTACAGTTATGCTTTAAAGCTTATCTTAGGAGAGCATTAATGCAGCTGTGCTTGTCTTGAATATGCTGCTTTGTTTTACCTGCTCTGCCTCCTCTTTACTCATGGCTAAGGCCAGCTGGAGCTGCAGGTCTTCCTCCCCGGTGCTCTGTGGCCAGGCCTGCTCAGGGTCTGCCCCTCCAGAGTGGGAGCCCACTGACAGGCTGCCCCCCAGGCTGGGTGCTGAGGGAGCTGAGGAGGCTGGGGCAGAAACAAAAAAAAGCATATGCGCGGATGAGAGCTTGTATTAGGCTATCAGCCACTTGGAGCTAATGGCCTTTTATGCCACTGTGAGCCCACCTTTCTCTCAGGGTGTAATAATGTAACTTTGGGCATTGGTTAAATCTTTTAAAACATCTATTTTAAGTACCAATCTCACCGCTGGAGGTCTGTGCCATCTTCTCTTTGGTTTTGAGGGCGTGGATCCTCTCCTCTCTTAGTCTCTCTTCATCTTTCAGCAGCGTAACCAGCTGTTTGGCTTTCTCTCGCACGTTCACCCCCTGAAAAAAGACAGGTAGCGGCACACAATCACATGCAGCAGTTTTTTTAAAAGTAAATATGAAATTAACAGACATAATGAATTTAAATTACTAATGCTGTTTTTACCCTGCACGCCTTATTGTTAGTGTAACAGTTTGTTAACAACCGATAAAAGCTTTACCGACCGGCTTTGTTTGCACAACAAGTCATAAACTCATTGTAAAATGTCCTTGAATGACTCAGAAGTGGCATGTTTGACAAAGCGCGCCTGCATTCCACAAAAGTGGACCTTACTCTCTAATCACTTTCACTTTTTCTGTGCAGCTTTCTGGACATGGGTGTGTTTTTTGTACCTGGTCTTTGCCGTCCCTGTCTATGAACTGAAAGTCCTTGAGCGTCTGGACTGCGTATATGTTCTCTCGGCACTGTTGGGCAACACGTTCTGAACCGGTCTTGATCAGGTACTCCATAAGAGTCATAGCCTGGTGGGAATATAGATCACAACCAATGACCAACTGTAGAAAAGGTCTGGATAATCAAGTAGTAGAAATGCAAATATTAAAGCAGTTTGTGGGCTGTTAGATTCCACATCCATCTCATTTCCTACACCTATACATTAAACACTCAATAGATTTGTCTGTAGTTGGCAGTAAAGCGACATTTAAGATACTTCTGGAGCATCATCGTCGTCATCCTGCATCCTCAGCGACGGGTGAAGTGTTGCACAACATTTATTCCCAACTTCAAACACAAACCTTGTACACGTGTCTCCAGTTCTTGCCGTGGTCATTGAGGCGCTTCCACACCATGCTCATGATTTCCGAGAAGGCCACAACATTGTATGTCAGATCAGCGATCTCTGACATCAGAGAGCTGCTGGGGCCCCACGGGTCATTGGATGTCGCCTCTCTAACCTGGACGACAACACGGGGAAGGGACAAACTTCAAATCATCCTCCATCCAACCTGTCTGTGATGAGAATAATTTCGGGCCGATACTTTGTGACATTTGAAATGGTCCGCGATGTTCTGAGTAGCCATGCAAACTCAATAATGACACGAGCTGGAGAGAGAGGCAACCCTAATGAACAGATAATGAGTCGATTTAGCTCATTATGTTTAACCAGGGGAAAGAGTGAGGAGGTGGCTTCCAATTAATATTAGATTATCAGCAGCTACGTTGTGTCATACAGTACGTGCTAAGCAGATATGTGGGCTACATTTAAGCCATATGGGGTGTGTGGGTGTAAGAAAAGAAAAAAAGGAGAAGAAGAAGAAAAGCCAGATAAGCAGAAGGAAACAACCTTGATTTCAGCCTCTGAATAGTTGTGGACGATGTTCTTTACTTGTCGCCGTAGCGATGAGGTCGACATGGCAACGGGCTGGCCGTCGGTTTCAGTTGCAATCTGAACAGAAGAAGAAGGGTCGTAAAATATAGTTAGGGCAAAACAAACAGCGACAAAAGACACAGAACATTGGTATTTTAAACAAAGACAAAATGAAAAAAAAAACTCTAAAAAGAGTCAAAACGACCAAGAAGAAGTGCATTAAGACAAAAAGTTCAAAAGACGAGAAGATGTATGCAAGTGAAAGAGCCTGGATGAGAGACCTTGAGAAGAACAATCAGTGTGAAAGAGATCATTGTGAAATGTGACTGCTGGTTTGAACAGGGGAAGAGAGACGGCGTCACAAACACCTGTTACACAAGAACGATGCAGAATACGGGTCGCTCCTCTCGGTGTCTTGTGGTTTTCTGGCTTGTGTGCCACTCATTCATGGAGTGCTAGTTCTCAGTTTGTCTGTTTCTTCCAGTGGCAACATTGGGTCCCAAAACCCTCAGGCACAGGGAGATGAAAACTATGGAGCAAGATTGAGATGAACATCAACAAAGAACCCCGAAACACACTGAAAGATCACTGCTAAATCACAACAAATAGACAAGAACAGGCTCAAACTTAATACTAGGTCTAATTCTAACACAAGCATTAGACAATAAGGACAAAGCAGATAGTCAGCAACAAAATCACATGACCTGTTGCTGATCCACATGCTTAATAGTCTCAGATACAACATATTAGTTATATACTTCATCTTACTTATCAAAGTCAAGTCATGAAGCCCTTTTTATTCTCTTAAGAATAAGAGTTAAGACTCTTCTTGAACTAATAATAATTGTGTTGCTTCTCATACTTCACAAAATAACTATAATGTCACAGCGGGATTCACAAGGAGCAGCATGTTTTAGGAATAAGATATAAACATGGATCCATTTACTTCATTTCAGATGATAAAATTCCTTATAATTAGATTGCTAACACATCTTGAACTCATATGATCTGGCTGTAGCATCCAGTTGATTGAGAGTATACATAGAATTAATTACTAGAACACTCCAACAGTGTGGATAAAGACACGGGTCACAACAGTACAGACTTTTTATGCCAATAGATATTATGCAAATATGAACTTCATAAGACAATACGTGCAAACGCATGTCAGAACATACAGTTCAAGCTCCCGTTACTCCTACATTACTTCTATTAGCTTTCAACTAGAGGTTGTGTGTAGAGCGAGAATGTTATAAGCAAAAACTGGATGATAAACAAGTGGGGAAAGAAACATTGTCTTGTGCAATGAACGATGGGTTCTGGTAGCAGGATCTGAATGTGGCATTAACATCATGGAGTCCTGTGTGCTGCTGGTAGTGGTGTCACGGCATGCGGATGAACGATTTCGTGGCACAATATTGGATCCCTCCGCGAGCATTGTTTGTATTTGATTGCTTACACAGCAGGCTTACTCATTGCTGCTGACCACATGCATCCTTTCACTGACAACAATTTGAATTTTCTCACCAAAATAAAGGTTTAAAATTCTTTTAAAACTTGAACGAGTTCATTATGGTCATAGCAATGTAAAAAGCAACGTACTTTATACCCGTTTCTCATAGATTTAAATACACTCTAACTTACTTTATGCCCGTGTACTGTTTTCAATTTCAAAAAGTAAATTAATTTAATAACAAGAATCCAAATGTTTAGAGAATCTATGCATTTGGAAATTACTGTCGGTTCAGTTTGTAAATATATTTTGGTAAACCAGACATATGACAAATAGGCTATACTAAGACAACTGTGCTGTATACTTTTAAAGTGTTTTAAAGAAACTCGACATATACAGCATAGCAAGTCAGTGTTTGGATTTGTAGGTCTGACAAATAGGAGACCGTGTTGCATAACTGAACATAAGGCAACTATTGCAAAAGTCAGTCCAGAGACTCCTGGAGCTCTGTATCAAAGTTCAGACACATCAACTAATCTTTGATAAAGGAACATACTGTACCCTTTGTATCTCAGGTTGTGTCAAACATCTCCACAATCTGTGACAAACATCAGGTGGTTAAATTAACGAATTTCAATTTCTGCTGCTCTGAAACACCTGAGGGACAAAAAGTACACAATCACTTTATGGTGTAGTGTGACTGACAGAGGCCTCACTTAGATCAGCAGACAGCTAACTAGATTATCAAGTACCAAGAAATCACAGACACGCCTGTGTTATAATGTGTAGCTTTGCATAGACAAGCAACAAGGCTAAGAGTTGTCACTAAAGCTAAGCTAACTTATCCCCCCTATCACTTGCATGCACTTGATGTTAAACAGCCCCACGAAGAAGTTACCCATGCCCTGTTCGCACAAACAGATAACGTTAACAATCGACAACAACCGTTAGCGTTCCATGTCACACCCAACGTTGCCAAGTTAGCTAACGTAATATAACATTAAGAAATCAGTCAACTGACGTTATGCTAGCTAACTAACAACCCGGTAACGTACGTTGGGTGTCACACACACACAGAACCAATGGGTACCCTGACATTATACACAGCTGTCAGAAAATGTGGATGCGGAAAGACAAGTGTTTACGAGCAATTACTAAAGCTAATTAGCCATCAAACGTTATCATCTGATACTGTTAGCTTACATTAGCCACTTAGCAGTAGAACTCTCCCATTCTCACATAAGCTAATCGAAACAGTTTGCTAGCACTTTGACACCAAAGGTTTGGAGTAAAGTCTGGGTAAAGTATGAAGAGACGTACAGGAGGGTGTAGCTGGGTACGAACTGGCAGACAAACTAACGTCATTAAATCTAATATTCTCGTCACAACATCGAATCACACCTATTATAAACAGACGTTAAGGTGTATCTGCCAGCTTGACTGGTAAAATAAATCACTTGCTGCTCTCTTGTTGCTGCTAGAAAAGATTAGCTAGCAAGCTAGCAGACAGCTAGCTAGCTCCTGCTGGTTAGTTCGCACCAGGACTGCTAAACTGTACACGCTATAACAAGGACACGTCCTGCTTTAGGACAGAGTTGGATGTACACATTTAAATCAAAAGCCAAAATGTCAAGAAATACTGACGCCACACCACAATAAAAAATCCAATCAAATGTGTACTGACCCTGTTGTAGCTTGACTGTACGAGGAGATGGCCGAATTTCCGCTTCCGTTCTCGACTACAGGAAAGACCGCACCCCCTGTAGCTTTGTTTTGCTGTGATGGTAGTAAAAATACTCATGAATAATTAATGACCAATTTTTAACAGTCAAAATTTAAAAAGTTCAAAAATTTAAATATGTACAAAACGACGTTTTGTTAAAGGTTGAAGCCTTCAAAAGAGAGAGGGGATGCAACGTTTGATTGATTATCTGGCCTAAATTCCTTATTTCATCCAAATCCACCCACTGTCTATGTAAGGGGAAGACATCACACCCTCGTTCACGTTCTTGAGTATTTTTTTAATAGTTTAAATTGTTAATTTTTGTGTACTTTCATAAAGGCCTATCAGAGGTAAAATGACTGACCTTAATTGGGCCTATAAGAGACATCATTGAGTGTTGAGATTTTTTATAGTTTGAAAAACAAAACAAACATTATTTCTGTCTCAATTAATTCATTCTTGACTATTAATTTGTGATAATATATTAAAAGCCTAAAATTGCCCTTCCCTTATTCTGATTTAGTAGACATAACTCATTGCCCGTGGTTCATTATGATATAGGTTTTTAAATCTAAACTTTAGATATTGTTAAAATGGTGCCCGAAGTCAAAATGAAACATTATCACTATTGTCGCCATCATTATTGCCCTCGTTAAAATGTGTGTAAGTTATATGCCAGCTGTACTTCAACTGTCCTTTGAGTGAGCATACAGCTTTAAAATCATCCTTTCACACACACGGCTGTTTCTTGAATTCATGTTTGCCATTCAGGCAATGGAGCTGTAAGTTTCACACATTGTCTTTGCACAAATAGTTATAAACACATCATGTTTATTCAGTCAGTATGACTGCTCATCAAACAAAAGCCTTTTTTTTGGAGACTCATAAGCAGGCTGATTGATTATCCTCAGTGGTTTGAAACTAATCTGCAACCGGTAAAATCATATTGAGTCATACAAAACTGAGCAACATGTATTTCACCTTTAAGTTCAATCTTACGCAGCCTTGATTAAATTAAGACCAACCTCGATCCAAAATCACTTTCTGAACTTCATTAATAGGGCATGACACTGTGTGTGGTTTCTCCTCAGTAATGTAATAGCACACACCGTCCACAAAGAGGCATCGTTGAACTAATTCTAACGTCAAGTGAAACCAGAACAACGTCCCTCAGAGTTGCCTTTTAAGTGGATCCATAAATATAACATGGTAAGCCCCATAGATCAGAACAACACAGTAACAGCTGGGGTGCATGTGTGTTACAAGCTCCCCTTTTATCTTCCAACTCTTTATCCTTTTATCTTTGCCTTCTCTCCAGGGATGAGGGGACTGAAGGAATCATTGCAGCATGACTCAAGCAAACTATATAACTGCAAGGCACTGTTGATCTGCTTTGGAAACACTAATCTCATGAAGACAAACAAACAAATGCAGGTGATAAGAACAGGCATAAAAGCTATTTTGACATGTGTTGCTCCACTGTTATGTCAGAGAGAAACTTTATATTTCCTTTATGTTCACTGCCCTGTTCTGCAGTGTAATATCAAATCAAAAATCTAAAATTCCATGTAAATCTATGAATACATATGTTATTCGAATCATTCAGCTCATCCGTTTGTGGATGTAAGTGAGATTCATTAGTTTGCCTCACGGTGAAAATTGGATGCACATATTAGCGAAACAGAATGATTCCCAAATGAACTAATGAGACCACCTTAAGAAACTAATGTAATACAGCAGTCAAATCTGGTCCAGATGGTGCTCATAGATCTTTGTGCTTCTGTATCTGCAGCTTTACTTTAACATTTTAACCAAAACATGACCCACAGCATGCTGTTCCTCAAAAGTGTGCTTTTTATATGTCATGTTGTCTTCACTGAGGATGATTGAAAGATTTGGGGTTGGATCTAATCATTGTACCATGACATTGTTATTTATAGGAGATGTCATGAATTGCATAAGAAGAAAAACACTATATAGTTATTATAAAACCAATTCTCAGAGTTTGAACTCTATGAGATTTTTTTTTTCCAAATTATGTTATTTCTTTTATTGCACTGGTCTCACAACACCTACCAGGAAATTGAAAGATTACGTTACCTGTACAACTAAAGTAGTAATATACTTAGTAAATGGCTAACAATTAGGATTTTCTAAAGTTATATATTATGTCAATTTATGTCTAGAAAAAACAGAGGAAAAAATCTTGCAGTCTTCTCTCAGTTAATATATCATGTGTGTTGTACTAGCACACTGTATATCTAAAGTGCAAGAGTTGAAAGAGAAGACCATCTCATCTGTCCAGTAAGCAAAAACAATTTCCTTTCTTAGAACTCAAAATAACTCAAAAATACGAACGTGCAACCAAATAGCAAAGACGTAGATTATGTAACTTGACAGTAACTGTCAACGAAGCTGTCCTCAGCGTGTGCTCTTGTGCATGTGTGCAAGACTCCACATTCATTCATGTGCTACATTCATGTACCATATGATTGTATGCATCTAAGCTTGAATGTGTTTCAGGCCCTGCAATTGTGAATGAAAGCGACACTCTCTTGGCAGCAACTTTATTGAAAGTGATGAAAGTTAAGTCCTGGTGGTGGTGAGGTTGTCATAGCAGGGGCCAAAGGACCCTATGGTGCGAGCACAAACATGGAAGTACACGTTGGTCACGGCCAGCCACATGACCACAGCAGGGGTAGTAACCTGAGCGGGGACCCGCCGTCGTGATGGCAGCCAATGTTTGTGTTACATAACAAACAGCCATTGAGCCAGTGGAAAGAATAGTCCTGTAGTACCAAGGGGAATCTATCTGAGTGGACAGAAAGAGGAGGAGGGTGTCGAGGCTATGGGAGCTGGAGATGAGGCCTGACCTGCAGCTGTAGAAAACAGAGCTGGCATGTAGACCGCATAACACAGCACAGAGGTGTTTTTGCAAGGCATGGTTTCAGCTGTTAACTGTTAAGTGTGTGATAGTGGGCAATAGTATGCACTTGGAAAGAGATAAAGCAAGGTGGGTTTTATGACAAGAGAGTTCAAGATGAGGGGAAATTGTTGCCTGATGATGGAAAAAAAATAGCACATAAAAACCTTGAAGATGTTCTTCATGTAGACTTAAAAGAATAGAGGATGTCGTTGGGAAATTAAATAAACATCCTCTTGCAGAGTTAGACTATAGTACAGGAGGAAAGAAAAGTGATATTGGACAATAAAGTGGCATGCTTAACTGTACCCAGTAATCTCAGTAACATTTAGGGATCACGGGTACAGCCTTTTGGCCTATTCCGATCGTTCCAGCATACCTTTTGATTAAATGAGAGATCCTACACTGTGTGGGGAATTCCTGACTCAGACTGGCTGAGAGGGTGAGAAAGAGTGAGAGACATGGAAAGAGGAGGAGGAGGAGGGTGTATTTGGATTTGCAGAAAGTGAGTGACAGTTGAGGAGAGGGGAGGAAGAAGAGCGACGGGTTAATGTGGTCAGGCTGACTGACAGTTTGGAAATGGTGGTACATTAACACTGCTGTGTAGTTGGAGGGAGGCGGGGGTAAGGGGGGCACATGGCAGAGAGAGAGAGGTTTGAAATGCCTTGTAGCTGGTTCACGCGTATTTGCCAGCATAACAGGAGCGTGGCCGAGATAGAGAGAGCTGGCACAAGAGAAGGAAAAGAGAGGGAGGGAGTCCAGTGTGTGTGTGTGTGTCTCCTGGGGAGAAGCATAGTCAATACCCAGGCCTCCTGCAAACATCTATAAGCCTCCTTTATAAAGCTGCTGTGCTTCTGAAAGGACCCACGGAGCAAAGAGGAAAATATCGGCTTCAATTCCAGTTTAATTATCAGCCTAGCAGAGGGCACACAGTTGAGCTCCAGCACAGAACAGTATTAGCTAGTTGCAGTGGCAGCAGCTTGCCAGGAGTTTAAGTCTTTAGATGCTGAAAAGAGTCGAGAGAAAGTGAGCAGAGATCAACCAACTGAACAGAAAATGATGGTAAGTATTGCACTTTATTCCTGTGAGCGTGAATCTAGCTGCAAAATATTTCATGCACACCTATATGACAAGTTCATAAAATCATCATAGTGTGCCGCAAAAAATCAAACAAATACAATGGCAACTAAAGCATGCAATTATTTCCTGTGTGTGCAAACCGTTGGCGTTTTATGTATTATATTACAAGTGTGTATTTTTGCAGCTATATGATGAGATGACATGCAGCAATGGCACAAATGCATTGCAAAATTACTGTGAGGCTGCAAAGGTTTGATATATACAATGTCGTTGAGAGTATTTTCAGCTTGTAATGTTGAGCACTTTTACTGGACTTCAAATTTGTTAATGGCTTTAGCTCATGCAGAGCCCCTTTTAAAATCTCAGATCTTGATACCAAGGGCCATTAACTAATAGGGTTTGATAAATAATCACCTCAGTTCACAAGGACACAGCAAATACCAGGATGCACCTGGTGCAGCAAATGTTTTGGATGCGTCTGTGACGGTTAATGTATCAGAGCCTCCAAACATAATAAACTGCATTCATTTTAAATGTGTCATGAGAGGAATGAAGAGCTGACGAAGAATGTAATAATGTGATAACCCTGACAAGTGTTAACAACTCTGTAAACGAAACCCAACTGAGATTTGAATTTAGGAATTTAACACTGTGCTTTGAGTTCAAAACTGTGAAGATGAATGGACATAAACATGGCTATATTTTATATATCTTATAACTTATCACTATAATTCAACTTCTGCACTATTTTATGTCTATAGTGCCATTTTTACTTGTGAGTTTTTCTTTTTATATATATTTATATATATATTTAAATGAGCATTGTTGGAGGGAGCCTGAGATCTAAGATTTCCATTGCCAACAACTGCTTCTCTGTTATTGTTTATATGACAATACAGAATGAAAAAGTAATATTCTATTTTTCCATGTTAGCAGTTAAATTAAAGTGCATTTAAGTTTATGCGTTACTTTTACCATAAGGCTACCTACAGAGAAGTCATGTTTGGAAATTTGACTCTCTTTGCATTTGAAAATTGTCTCAAATGTCTTATTGGTGCACAGATACAGCTACATCCCTCTATACAACATTGATCCTCAAGCGGCCCATCATTGGCTCTGTGCCAAGCAGCACTCTCAGACTGGTTGAAAACTGCAGTCTTATTTATGGCTGCACATCAGATCCATTTGTTTGTGGAGCAGTTAACTCATAAATGAGATCCAGTTTCGAAGCGGCTGTCATATATACTGTATAAATAACTCATATAAAACGTAGTCATATGGCACCATTTGATCTCGTACCACCATCAGATATATGCTCATAATCATCTTAATCCAAATCAGAAAGACTCATTGATATTACTGCAATAATCACCAGAAATGCTACATTTGTTTGCAGAGACAGAGAAACAGGCGTCATTTAATCAAAATGAATATCGGTTGACCACCAAGCTCAGTTAAACAACATGTGGAAGGTCAAAAGTAAAAATATGTTCTCGCTTTATCTTTTGTGTTGAGCTGTGTGCGGTAACTGTTCACAGCCTTCCTAATTTGCGCGAGTATGTGGTGGGGGATGTACTTCAAAGAAAGTCATCGTGAATGTGAATGATGGTGGAAACTGAGTGACAGCGCCAAATGTTCCGATCGCCCTGATAAGACATCAGGTTGATGACGTCTGAAGTTTATCCCCTCTATAGGACAATGGAGATCATGTCGGATCTGCAGAAAGTGACAACATAACAAAATAAATGTTCCACTAATTTCTGCTGGGATGGCATGTGGATGGTTATTTAACTCTGATTATGCAAGCAAAGAACTTAAAGAAAACAACAAAGCTCACGAGAATACTATTAGTGACATATTATTATTGTAACCAATGACATATTTGAGATTTATAGTTGTAGAAGGTTCAGGTGACAGGTTCAGGCTTCATTCTGTCAAGCAGTGGATCTTCTTTCTCTTTGACGCCACTGAACCAATCATCAGTATCATGAATATGGATTTGTTTGTGCGTGTGTCCAGGCTGCAGCAGCTCAGGAACTTGACGAGCGATGTTTCCTGTCGGCGCAGTCCATGGCCAATCTGAAGGTATCCGATCACTTCCAGGTGGTAAAGCTCCTGGGAGAGGGAGCCTATGGAAAGGTCATGTTAGCTGTACACAGAAAGAGAGGTTAGTGCAAGATTCAAGTGCCAAGGTCATGACCATCTCATTTCAGTCAGTCTGCAAGAGTGTAAGAAATTGCCATTCAAATTTCCCAATCGTAATATATTAAATTAAGAGTTTTTTTTATTTATTATGCCTCTAAACTTCTACTGCCAAACCTGAAATGGGTGAAATGGTAAATCTCCACTGCAGCACGTTATCTTCAGGTTTTTTTAAATGACATATGTCAGATGGGCGGCGCAGTAACGTGTGGAGCAATCTGTCTTTTGATAGTGTTCACTTAACCTTTTGCACTTCTGTTGCTGTAATGAAGCGCTGCGGGACGTTCTCTGAGATTAGGTTGCTGCACCTGGGGCTTAGCTGTGTAACAGAGTCGCCCCAAAGGGGAAGTTATATTTGTTCACAGTGTCAATGATGGAAAACAGTCATATACCATGACAGCTTTTTGACCAAAGCTGATTATATGTTGTAACACATGTTGTCTTGCTTCACCCCCTTCAGGAACCCCTATGGCTCTGAAGTTCTTCCCTCGTCAGTCCACCTCGCTCACCTCTTTCCTGCGTGAATACAATCTCTCACTTTCCTACTGCACCCATCCTTCTCTGACACGGGCCCTTGGCATCTTCTTTTCCACGCCGTCCTACTATGTCTTTGCCCAGCAAGCTGGTCTATACGGTGACCTCTACAGTGTGATAGTGTCAGAGGTCAGTTTGGCTGATTTGTGGCATGAAATGTGCTGTTAATGCCCTGCATGGCGTGTACAGCCGAACATACTTTTTCTTGTATAATGAAGGGTGTTTCCTCTAGTTTCAGCAAAACAAAAGCTTAAATGTTGGGTTGCAACCACTACATCTATATCCTACTAATTCCCATCCATCCATTAGCTATAGTAGCTTGTCAAAAGGCTTACACTTGATGTCTGCAGTGTGGTTTTCTCGTAGGGATTATATGGAAAATGTAGTTGCTGACCGTGCCCTTTTGAGCTCTCGTTTATGTCAGCAAAAACTTGAGACATGCTTGATAAAGGTTTCCAGCTCGCCCTCCTCTGTGTTTGTGTCACTGCCAGTAACATAATAGAGTACTGATAAGAAGAAGGGCACCCTGCTCTCATGGAAGTGAACTAAGCAAAGCGAGGGTTTCCAAGAACGTCACCAACCATTTTGGTGACGTAGATTTTGTTCGTCTTTGTGCCAACGATGTTCTGATCGCACCTCGCCATCAGATCATCAAATATGTAACGCTGTAATACGTGATAGAGAGTATGTTTTCTGATGTTGAGAATGCAGCTGACCCAGACTGTCTTTCTCTTTTAGCTCGGGGTGGATGAAGAGTGTGTCCAGAGGGTGATGGCCCAGCTGAGCGGTGCTGTTACACATCTTCACTCCCTGGGCTTCGTCCACCGCGACATCAAACCTGAGAACATCTTCCTGTGTGACAGATCCTGTCGCTGGGTCAAACTGGGTGACTTTGGCCTCGCCCGGGCCATTGGCTCCACTGTTCGTGCCGTCTGGTACGAGTCTCCCTTCTGCACTCCTGAGGTGGAACCTGGCAAGGAGGCTCAGAAGGAGAGGGAGTGGGATGGGACTGAAGTGGAGATGGAGGACATTTGGATAACGGTGGAGCCATGTATTGACAGCTGGGCCCTTGGTGTACTCGTCTATTGCCTCTTAACCGGCTGCTTCCCCTGGGAGGAGAGCACCCACGACGACCGCTGCTATCGTAGATTCAAGGAGTGGTTTGACCGTGAGACTGAAAAGGAGGAGAAGATGAGGGATGGTGAGTGGGGGGGTGAGGAGGAAATAGACAGTTATACAATCATGGAGGAGAAGCAAAGGGACAACCCTCCTCCCTCTCAGTTTGAGGGCCTCAGCCCACTAGTGATGACTCTTATAAAGGAGCTGCTCCACCCTGAACCCAAACACAGAGGGAGCCCTGAGGAGATCCTGAGCTACCTGGGAGGGCCGTGGCTGATGGAGACAGAGATCGAGGAGAAGAGGAAGGTAGACGAGGCAGAGAAGGAGGCCAGAAAAATAAGAGAGGAAGGAGGTGTACAAGAAGAGCTAGTGAGGGAGGGAAGAGGGGAGAGATAAGCTTTGTATTTATAAAATTGTTTTAGGTTTTTAATTAATGTAACATGTTTGAAAAACATTGCAGCAATGTATTTTTGTGTAAGATTTAAATCTAGTACAAACGTATATTCTATAAGGTGCTATATTTTCATATCCATTTTTTATAAATATCCTTATTAAAGTTACCACTTTCATTGTAATTGTGTATTTTACTGTGTGTATATATGTGAACATGTGTGTTTAGAATGAAAAGAGTCTAGAAAGTATAGAAAATACAAGAAAAGTTTGAAACTAAAAGCTGTATTATGGTGCCCTTAAACATCTGTATCGCAATTTTTGTAAAATAAACTCCATGTAATAGCTTCTCATGAGAAGCAGTTCATGAGTTACACGTACAGTGTCGTAGCAAGTAAATTGTATAGATTGCGTACAATAACAGATATGTCTCTAATTACACAATTAAGATAATTGTCACTTCAAGCCCCCAACAACCTGACCTCGCTGATCTTTTTGACTGAAATATAAACGTTTGTGATGCAGGACAGGAAGGGATCAGAAGGCAAAAAAGGGTTTATAAATGATGTATTATGAATTCAAAATAAACGTAATGGTAAACGTAATAATGTAGCAATACAATGATTAATGCAAGTGACCAGATAAGATAAGCTATACGATTAAGCTGTATGTTACATGGTTGATAGTAGGCTCTTTCCCCTGTAAATAATTATGTAATGTTTTAATAATAACAATAATAATTTAGTAATACAAAAATGTGATCTATAAACCAGGCAAAACAATTTTGAAACATAACACATCTTGTAAATAATGAAATCATTAAAAAAAAAAAAATCATTGATAACTTTTACAAGAGACTAGAAAGTGTACATATGGAAAGAAGTGACATCTCTGACGTGGTGAAGCAACAGGTGCTGCAGACGAAGTACATCTAAAATTGGACTGAACAATACAAGCTGATAGTGATACCAGTGTGATCTTCTTCCAAGTTTAAGTGATCCAAATCCCGGCCACAGTACTACCTGCAACGAGAAAACCTGATATCAGAATCAGAGCTCAGAAACAAGTTTATTGCAAAGTAGGTTTTCACATACAAGGAATTTGTCTTGCTGTTTAGTGCACAACAATGTAGAAAAAGTACAAGATCAATTGTAAAAAGTACTGCAAATAGTCAAGAAGAAATGTATACAGAAAATATGTTTAAACAATTTATTAAAAATATTTTTTCCCCACTGAAGCTAAAAACACCTTTATTATAGCATATTTTATTGTACATAACTTGGATACTTGTTGACGTGTTGACAGTAAAACAAACCTCACGTGAAGTCTGTGCGCATGACAGGTTGATCTCTGTGGGGACATTTGTCCTACATCTGTCACACAGGAAAATTACCCGTTGAAAAATCACCCGCATTCCTGATGCAGTGCTTCCAAAAGAATGCGTTGGTATTGCTTATAGCCACTTTGCACACTTCTGGCACCACTGAATTATGCTTTTGATGTTAACAACTGTCTACCACTGTAGAAGCAAAGAACTTGGGAGCAGGAAAATACAACTTTGAAATTACCTTTATTTCACAACAGAGGGAGTTGTATTTACTACCACTGCAATAAGTGCATCACTAAAATGCATCATAGAAAATGTATTTAAAATTGCAATGTGCCCAATGTCTCAGTTTCAAGTTGGAGTGTATCCCGGTTGGTAGCAAGCTGCTAATGTGCAGTGTGGTTGTGTGTGTATGTCGGGCTTGTGCTAACCCCTGCTAAGGACCACTCCAGATGGACTTAAAAATAGATCCCAGACCCATCTATTTACACACCATGCACATCATCACCCCTCTGACTATCCGCACTTTACAGACCTCCAAATGTAAAAGTCCGGCTGCCATTGGCGCCTGCGGGCCTGTAACAGCACAATCTGATGGAACACTGTGACCTGTTAACTGCCTCGTCTCTCCTCTCTTTTCATCCCTGGCCCTCTTTCTGATTACTTTTCCTCCTGGTGTTTCTCCTCTCATGCCACATAGGCCTTGTCTTTCGCTTTCATCTTCGCTTCTGTTGTCACATCTACTTTGTCCAACTGCGACAACAGTCTCACTTTCATTCAGTCCCTTCCTGGAACTTTCAGCTCCTTTAGCCGTGTCCCAAAGTAAAGTATGCTTACATTAAAACGCCATCTCCTTTAGCAACCGCTGTTTGGGATGCGCTGTTTACGAGGAAACAGAGGACACAAGGCTCATGTGACACTCTGGTGGGATCAATGGAGGACCACAGCCTGACAAATGGAAACACATGGTGTGGACCACAGAGACAATAGACTGCCAACAAAAAGATGCTGATCGAGGTGCTAATCTGTTCGAGGTCCATGAGGACGGATCACAGGGATGATGAAAACAGGAGAAGTGAAGCAAAACACTTGGGTCATCACGGCCTAATTTTCCCCCTACACCTCCAACTTTCTGTCACCTGGCTCATTGTTAAGGTTCAACTACTTTAAATGCTTAAACAGGATCGAGAGTGATGATACTGATTCACCAGAAGAGCGTCAAATCATCACATTAGCAGAGTGAGAAGCACTGATGAGCAACACTGGATCTAGTTTGTAGTATGTCATGAGTGAGCATTTACAGAGAATCACAAAGTGTTAATGGGAGAGTTCACTTGCTACAGTGTGTGTGTGTGTGTGTGTGTGCGTGTGTTGTCAAGCATAGAAAATGCAGCAGTAGCTACCAGCTAGACTGTAAGAGAGAAGGGAGAGTGAGGGAGGAGTGTTGGGGTGAAAAGGAGGTCGGTGGTGGAGTATTGCAGAGCTGGCATGCCTCTAGAAATTCCGTCTAGCTAATAAACAAGTCTAAAGATTATCATGTGTTTATTATCTGGCATGTTTTCCTAAACCATTCTTTTTAGAACCCCCACAACATGAGCAGCGTGAAGGAAGAGAGGCAGGTTGATGTGTTCAAAGGATTGATCGCCCCTCTTGGCTCTTCTCCTCCTCTCTTTTGCTAACATGGCCTTCATCTGTCAACGGCCTCGCCCAGTCGACCTTGTTAGGGCCACCCCACAGGCACTCACCCTGGAGTCCGTGTAGCCCCGATATGTCAAGGGGATGAATAGTGTCTCCCTCTTGAACTGACATGGCCTACCGTAGGGCGAGAGCCAGTGAGAGTTGTGACTTCAAAGGAATGTGTAGCAATATTTATATTAGCCAAGTCCATGCACAGTCAAGTTTCCCTTCCAATGCAGATAACAGTTCCAATGAAAACAGCTTTTCAACACAAAGAGCCTCTGAGACAAAAGGGTCAGGAACCATAGCCCTGATAGTCACTTTCATCTTTGCACAGATACCACTTGGGATATTGGAAGGATAGCTTAAGTACACCGTTAAGGAATTGTGGGTCAGATATGACCAATGTTTAATTACACACATGCAAACATAAACTGTCTGCAAGACATCTTTTATATTCCAATGGTTGAAGTTCATGACTTAATTAACTTGTGCTAGCTTTAATACACTTCTGTTGAGTTTGTTATTTAGAAATAGCGTCAAGAGACAACAAAGAAGAGCAGATGAGTAGCCTGGACTTCTTATCATGGATGAAAAGTCTTTGACATTATGTGATACTTTTTCTAATGAGGTCAACTGAGCAATTATGTTTGCAGAAAAAAGTTATTACTAAGTTTTAGTGCTTATTTTACAAATATCTTTTCAAAGGCATCACCTGTTAATGCACAAAATTCCAAAACCACTCACAAGAATAAATGAAGTATAAATAACAATACTAAGCAGACATGATCAAACACCTTTCACATTCTTTTGTGTTTTGAACACTTCCCTCGAAGATATGCATTCTCGAAAACAGAACAAGCGGAGCAAGATTTATTCCAGTAAAGCTGCAACTTATAAAACAATTGTTTGTATTTGTATTTTGCATTAATTAATTGGTAGTTTATTCTGTAAAAAAAAATACCCATCACCACTTCCTGTTCAGATGTCTCTTTTAGTTTGAGCAACAGTATCAGTTTACATCAATATAAAACGGAATATTTTGTGTTCTTGCTTAATCAGAGACATAAACAATTAATCAGTTAACGTTTTTAGGAATTGTCAACCAATCACCAATCATTTAAGCACTAAATTAACACCAAACAAACTGTAGTTACCATGGAGAATTCAAGTAATGGATGTAACGTGTTTAAAACACGGGACTGTCGCGGGACTGTTGCTGATCATTACTGCAGACAGACCCTGGGTCAGGACGGCTAATCTTCTGGGCTTTGGCCCACTTAATAGCATTAGCTGTTCTATCACTTCTGTCGTTTTTGACTGATCCCTGCATAAGATTGTATGTTTAGGCCAAATATCATATTCTATGTGCACTGCTCCACCTGCTGGTTAAATTAAGTAGTGCAAAAGTCAAATTTGAGGCCCACTGTGTTTGAATGCCTCGTGGGCATTTGTTTCTTTCAATTGCGTCATTATTTCATTTTCTCAAGCAGATTCCGGGAAGAATGTAAGTAAGACATTAGTAGCATTTGTATTCAGACAAGCCTGCATCTCTGACGTTATTACCTGAAATTAGAACAGTTTGTGTTTACTTATGTGTTTACAAAACTTTGGGTAGAAAGATTTAAAATGTCTGTCACTTGGGTGCCTTCACAAATGCAATGGAGCCCATTTAATGAACGAGAGAAACTGCCTCTACTTTTTGTGGAGGATGACTGAATATTTAGCTTTGTGTTACCTGTGTGGTGATGAGACACTGAGACACTAAGATACAGGACAGTGGGTATGTATATCTGTCTAAAAAAATGTCTGCTCAAGAAGATCAATATAAAGACCTGTGTGTGAACCAAAGAGGAAAAACTCATTAGATTGTAGCTGCATGCTACATTGTTTTTTACCAGATTGGGGCAGGACAAAAAAGTAAAAAACAAAAAAACTGTGATGGTTTGGAAGACAGGGGGAGGAGGAGGGGGAGGAGGAGGGAGGAGAGGGAAGGAGGGGAAAGAAGAGAAGACAAAAGGTTCATAAAACTAAAGCAGTTGTGGACGACAGCAAAGGTTGTAAGTATGAGTTAATTATTTTATCTATTTTCATCTCATATCATAGGAAATACACAGAGGAGCATCGGCACATGCAGGATATCTCACATCCAAAGATATCAATGGAAAGATATTTTCTATTGATGAGATGTAAACATGGAATGTGAACAGTGAAGGCTTGGCTGATTTACTTTAGAACCTATATTTCGTTGTTACATGATTTGCGCTTGCATGCAGAGTTCAGTAAGTAAAAGCAGTGGAAAAACATGCCACTCTCACAAGCAGATCAACAGAGGCATGCACTGAGTTAAACAAGACAATCCAGAGTTCTCACTTCAGTAATTGCAAATGTTTTGACTCTGGGTTGGAAAGCAGTAATATGTTCAATGAAAAGAAAGCTGGAAAAGAATGTGCAACTGTATCAGAGGAGGGGCGGAGGGGCGCTCCAATAGGGCACAAAAAAAACACATTCTTTTGAGAGAACTCACGTCTTGGACTGCAAAGTCACATTGACACATCACGAGAGGAATGATGCAGGGTGGGAGAGGGAAGGAGAAAGAGTAAGAGAAGGAGAGAAGGCAGGGAGAAAAACACATTTTTTGGAGGAAAAAACGTTTTTAAAGTGTAATTTAAAACTCTCTCTTACAGTTGCTCCTCTGCTACTTTGTCGAGCGGTTCACAAGCAGTCCAGCAGTCTACAGAAATAAACTTTAGAACAGATTATTCCACAGCAAAATGACATCAGACACTCCTCTATAACGATGACAACTTATCCAAAACACAGCACTACTCTCTGTGTTTTTAGCTGGAGAAGGAACCTGAGGGAAAACATTACAGTGACCTGGGAGCATTTATATGCAATGAGATTAAAGGAAACATAAACAGCAACAAAAATCTTGAGTGAGGATATTGAACAGTTCCACTCTGTGAAATCTTTCCAACTCTTTTCCTCTTCGGTTTCCTCCAGCCTCGTAAAGCTCAAACTCTTACAAGTTGAAGGAATGGGCCGACTTCCAGTGGTCCTGCTCCTCTGCAGTTTCCACGGTAACGCTGCCAAACAGGACACACAAATCATCTTGTTTAATTACGGTTGAGTCGCTGTGTGTTTGTTTTTATGCTGCGAAACACTCCCCTCATGTGGTTTCTGTTCCACAGCGCTCGCAGCTGTAGCCCAAGACCAGCCGACCGGTAATGCTCTTCTCCTCATAAGTCACACTTTTAGCTCCGGACGGGTTATGTTGCATGACGTCCGTCAGTCTGTGAGTCATTGCAATGGGTCACTGGTATTTTCCCAATCTGATCTTGTTTGTCTCCTTCTTTGTAGAGAGCACTGAAGCACCTGGAGGCACCTTGCCAGCCAGTGAGTGACGGCAGATTGGAGATGACCTCTGAACTGCCTCTCAAGAGGCCACATGAACCGAAAGTTTTGCATGCTTCATCTCGTGATAAGTGGTTGATCCAATTTAAACACGGCTGGTCTCTCCTGTCTCTGCAGACTGTAGGGAGGAGATGTATCCTTGCACCAGGATGTACTCGGTTCACCGGCCCGTCAAGAGATGTATTGGCGGCCTTTGTCTCTACAGGTGGTCTGCGATCTTTCTACCAAATACCAATTCTAATTTAGCAATTAAGCCTACCTGCAGAATGACTTTTATCAGTTAGCAGTGAATGTGTCGTATTCTAGCATCATCCGTGACTGTTTCTTAGACACACATGAAGTAGTACGGAAATCAGAAGTGGAAAAAGTACTCTTTACTCAAGTAAAAGTAGTGACATAATTACAATGGTGTTAAAATACACCATGAAAAGTTAAAGTCATGGAGTACTAAAAAAGTAAAATAAACACATGCATGCTTAGTTTTTATATATATTATCAGGACTGTGCGGGATAAGTTTAATCAAATTTTAAACTCAGCAACCCGCTCGGCTTAGGTGTGTAACCCTCAAATGTCATCAGATTTAGTCTCAGCTGTAGCTACAACAGTGTAAAGAGCAGCGGCAAAAAACACGGAAAACTCTCATGTGAAATAAGCCAACACTGTTCTGACGTTGGCAGGAAACAGAGGTAATGGCAGACTCCATTGCTCGTTATAAGAAACTGATTGAATAAATCAATTCAGGGCCTTTATTGTCCAAGCATATTAGCATTATCAGCAAAATGTACTTATACATAAACGTACTCGTTATAGAGCAGAATAGCACCCGTCAGTGTTTTGATGGTATAGATATTAGTAGATGGAGTTCACCTCAATCACTGCAGCTCTCTTACTACAATCATGATCTCGTGTTTCTGACGCAGCCGTTCTCGCGTCTACGTGATCAACAACGAGATCTGTGTGAGGACAGTGTGCCAGCAGGACGAGTATCTGAAAGGTGAGGCACTCTGCAAGTAAAAACAAGCTCGTGGATACGTGGTCATAACTTATCCGTCTTTTGCACATTACAGCCGAACTGTGCAGAGAGTTGTCCGGGTGGCCCAGGCGCGTCGAGAGGTCATCCAATAGGAAACGCTGTCGTCGCCATCGCCCTGGCAACCCCACAACCTGGGCAAACAAGGCCTGATGGGGCGCCAGGATGGCGACGTGACCACCTGTGAGGATGGAGCCTCTCAGAGACACAAACCGGGGACGTCGTCATAAAAACAGCCCATAACACCGTAAATCCACCACTCGACACCCAGGAGTCTCTTGCTCTTCCTCTCTCTCACTCACACACACACACACACACACACACACACACACACACACACACAC
>NW_022280043.1:5267038-5346042 GCF_004355925.1 Anarrhichthys ocellatus
TAATGGGCTTTTAGCAGCACTGAGTCATTTCATTGTACAAAGAACAACCCGCTCTGTGTACTCATTGACTATCCAGTATTATGTGCAGTAACGTATCCAAAAATACACATTTAACTACATTTGTTCATTATTTGTTTATTGATGTTATTTTTCGCTCTGTTTATTCAGGAGAAACAACAACAAATTAAAGTTATGGTCACCGAGTGATATCTTTATGTTTTTTCTTTGCATATACATACACATATACAGTTTGAATAACAAGTCACATTTGGGAGAGATGCATATAATTTAAACAGTAAACAAACACTGACAAACACTGGTTAGAGCTTTACACTCACACGATCTATGTGTGTTCCAATCAATAGCCATCATCAGCGTCACACCACATGTGACATCGCTGCAACATAATTATCTCTCTGTACATGACTATAGCACAACACACTGCATCAAACACAGACCGGCTTGGTCCCAGGTTGCATCAGAATACCATCAACGACGTTACATCTTAGCGTGGAATTGAAGTTCACAGTTAAAACTCAAGTTTGTACAGTACAACATGCTGTGTTTGAGGTCCTGACCACCTTCTCATAAAGAATCAAGGAGATGAAGCCCCCCCCCCAGACAGACGGGACAGTGCAAAAACACAGACCTATTCATCAAGGAGGAGCGAGGTCGTGACCTAAATGACTCACCAGTCGCAGCTTTAACAGCTGGGCTGAGCAGAGATGACATAACGAGGACTAAATCTTTTCGGTTTCCCCTTGAGGCAAAGATGAAAGCGCTTGATGCCTCCATTTCTTTCGCCAACACCCTATCACTTTAAACTTTTCTACTTCCCAGTTCAAAGAATGCACACAGTGCCAAGGACCCATCCCCAGTGAAATATGTGTTCAACAGCTGCAGCTCAATTTGACATCTCATCTCAAAATGATGTAGAGCCACCAGAGGGCGCTAGAGAGCACAACTAATCTGTAAATCAGCTTCTTTCAAGTAAATTCATTGTGTGGTAAACTCTTAGCCTACACTGCTGTTCAAAAGTTGGAGATCGCCGGTCAAAAGAGCTTGATTCGCTTCAGTTAAATTCATGCTTTTAGGTTGGAGAAAGTCCTCTTTACAAATAGATATTATTTTGTATGAAAGGTTTGCAAAGAATGATCATTTTTTGTACCTGGAAAACAAAAACGCTGTACAATTGTTCAACAAGACTGACAACTGAAAGGGCAGAAAAAGACAAAGATCCATCAGAGCAACAGTTGAAAAAGAGTAGAGGAAATGACCCGCCATAAGCTAAAGAAACTGGAAGCTTAGCATCAAAATGTGTGCAGATTTAAATAGGAACAGCTTCCTGTTTCAGTGTCTGGTGCACAACAAAGCCTCCAACAAGCTGGAATACAAACAGTTATGTTGATTCAGCAAAGCTCTTCTTAAAACGTCACAATAGAAATAGAAGGTTAGTCTGGGGTTACATTAGCTCTATTGGAATATCAGCTGAACATGCTATGGCCGGACAAATCAGTTGAAACCTCTTCCACCGAGTTAATAATAATCGAGGGTCACTTATGCTTTTGAGGAATGTAAAATTAATTCAAAATCAAAAGGTTATTTGGAGGAAAAATGGTTCCAACAGTATTCTCCCCCTGGCATGAAAAAACGTGGGGACATCGACTAAACATTTTAATCATTGAAGTTTTAATCATTTAATTCTCATCAAACTTCTTTTGCGAGCCAAACTATTTAAAATGTAAACAATACGTTTGGTGTCTGAATTATTACATTATTGAAGGTAAGAAGAAACACATCAACATAATAGCTGACTTCATACTTCTGAACAGCAGTGCAAGTCTATTTAAACGAGCCCTGCATTAAATGCAGACTGTATGCATTACTAACTACATAGACAGAGCGGACTGCCAGTCAGTGCATATAGTCAGACCCACTGCTGGGGACTTGGAGACTAAATAAGCTACCGAACATACAGGTGACAACACCATTGACAGTAATTACAAACTACCGACAATATATACATTTAAAATAAATATTCTCTGTACAGAAAATTCATTCATTATCATATTTAATTAGATGTCATCATCAGATGTTTCAGATTATGTCTCCCTTGCTCATATTTCTATTGTGTATACTCTACGATAGAAATCAGCAAATAAAACATTGAGAAGAGGAGAAAATGGGGAAAAAGCAGAATTCAAACAGGAGTGGATATACAGACGGAGAGGGAGGAGGATGGATGGAGAGCGTGACGGCCTCAATTAAGACTGGACCATGAGGTCTGGGTATATCTCCGGCTAAGACCAAAAGCCATGAGGGTCTGAACACAAACAGAACTAACTAGGACAGGGGGTTACCCTGCTTGGCAGGGAGAGAACCGGGACCCGACAACGGGGGAAAAGAAATGCAAAGAAGTGCTGCTTACATTTACAGAGAGAGATATAAGAGGGAGAAAAAACAAAGTGCACCCCTTCTCACTTCGGGGATACAGAGTCAAAGTCTCCCCACAGGTCAGAGCTGGCTGTGGTGGTGGCGTCTGATGGAGCCGCTGAGTTTGAGTTACTGGCGTCCAGATCTAGCAAACAACCTGGTGGTTAGAAAATAAAAAACAGAAACATAATGCATATAGTAACAGAAATATAGATGTCGGATATGATGGTTTGTTGCTAAACAAGACAATTACGACGATATCTTTAAAAGGAAAATTCCATTATTTTACAACTGGAGTCTATCGGTCATAGTTCTGGCTTGTATTCCTACAGGTCAGCATAACATTGCACTCACCACTTTCACTGTAGATGCAGGTGCTCCACTGGAAACAGCTTTACAACAATCTCCAATGGTGCCAAGGAAATACAAGCTTTCAACATCGAAATAACTTTCCTCCGACCATCAACGTGACCTTTCATTCTGTATGACTTCTGAGGTTACACTCTGCGTCGAAATGAAACAGCTGCACCGATCTACAACAACCGTGGAAGCAAACCTACAATGCAATGGATTTTTGGGGCCATAATGTTAAACGTTGGTGAGAACAATGCTTTACTAACTGATAGAAAAAAACAACATAAAACCCTTAAAAAAGGCACAAGCATACAAATCATCGTATCTGCATCAAATAACCAAAGATAAAGTGTTAGATAAATAGGCTCTCGCAACCCACAAAGACTGCAGTCAGACAAACAAATACAAATACAAATGGGGGCTACAATATTTAAGTACAAAGCCTTGTTTTGATAAAATGAAGACGGGGTGCTCCCTTCTTCTACCTGTTCCGATGATTCAATTCTGAATTTGTGGAATATGAAATGGACTACACTAAACTAAAGCAGGCTGAGCAGGAACAACAATTAGTCTTCATTAACTTAAATTGTGTTTTCGAAGAAATCCGTCACAATGTTAGATACATTTCTTGTTAAACTCAATGTTCACCGCATCTCGGCCCCTCTCTGTGTCACTGCCGTTGTTGCATTGCTGGCGTATAAAAATTACCGATGCTGTGTTTACGTGCAATCCACATGCACAGGCAAGACACACAGGGCGGGCCTGGGTGTATGACCTCGCCGGCTACCTATACTGTAGTGTTTTTATGAACTACCTACCAGTGTCACTTCCTCCTGCAGATGGCTGTGTGTTATGATTGGAAGATTTGGAAGGAGGTGGGGCTAACTTGCCCCCGGGAGGAGGCGGAAGAAGCCCAAATCCACCAGTACTCTGCGGGCGAGACCTGTCCCTCTTTTTTGATTGCTGGAAAAGGTACAAAGTCAGAGTGAGTATGTGTAGACTGCAGAGAAAACATATCAAAAGGAGATATTTAAAAATGTTTAAATAGTTGTATACTTTTGGGAGGCTCAATCCATCAAACTGTAAGCAATTTTGCTGTTCCACTAATGTTCCAACCCTCGAACATATAAATTGAATGAAAATAGGGTTACCCCTATATTGAGAGTGATAGTCTGTCCTTCTTTGAAGCCCAGGTCCAGTTTAGGGGTGGTGTCTGGAGTCTGCGCCTGCTTCTTAAACTCATCTTCCTGTTTCACCCACCTGGAGAGGACGAGGGGGAGAGAGGCAAAAAGGATTACAAGATAGTTTACCAAACTAGAATAAATAAATTCCCTAGTGAATTAGTTATGATTCATGAGAGTCTATGAAGCAGCTGAATACTTGAAGTGGTCCTGAAGTGCAACATTGAAGTCAAAGGCATCGCCTCGGTCTCCAAACCCGATGCCTATGAACGCACTGCGGCCTGTGAGAGGAATGAACACAACAAACAAAAGGACAGAGATTAGGACGGGACGTGTAAGGTATTACAAACAAAACACACACTAAAGCTGACAGTTTCACAATACCCTCTACACTACAGTTTTAACAGTTTCAGTAGGCGTTCAAAACGTGTTCTAAATCATGAGCACATTTACCAAATATGTATATCTTAGCAACAAACTGTTTACCCACCGTTGTCATCCTGGATGCGGAGCACAAAGTAACGGCTTGAGTCACTAACTGTTTCCACTGTGGTGCCGGGGTACTCGTCCACTGGTGCTTGGGCAAACAGCTCCCCTGTAGGTTAGAACAAAAGAAATATGTTCACTGTCTTTTGGGCCAAAATGGTCCGGTGGGAATTTGGATCATGAAGAGACACAAAAAGAAAAGCCAAAGATACTTTTGGATTTAAAACGGGGACAGAAGCTGAAGCTTTTAAGGATGGATCTAACTTCCAAGATTCAGATTATAAATGGGGCAATATACAGTATAATCTGGGGACAACAAGCATGCAAATACCTAAAATGCACTGGCACAGACAGAAAGAGATTATCACCCTTCAAAATAAACTGCATGCTTGGACGTGGACTGGGTCACCTTGGAATAGATGAGTAACAGAGAAGGGGGAATGGCGAACACACTGAAGTGATTTACAGCAGCGACGGGGCCAGTGAACAATGGCACTGTTCTGTCTGCCTCTTTGCTCACCAGAGATTTTGTCTTCCAATTTGATGGAGGCTAGCTTGCCCCGGGCCGTCACACGCATGCGTCCCGTCCAGTCGGGAGCGTCCAGCTTCCAATCGGCAGCCCTGGGACACACAAACGCACACACACACAGGGAGATGCATTGTCATGTAGGTGATGTGGTGACAGCGGTTTATCGAGACTGATGTTGATACAGAGTAAAAGAAGAAGAAACTGGAGAATCGTTTTTCGGGTGCACGTGTGTGTTACGGTTAGTCCCAACGCTTAGACACACTGTAGTTCCATTTCGGCTATTTTCTATGTAAACAGAACGTGACTAACGCAGACCTAAGGCTGATATATTACATCGTCACCCTTACTCACTGTACATATGGTCACTGGTTAACCAATCATGTGTCTGGTGAGACTCAGGCGTGTGCTACTGTTTGGTTGGTGTGATTTCCACTCAAGATGCAGCTGGAGCACCAGCCAATGAGATGTGGGGTAAACAAATCAACCTCCAGCTTTTCAACAACACAACATCTCCTGCATGGCCACTTGCAAGCAAAAGATGTCTGACAGGACAACACTGTCTGTCAGGTTGATTAACCACATTAAAGCCCCTTGTCATCATACAGCATCGACCCTGCTGAAGTGTCCTTGAGCAAGACGTCTTTACAGCTCCAGGGACGCTGCTCTTGCTTAATACTGTCAGAGAAGCACAATGAGAATCTGTCATTACTGAGCTAGTTCTAGCTATAAAACACTGTACACAGCGTAAGCAGCATCTATCCTCTGTGCCATTGGTCGACAGCACACATAAACACACGGACACAGGTATGTAGCCAATCCATCCCACTTCCTGTTTAGTGGGCTAACGCAGTGCAGGTATAAAGCACAACCGTTATTTACCATGACGACCTTGTTAATACACAGCAAAAAAACAACAACCAGCCCCAAAAAACCGCTGTTGTTGCGAGATTATGGGATGAGCACGGTTGATACTGTAGGTCGCCAATGCAACGGCTCCCAGCGGCTGCGGCTCGTGGATGCTGGGTCAGGAATGTCTCCGTCGGGCCGCTGCTCCTCCTCACTCACCTGATAGCCCGGTTAGACGCTCTCGGTGGGATTCGGTAAACGCTGACTTCGGGTTTGACACAGAGGACCGACTCGTACTCAGCCTGACCCTCGGTCGCCATCTTGACTTTTACTCAGTCGGTGCACGCCGGCGGTGGTGGTGACGGTGAGTGGCGTGTCCGTGCGGCATTTATGGCTACGTTGACCGTAATAGACGGTGTACTTGCGCACAAACTGTCGACCCACCCTCTCACTGCTGCTCTTTCAGTGATGCCCTTAAAGGGGTATTCCACCGATTTTAGGCACAAAGGTTGTTTTACTCATCATGAAGAGTAGCCTGTGTCAAGTCAAGCAAAATTACTCAAGTGACATCAAATGAGTAGTTTTTGGTTTTGTAAAACAACGTATATTACCAACTGGGGCGTGGAGTTTGAAAGAAGTAAAGATATATATTACCTGACAGTAACAAAGAGTAACACAAAGTGACTTGTATAAGGAGCTAACATGTACAATACCTCTGCTGCCTCCATTTCAACCAGATGGCAATCTCTGGGACTGAAAAGAGAAACCAATGCTGAAGTGCCTTAAACTTTCTGATAGCCATCAGGGGGCGGCTTCTCTGGTTGCACAAATAATTCAGATTGTATAGAAGTCTGAGAAATGGACCGTACTTCTCACTTGATTTATTACCTCAGTAAACCTCAGTCTTCTTCAACACAGCATGATGTTCATTTAGTAAATTATGGGCCCATAAAGCCGGGTGCTTTAGGGCCTGGATGGAAACTTTGTGATTGACTGGTCGCTACCACTGTGTTGTCCAGTCTGGGTTTTATCTGCGTTTTTGTCTCAGAAATTATTTTAGTTCATGAAAGTTAATTGCAACAATTTTGGTCCCAAAACATGTTTTATTCAGAGTTTGATTGTACTTAGCTTCACCCTCTCTTATCACTTCTGGTTGCAAAAAAACAAGCGGGCAATGGCCAAAATTCCCGAACTCACATACATATATATACATCAATAACACAAAACACAAAATTATCTTATTCTTTTATTTCATATATCCATATTGCAACAGAATAAGCAAGCAGCAGCTAACGTTACAAGCCTTGCCACAACTTAAGCTATTTTTCTCAGTTTTTCTCATTCTCAGTTTTCGCAGTTGTAGTGATGGACCAACGCCAACATGTCTTTTTCTCTGCAGACTTAATAATAGACTTAATGCTAACACCTGAGGAGGTCAGAGGTATTTTTCACAGTCCGAGAAGCAGGAAGGCATCCCTTAAATCTTCTGTTTCAGAAGGCTGAGAAAGAAAGAAAGAATACATATAATTACTTTTAATTTGACTTACACCTGTTGATTGAAAACAACAAACATGGAGTATGGTAAATGTTCTACCTGGAGGATGCGGTTGAGTTTTCTGGCAAGGCGAACAGAGTTTCGGTGCAGCTCATCCCAGGCCTTGAAGTTGCTTTGCTTGCGATCCACAAAGGTCTGCCAGCAATAGAAGAAGTCTGAAGAGAGAGGAAACAGTTATAAATGATAAAATATTTCATCCAGAGAGCAACCATGATAAGTAAAACAATGGATTTTTAGGTGGAATTTAGCTTGCTTAACTTTCCAGTAGTTTCTGACTCTATAATCACACTCTCTCTTTACATCTCTACCACATGTACACCAATTAATGCCTCCACCTTTGTAACTCATGACTGTGATCTGCACGCCAGCTTCTTTCAGCATTCTCAGGCCGTCTCTTTCCCGGCTGTTCTCCATGTCACAGAAGTAAAGGCGAGAGACGAAGATCCTGAGGCGAAGGTTGGGCGTCCGGCTGAGGAACTGGGTCAAACTGATGGAGCAGTTTATGCAGGGAGACCAGGAGCAGAACCAGGTGATGGAGTAACTGAGCCTCTTCTCTCCAGTGCCTCCGTAACCCCACAAACCAGGGCACAAGGCCCCCAGGTAGCGCAGGAACAACAGCTATAGAGACATAGGAGAACAGGGATACAATCTTATACCCTACTTTCACTTGTTATTTACTCCCCCGAACAGGCCTTTCTCACATGCTTCCCCATCTTGACCCACATTACTTACCTCTACATGGCAGCCACTGCGGTTGCGGAGGTGTCCAAAGTCAAAGGATAAGGAGTCTGGCCCCACTCGCCTCTTCACTACAAAGCAAAGGTAAGTCTCGTGTCGGCCCCTTGCCCAGCGCATGTTCTTGTAATGGTAGATGAACTTTTTTCGGGGCAAAAGCACACTGAGACAAAGGGAGAAAAGGTTGGTGCTCTGATTTTAACAGTCAACATTTCATCAGTAATAATGCAATTCTCAAAAGTGTTGCTGTTCTGTGAATCAACATCTTTAGTGACAAATAATGTTAGTAGTATTCAGAAATGTTATGCCAGGAAAGTCTGTGAAGAAACTCATGAAATTACAATTTAACGTATTATTAGTCAGATGACTCACCCCAATAAGTTAGCACAATAAACTCATGTAAAACCTGCGGTTAACCATATGTGAGCGATGGACAGTCAGAAGACGACTAACATTCACTGCTTTTTTTTTTTTCTCACTCTCAGTTTCACAACTTTTAGCGAAACTAGGACAGTTATTCATCACTAATTAATACGGAAACCTCAATAGAAAACACTCGAAGGTGGTATAGTGCCATTAACAATTTCACTGAGGAATATGTTCTATTGGTATCAAAGTATCAGCACTTGTCAAAAAAACATTTGTTTCATTTGATAGCAAGTGTGTGTAATCTAAAGACGTCTTTGTGAAATAGAAAGACATATATAAATAGATTGTATCCATTTTGCTCACCTGTCTAGCTTTGTAATCATTTCGAAAGAAGCGCTTTGTCACTCGGCGGGCGTGGGTAATAAATGGAGGTAAATGACAAAGAGCGAAAGTGTGTGAGTGTGTGTGTGAGTGTGTGTGTGTGTGTGTGTGTGTGTGTGTGTGTGTGTGTGTGTGTGTGTGTGTGTGTTTGTTGGGGGGGGTTAAAGGGAGGGAACTGAGAACATATACCTCTAAACATAAACATCCTGCATACAGAGGCAGCTTCTGGTTGGACAGATAGATTTTTCAAAGTAAGTTCAGGGGGCGTGATACTAAAGAGATGGATGGACAGAATTGTTTTGCTGCAAAAACAGTTATAGCTATAAATAAAGTACTCAATTTCCAAATTCTATTTAATGATATCATGGTTTTCCTGTGTTTTTTTTTTACATTTTAACATTCGTTCACATGGTGATTGAAGTGAAACCCTTCTTTTGGTACAAGGCCATAAAGGGATTTAATTGGGGAGGCAGATTACACTACAAAGATTTTACTAAACAATCTGAGTGACCACACATGAGAGGAGGACTGTGTGACGTGATGCGTAACCTTTGGAGTTTTTCATAGACGTCAGTAAACTGAGCCAACTGGCTGGAACTTTCCAAACACTTAAGACTCATCCAGTCTCGGGCCCCTCCACTTTAACTTTCCCAGATCATTAAGTAAAAACCTCCAGATACCATCTCACCTTGATCCACAGTCCCGTCCTGCTATTCAGCCTTTCCACCGTAGCTAGTCTCCCCCACCTCCTCGGGGGCCCCAAGATTTGGTGGAGCCATAGGCGTCTCCTGACCTCGAAAGGCCCTGACACCTACTTCGTCCTCTGATCTGGGTTTTCCCAAATTGTGTCAGGCTGGGAGCAGAACTGTAATCGACCTCCCTCACCCTACGTGTGTGC
This sequence comes from Anarrhichthys ocellatus, assembly GCF_004355925.1. Taxonomy (NCBI): domain Eukaryota; kingdom Metazoa; phylum Chordata; class Actinopteri; order Perciformes; family Anarhichadidae; genus Anarrhichthys; species Anarrhichthys ocellatus. The sequence goes on from NW_022280043.1 coordinate 5,276,806, forward strand.
TAGAACGGCTGGCCAGCTGACCGACCACAGTGTGTGGATAAATCTCACTCACGAGCCTTTGAACCGTCAGACGCTGTCATCCGTCCTTGCCAAATCAGGATGTGTATTATTTTGCTCCCGTCTTTTCTTTGCTCTGTCTGTTTTAGCTCTGGCCCAGTCTGCTCACTCAGTGGCACTGCATGCAGGCATCCTGCTTTCCCATGACTCCCCTCACCCTCTCATGCACTCTGTGGTTTGGGGAATTCACCGTTTCCCAGGGTGGCTGTTTTTGGAGCTCCTCTGTGTGTGTGCGTGTGTGTGTGTGCGTGTATGTGCGCACGTATGTGTGTGTTAGCCATCTGTATGAGAATGTCATTAACACAGTCTATATGTTATACATCATCTGGAACTAATTTATCTAATTTATCCTATGATTGTGTGGTGCCCCAAAATGTGGAGTGATTCATGTGTGTGTGTGTGTGTGTGTGCATGCTCTGAGCGACCTCACATCATATTGCATTACTCTGACGGTGCATTAAGCCTAATGTCTCTGCACATTTGAGCTTGTGTGCATGTGTCTTTTCTCGACTTCAAGAGGCTGACCAAATGCCAAACTATATGTAACCACTTCCCACCCAGCTCACTGGGTTTGACCACAGTTGACCAGGGTCATCTCATAGTCACACATGAATGCTCATGTGCACTACCACCCCTCTGATGAGTGTGTGTGTGTGTGTGTGTGTGTGTGTGGTGTAGTAGTACAGTATGGCCAGACACGACTGTGCATTTAACCCATAGTCAGGGGCAGAAACCGGGTGTAGGAAATGCCAAGTCATACTTTCCAAAACCCACCCGCCCACACCCTGCACACGCGCACACAAACACTCACACACAGCCATACCGTGCAGACGCACAAGACCACAGTCACAAACAGACTTTCTTTCCAGTGTGTGAACTCACATCTGTTTCCTGACAACAATAATAGCTACAGATCGGGCGGGTAGAGGCCCAGCTAACAGGTGTCTGCTCTTTGACAGTCATGAAGAAACAACCCCGATGATGACCAAAGAAGTGGCACAAGTAAAGTACAGCTTTCACAAGGTGAAAAGGCCTGACCACACACTTACTCATGCATGTAACAGCACTGTTATGTTACTGGGTGTCTCAGCTTTTTCATCAAAATTAATTAAAGGACAGTGATTTTCCACTACAGCTTGCATGATTGAGTTTGCAGTGAGTGTACAGTAGGCCTATATTTGTCTGCACATTAGGTGAGATATGGCTCCTTCTCACACACATTAAAACTGTACAAACATCCCGTGGTGTTTATCTGTGGCGCATTGATGCTATACTGACATCGCCTGAGGTCTGCAGGAGGTAGATGCGCAATGCGAGTGTGAGAGCTGCTAACCATATTAAGGTTAGCCTCAGACTGGGGCTGTGTGCGTTTCCCCACTTAGTCACATAAACTGCCAGTCACCTGCAAACCACACGCATTCCTATGTCAGATTACCTATGCATATAGTGTATTAAATGTGCTGTTTCAATCTGCAATACAAAGTAGTTTGGAAACAGATATCCAAGTAGATTTCCATTTGTGATTTTGATCAACTTTGTAATTTGTTCAATATTTTAGGGCTGCAGCTAGAGTTACTTTCATTATCAATTAATCTATATTTGTAATTAATAGGTTGATTTAATGATGTTACCACTGCCCAAAGTGAAGCCCTAAAATTGCTTGTAGTAGTTAAAAACTCAAAGCGATGAAGTATATCCCTAAAATATTTATTTAACAACTACAATAACCATTATTTTTTATTTAACAAAGAAAACAAAATGGAAGAAAAGCTGAAGAAAGGGGAGGGAGTGCTGTTCTAGTAGACTCATGTACCAACATACTGTACGTGACAGTGAACGAATTCTGCAGATTCACATAAACCACACATACTTCCTATACAGTAACCGTACATCCTCCTACACATCTGTACGCTTTCACACACAAACTAAGGTGTGCAATCACACATAATTTACTGTGTGGACGCTTTTGAGAAAAGAACCACGCAAACACACATTTTACATAAATATTTTATTTCAGTATAAATGAGAGAACAGCATGACTGTGGCTTCATGGTGTTAATATTACATTTTTACATAACCATTTATTTTTAAAGAATGGAGATGGTACTTTATTTGATGAAACGGTAAAAATATAGTTAAAACAAACAGAACAGCAACACATACAGTAAATAAATACTCACATAAATAACACAAATCTTCAATACATGATCAGCTTAAACAAATATCCAAACATGTTGCAGCAATGACTTGTGATATGGCTTCTTCACCTTTAGCAATTCCAGTGCCTCCTTTTTCTCTCCATGAGTCCATCATCACTCAGTCACAGGTCTTTGTAAAACACTTTAGTGAGGGGGTATCCCAGAAAGCCTCTCTCTGGAGGCTCAAGCTTCCTCTCCTCCTCATCATCTTCTTTTTCATCAGCCCCCTCCCCAAATTGCTGATAGCCCAGCTTCCTGAAGATGACTTCCCCCAGCTTGGACGGGTAAGGGACGTGAGCGTACACTCTGTGAGCGCCAGCCTCCCTCTCTCTCTGCTCCAGACTCTGGACAAGCAGCCGGCCCAGGCCCTCCCTGCGGTACCAGCAGCCCGTCACCAACCTGCAGATCCTGGTGACGTCCGCTCGCTTCTCGCTTTCCCTGAAGACGCAGCCGAGGATCTCGCCATCGCATTCTGCCACCCAGACGCGCCCTGCTTCCTGCTCCCTCTCTGGGGTGACATTCTCTGTTGACACATCTTTGTCCTTGTCTTTGGGTGTGATTCTGCGCCTTGGCTGAGCAATAAAAATATGATTATTTGGCTGCAACATTAGCTCACCCAGAATGAAGTAAAAACTATGCAAAACACAGTCGAGCACACCAGTAGACTGACCTTTCTAGTCCCTGGTGTCTTGCCACTGATCCTGCAGTAAGGATTCACCAGTGTCTCATCCTGTGTCCCTCTGTAGCTGCTACCCACATAGTCCCAGTAGGGCCGGCTGCTGCCCAGAACCCCCGTGGACCGCGGCATGGTGATTTTGAGAAAAATAATTAGCAGGAAGACAGGAATAGCAAGGGCCAGGATAAAGGAATGCACGAGGCAGCGCAGCATTGAGGAGAAAACAGCCAGGATGAAGAGGCAGAGCGGACGAGTGAGGACGTGGAGGATGAGACGGTTTTCTGTGCCCTCGCAGCCCTCCTAGAGTGATGCAAGTTAAAACAAATCAGTACAAGCATCACAAAGAGTGAATTCCCACCGTGATGAAAGCCATTTAAAACTCGTACCAACCTTGATGAGAGCTTTGGCCATCTCTATGTCGTCTTCCTTCATCCTCCTCATCACCACCTGATCCAGCTCCAGCCTCACCATGTTTAGGCTTTGAGCTCTAACTGCAGGGCTGGTGCTACTAATGTTTCTACACACAGGGACCCTACAGAAACACACATCAGAGTACATGGACAGAAGGTTGTCGGCCAAATGCAATTTTGGGATGTTCGATACTAAAATCATGCAGGTAATGGATACTGCTGTAGACCTGATTGGGTTATCTGTACTGAAATGGGTGAAATCTGCTACTTTGCTTACAATGAGCCAGTAGTTGCAATACATCACCCACGTTGGCTCCAAACAACAAAGACAGAGGGGGATTATAAAGGATTTATAGCATGCATGTGTCACCATCACTCATTCTAGCTTGTATTTATCTGCACGGTTAACGGTGATCACCAAAAGGCAACGTTACAGTCGAAAGCGAAAAGACCTCGATCAAACCCTTATATGGTTGTAGCGAATATTTAGACCCCTGCTCGTGCGGTGAACCCCGTTTCCGCTTACCTTCTCCGTCACGCGGCTCAAATTAAACTGAACAGGGAAACACTCTGCACGTCTCTCTCAGTTTTGTTGTGGAGTCCTTGCAGGGTTTGCACGTTTGGTCGGTTGATAAGAGTCGCTTCTTGTGCAAAGGAGGTATTCTGAATACACACGTACTCTGTCTGAGGTCCCGTTTCACGTCTTCAATGTGTCGATCTACGCCATTTGCGTAAGCGCAACCCAAAGCGTAAAGGCTACGTAAAAGGCTACCGCAACGTAACAGCGTAAATGACCTTTATGTTTAAAAAAAACAAAAAGGACAAAATCAAAGTACAAAGCGAAAAAAAAGAAACAAATGATGAAAGGTATTGACAGTTTTATTAATAATGAACTTCTATTTACTATTGACATTATATAGAAAGTGGGCCATGTACAACATTTATTCACAGAAAAACATATTTACTTAATAAACAAACTGCCAATGACAGTATCATTTAAACTAATATATTTCAGAATATTCCGAGGTCCATGTACAGCCTATTTGAATGTATAACATTTCTAGTATGTGGCACCATGGGATTACGACACAGTACTCGTCTAACTGCATGTTCTCCCTCAGCTCCAGGAGAACGCACACTAAAGTGCTAACACACTGAGCCCACAAATAGTGAGGCATCCACTCGCACGCACACTTTCTTCTTCTCCAACCTGCACACTCTCAGAACTGCATCTCTTTAGAGTTGGGTATAGGTCCATTCCTCATTGTGTCCTCAGTTGACGTCTGTGCCTCTGTGTCGGCTGCAGAGCTGTGTTCCTTTGCAGACTTTTCATTCGCCTCAACTGTTAGACTTTCGTATTTCACCTCGCTACTTTGTGAGATCTCTCCATCCCCTCCTCTGTCCATTCTTCCTTCTCTTAAACTACTGGTGCTGACCTCAATTATGACAATTTCCTCTCCATTTCCCAGCTGATATAGGCCTTCCATGGCTCCTCCACCCTCCTCCACCCTCCCGCTTGCAGAATTGCAACTGGCCCCTTCTCCTCCCATCATTCCCCCTTCGCCTATCAGGGCTATCATCTGCATACCTTCCTCAGTGTCCTGCTCCATCTTGGTCTCACCCCCGAGTTCAAACACCACCTCTTGCCCATCAAGTGGCACCAAACTTTGGGTAGGAGTGCAGGAAAGCTGCAGGGTGGTTTCTTGCCCTTGGCTGAAGGCAGCACCAGATGGACCGCTGTCCTGCGCCTCGGTGTGGAAATGGAGGACGTAAGACTCTCCCTGGCTTCCTTCTTCTCCAATCTCTCTCTGCCCCTGCTTTCCTCCCTCCCATTCATGCAGAAGGGACATCATCCCTCTCTTATCCCCCCCTTTTGCTCCTTCACCTTGCTCATCCGTCTTGAACTGCAACACAAGTGATTTCCCCTCCCCGCCCACTCCTCCATCCCCCGCCACGTCTGATGCATCCCCTTCGAACTGTAACACATAGGAGTGCCCACCCTCCTCGACATTCATCCCCTCCTTTGCCCGTCCTTCACTATCAAAACACAACACAAACTGTTTCCCTGTCATGGTATCCCCCGTCCTTATTTGCCCCACTGTGGTGTGAGGTTCCAGAGTAGCCGGAGTAGAAACTGACGATACCGTCGTGGCTGGTGAAACCATCGTAACAGCTGATGAGGGTCCTGAGGTGTCCACTGTGGTGGAAGATGAAAGAATTGGGACAGCAGTGCAAGATACAGTGGTTACAGAAGATGGGAATGACTCTGTGGTTCTGGTCACATTACAGTTCGTTACCGACGGAGCTCCACCTGCTGTCTGACTGACCGGAGCTGCTGCAGACATCTGAAGACTAGCTTTTGGTTTGCGGCCCCGTCTGCCCCGAGCAGTCCGCGTGCTTTTCCCTAATATGGGCTTGGTCAGCAGGGAGTTGGCCGAGAGAGTGCGTGTTGACATGACCACAGGAGTGTTTGCATTGTTGCTATTATTATTGTTGGTGATTATGAACCTGGTCTGCTGCTGTTGCTGCTGTGATATGGCCGGATAGTGGGACATCTGAGTCCGTGTTTGGTTTAGGATAGTCTGAAGCACGGGGAGGGTCTGAGGCTCCGGAGCTGTTGGAGGGTTGCTTGCTGTGGGGACGAGGATCAAGCTGGACTGGCTGCCATTATTGGAGGGGCACTGTAGGATGAAGAAGTTTTGGGGCTGGGACAAAGGTGGTGGTGGCGGTGGAGGAGGTGGAGGAACTGGTGGAGGGGACGAGAGAGGAATGAGCTGCAGGCCGCTGGCTGTCTGAATCATAAAGTAGTTCTGGGAGGTGTTGAGGGGGATATTAAGTGCTGGCTGGGACACAATCAGGCTGCCTTGGTTTCCTGAGGTTTCCAAGGTGATGGGGTTGAGCAGGGTTGTGGTGGTCGTTACTCCCCCAACACTGGCCTTCACAGCCACTCCGTCTTTACCTCCACCACCGGGACAGGGCAGTGGAACGCCACTGCCGTGGGTACGGATGTGCCTCTGCAAGTAGGAGTGCATGACAAACTCCTTGGAGCAGTACGGGCATTTGAAGTCCTTGCTTGAGGAGTGCGTGCGAAGGTGGAGCTGGAGGTTGGAGGAGTGCGTAAAGCTTTTATTGCAGTGCGTGCACTGGAAGGGTCTCTCACCAGAATGGGTGCGTTCATGCTGCTCAGAAAGAAATAACAAAAGAAGAAGAGGAGACAAATGAAGAACAGTTGATGAGATTTAAAAAAAAAAAGATGTATTCCATGCAAAGAAGCTAACAATCTACACGAGATCACAGCTGAATGTGTACCGACGGTGCTGACCTGTTTGAGGTTCGACGTCTGGGAGAAAGACTTTGAGCAGATGGAGCAGATATGAGGCCGCAGTCCAGAGTGCATCTGACTGTGTCTACGCAGGCAGCTGGTGTTCTTGAAGGACTTGCCACACTCCTTACACACATATGGCCTCTCGCCTGTGTGCTGCCGCAAGTGGTACTGATAGTGAGAACTCCATTTGAAAGTGAGAGGGCAGTGAGGGCACTGGAATGCCCGAACGCCTGTATGTACCTGGGTAAAGTGGAAAAAATGTTAATGTACACCTTTTGGTGGATGTTTAAAAAAAAAAAAAAAAAAAAAAAGTATAATCTCTAGTCGTATTTGCCATACAAAAACCTAGAAGTACCTGCTGGACAGTTAGTATCATTATTACACATATAAATACCGTCTTTAAATGTTAATTCTAGTTAGTAAAACTTAAAGAATGCAATGTTGCTCTCTCTAAGGTTTCTTCCTTTTTTTCTCCCTGTTACGCCCCCTGACTTAACAATGTCTGTTTGTCTTTGCAGGTCTGCCACGCCCCTTGACGATCACTGAAGCACCCACACCTGAGAGTCCTCATCTCATCAGTGGAGCTGCATATCAACCCCCGAATCCAGTGCTTCCCAGCCCTCGTTTGTTCACTCTGGGCCTGTGGGTTTGCTGTTGCTGCTACCAAGAGCATTTGTGCTGCCATACCTGGGGTTCAAACTTAATGGAAGCTTTGTAGGGGTTCTCTGCCTTTTATTTTGTAAAGTTTTCTCCTGTTTTTGTGACTAGTTAGGCAGTTCAGTATTGTGTTTGTTTGTTTGTTGTTCAGATGATCTCTTCTTTTCCAGGTAGCATGGGGGTTTTGTTTGTTATGTTGGCCTTAGAGACCCTGACGGCTACGCTTCCTTATTTAGTTGGTTTGTTCCTGTGCATCGATACTGTTAATAAATGTATATAATTGCCGCTTGCCTTATCCTCTTGGTTTTTGTTAAACTTGTGCCAAGATTTTCCATCACCTTTTATATTACTTCCAGTGTACCCCTAGGCACACTATATAGGCCGTAACCTTTTTTTTGGGGGAGTTTTTCCTGTTCCGAAGTGAGGGTCCTGGGACAGAGTATGTCGCATGTGTACAGATTAGCCCTCTGAGGCAAATTTGTGATTTGTGATTTTGGGCTATACAAATTGAATGAAATCCAGTGTTACCATTTCACTGTCTATTCCAATAAAATCTAAATGCAACCCAAGAAAAATGTGTGAAGCATGCAATCGGCAGTTACAACTGAAGGGTTGTGTGATAACAGCCACTTTGTCACAAGAAAGCTTTAACTACAGTGTGTTATTTCATCAAAGGGATTTTTTATCGTCTGTCGTATATTGCATTTATCTGGTGGGATGTGAACCATTACTAGAGAGCTCCCTGTTCACTAGATAAATCTTCATTTCTGGGGTGACATCAATTATCAAATTTAGCTCCCAAATGATGCATCTCTCGTTTGGAAACTCTCCTTGTGTTTCAGTTTCTTGGAACAGAAGCCTTACCCTCTGATGGATTGAAAGCAGAGACGACCTCTTGAAGCTCTTTCCACACTCGGTGCAGCGGTAGGGCCTTTCCCCGGTGTGGTCCCTCATGTGATACTTTAGCCCGGATGAACCTTTGAAGGCTTTTCCGCACTCTGAACAGCGGTACGGCCTCTCTGTATCAAATTGCGTGAAATAGAGTCACATTTTTGAAAATTAAAACAAAAAATAACACATATCAAACCAAAACACATGAACAGATAGCTCAGCTCATATTCTCTATTGTGGAGTCAAATCTCCATTGTAAATGTCTTTACCTCCAGCAGGAGTGTTCTTGCTGGCCACTGTCCTTTTGGGGGCTTTGGCCGGTTTGGCCGGTTGTTCCTCTTGCTCCTCCCCGACGGCGATGATGTTGACGTGGATCTCCCTCTGGTCCTGCTGTTTGTCGGCCTGGCTGGGAGAGGAGGGGAGGGGGAGAGACAGGGAGAGGGAGGCGGGGCACACTATCTCAGCCTCTGCCTCGGCCAGGAGCCGTTGCTCGGGCGTGTGGGAGTGTTGGTGGGTGAGGAGTGAGGACAGAAGGGGGAAGGAGCGGTCGCAGGCGGAGCAGCTGAACTGGGAGCGGGACTGTGATGAGAGAGAGTGCATCTGGACAAACAAAAGTGGAACACAATAGGCTCATATTATTCTGGGATAGATGCATCCAAATGCAATAAATGAATCCCGGTGCTCAATATACAGTGTGGCGCTGAAATTTGCATACCAGTGTCAGTAGAAGAGCAATTGTAACAGTCATTCTCACCAGTGACACATGTCTATTGAGGCCTCCACCAGTCTTGAAGGTCTTATTGCAGTAGCCACATGACAGCCCTGCCCATGTGGTTCTGGCCTCTGGCTGAACGGCCTCAGAGCTCTGAGTCACCTCGGTGAAGCTCTGCAGCAGGTCAAACTGGGCCTGGGTGGTTCCCACATTCTGAGGACAAACCAAAGGAAGTTCTACATATAAATAAAATGTATCTTCAGATCAGACTCAAGCACTGTGTAGGGTGGGTAAGGTTTTTTTAGATTGATTTATATTAGATTAAGCAGGCAAATTAGTGTTTGTCTCTTGTCTTCTGTTCCATACCACATCACAAACAGTAGATCTACTGTACAACATACAACTTCATCTAATCATCAGTCTGAATTGCCATTTTGTTTCCATTTATTTATTTAGCCTGACGAGTTTATGAAGCGTTTATGATAGCTGATGTCTTAAAACCACTCAATAGTGTCATTTAAAATATTTTAAGTTAACACAGAAGCTGTAGCAGTAGCAGTTTCTAGGAGCATCTAATTTAACATCAGTCTAATTGATCAAAGAAATATGCTGATTTGTAAATAAAAGTGAACCTCCTCCACGCTTGTCACCATTTTCCCTGAATGCTGGTAGCTAGCTAGCTATGTAGGACAATGAAGTTCCCATTTCTAATCCAACCTACTAACTTCTAATTGGTCAAGACAGGCGTATATGGGCACAACACCAGACCAAATTCTGAGATGTGGGCGGCGGGAACCAGGCTACAAAAGTCACTTCACTTTCTTCTGTGGAAGGTTTATTTTCTCTTCTTTTCTCACATGTATCTGTTTGAGCCAATCACTTACTGTATTGCTGCCATCTGCTCCCTCCGTCAGATCAAGGAGCACCTCTGTCGTGTGTCCATTTTCAGCCACTGTGGTAGTCTCTACCACCTCCTCAAAATCAGCCAGCAGGTGACCAGCTCCCACCAGCCCGTCCCCAACCTCCATCCCTGCTCCAGGCCCGGCCTCTCCTCCGGCCCCGTGTCCCTCTGGAGCCATGTGGATGACCTGGTGCTCCTCTAGATCTGTCCGGGTGCCAAAGGTGTGGCTGCAGCTGCCACAGCTGTACAGCAGCAAACTGGCCCCGGTGTGTGTGCTCAGGTGAACCTCTGTCCCGATGGCCCTAGAAGCACACACGCCCTCCCCAGAGGAGGTGAGGGTGAGCTGGGGGAGAAGGCTCGGATTCTGCCCGGACGGAGTGGTTGACAGGAACACCTCTTCCATCCCCACCCCTACTCCATCAGTTCCCTCTTGGCTCACAAATCCCACCATGTCCGTCAACATGGACGATGTCACTTCCTCTGCCCCGACCACCACCTCCACTACCTCCATGACCTCATGTCCCTTCCTCGCGTTCTCTCCCCTCTTTCCCTCCCTCCCTCCCGCGTTGAGGTTGGAGTGAGAGTTCTTGTGCAGCGCCAAGTTTGACGAGTGTGTGAAGCTTCGTCCACACTCACCGCAGATGTACGGCCTCTCACCTGTATGTATCCTCATGTGCTGCCTCAGGTTGGTAGACTGAGTGAAGGATTTGTTACACACTGAGCAGGTGTAAGGTTTGAGGCCCAGGTGGACATTCTTGTGTCGCCGCAGGCTGCTTGAGTTCTTGAAGGCCTTGGGGCAAGTGTCACAGGGGTAGGGACACTCTCCAGTATGCTGGCGCAGGTGATACTGGTAATGAGAGCTCCATTTAAAGGTCAGAGGGCAATAGGGGCACAAGAAGGTACGCACCCCAGTGTGGACACTCTGATGGACCTGGAGACAGACAGAGGTACAGATGTGAAATCTCTTGCTCATTTGCTAGCATTTCCTTTTCCCTGATGTTTATAAAATGGCTTTGTTTGACACCTCACCTGGAGCAGAGAGGAGCGTTTGAAGGCTTTGCCACACTCCTGACATTTGTAAGGCTTCTCCCCTGAGTGAGACCTGCAAAAGAAACACAACTGTTCAGGAGAATAACACAATTCATTATACATAAATATGGTGTGAGGCATAGCTTTGACACATAATAAACATAAAAATACATTGCTAGACCTTCTCTTGTGATATGTTGAGTTATACACTGGCACCATAGATGTTTTAAATAAAGGTATGGATCATAAATTTCACATGATCCACACTACTTAGAGTTTCCTGGACACTTCTGCCTCTCCCTCCTATTCACTTCAATCTACAAAATAACAATGACAGCTTCAGGACTCTATTGTACCAATGTTGCAATTATAAAGGTAAAGCGATTTTAATTCTGGGCACCGTTGATGGTAGAGCAGAGCAGAGGAGCCCTTGAAGGCCTTGGGGCAGAGGTTGCAGCGGTATGGTCTCTCATTGTTGTGGCTCCGCTGGTGGTGGGTCAGCCTGGACGACCACCTGAAGCTCTTCCCACAGTCCATACACTGGAAGGGATGGTCCGACTGCTCGGGCTGCTGGGGTTGACCCGACACCGACGACGTCACCATGTCCAGAACCACCTCTTCCCCGCTCTCTTCTACTCCCTTGTCTCCCTCCACCAGCTCCCCTCTGTCCCCATCGTCCTCAACATCCTCTCCCGAACCAAGAAGGGACGGGAAATGAGAGAGGGAGGAGGTGGACTGAGGCGGTAAGAGTTCTGCTTGGACCACTAAGGCCACTGAGTTAGCCATTACCAGCGCAAACTGGTAGCAGATGATGGGTGTTCCTTGGCAGCAGGCGTGGATCAGTTGTGGTGCAGTATCATGGTTTTTCTTTCACCTTTTCTTCATGTTTTCTTCTGTGTCTTTCATAAATTCTTGCCCTGTCAGCCACTGGAAACACCAGCTGTCTTGCCAAGTAGACAGCTCAGAACAGGTCTGAGATGAAGGGAAATGGAAATAAATACAGTATTATAACTTGGTAACTCCAAGTGTGAATGTCCCCTTTAAATCCGACCCATCTCTCCGTCCTCCTGTCAATGAAGCTAGCCCCCCCATCCCCCCCCACCTGCCGTCTATCCTCTGGCAGTCAGTCCGTTTCTGTCCGTCCCCGCAGTGCGGTGCGTTCTAGCAAAACACACGCAGAAGGTTACAGCTGTGTTACACATGAAGCTACTTCATAAGTGTATCCTAATGCGACCGATTAGCTGTGCAAGCAGACAGACCACACGCACAGAAAATATCAGTTTTCACAGTATCAACAAAATCAGCTACTGGCCTGAATTTAAAGCTAATCTAGCCGCCGTCTATGCCGAACATCTCCGTTAAACTGTTCGATACGGATGCGAGTGAACGCAGGCTGGACCGGTACTCACCGCGCATCTTTAACTCATCTTATATTGTTGATATTATGAAAAGGGTACTGGGTACATCAGTGCTAATCCACACAACCTTAACAATAAACACAGCGCAGACTAACAGCAGTTCTCCACCCGATTCCGCCTTCTAAGAACAGCGACGGCGATTGGCTGTTGGCTACTATAGATGCGCTACTACCATTGGCTAAGAGCTTCAACAGACAGATTGACGTTTTTAAACCTCACTTTGAATTATTTCGGACCCCCAAATTTGACGGAAAGCACTGCATCAGTGATGCGTCCACACTCCAACATCTTAAATATCGTAAATATAATTTATAAAGCTTTATTTACAATAAATATGTATCTGTTATGTTCTGACTCTGGCGCACAGAGTTCTGGGTAATGTAGTATGTGTGTGTGTGTGTGTGTCTGCCCCCACTTCCATCCGTCACAGTTAACGTTACATTGTAGGTGGACCATGGTTATCAAATAACATATACTCAAATCCATTGTGCACATTCTTTAGTATTTATTTCACCAAGGCACATATTTCACATTGAGGCCAATCAGTGTGTGGAAGACGCATCTTGATGTAACAACAATAATTTAAACAGGATGGTATAATAATAGTAAATAAGAATAAAAACTGTATAAAAGTACAAAAAAGATTGGAGACTTGCTCCACTGCAGCACAAAATAAATAGTTCCACCAAGTTACTTAAATAAATAGTCAATACTGTAACAAATACTAAATTAGGAATGAAATAATTATAGTGATAAAGTTGGTAAAGTAATCTACATTATATTGTAAAAAAACAACATAATACACAAAAGCACGTATACAACAATTTACATTCTTCTACACTTATGTACACACTAAGAACATAGTGTCACAATACATAGTATTTTAAGGCTTTGGGTGTTAATTAAACTAACAAAAACAAACTTTTCTACCCTGAAGCCCAGGTTCAAAATCAGCCATCTCACTCATCCAAGAGGCTAATGCTAACAGGTTTGTGCAAAGAATCTAATCAGGTCCATCAGTGCTCAGCAACAGGGCATATTCATACAACTTTACCACAACGTTAAATATGCCTCCTCATGCAGAACGCGAGAAACAGGCAACAACAACAGAGACTCTGCCTTTGGTACAAAAGAAAGTATTCACTTCTCTTCGGCTACCATTTTGACATTATCAGATGTATACGATGAATTTCAATTGATATGTTAAGACGTGACACGTTTAACAGGGTTAGAAGATGACATTAACGTCTTCTAAAATGTTTAATTTGAAGGCACTGTAAGTGAGAGATAGTGAAAACATTGGCTGTCCCATATGTGTGCTACATCTACTGGAAGAATTATTGGCTAAAGAAATACACAAATGCAAAGTAGATTAAGTTAGTTTAAACAAAAGTAAGGAAGTGCTACCGTGTTTTTCTTGAGGATCAGTGAGACACAAGACAAAAAGAAAGATTACAGAGATGTGGGCAAATAAATTCACGTTAATACAGAAACAAAGATGAGAGTGACACAACTTCAAATAAATAAAATCAAATAAATTACCAACAGTCAATAAATAAATAAATATATAAATAACATGGTCATGAACAAGGCCTTTAGGAGACAGTTTGGGGAATTGTGACATGATCATCATAGTTAAACTGGCAGTTTGCTTTAACGGGAATCTTGATGGTTGTAACTGGCTGCAGTACATCACATCCTTATTGGCTATGATGGAAACACATTCTTCAACACAAGTGTCATTGGTTGACATTTGGCCTCTTAAGGGATGCTGTTGACTACAGTGCACACTGACATGGTCCTAATTCCCCTTTGGCTGAGGCGGGGCTCCATGTATCCTCACTGGCTATGCCGCCATGTAGTTAAGAGGAAAAGAATGAATGAGCTCGGGTCGTCATTGTGCTACAGAGACTTTGGGCTTGAGGCTGATGAATGCTCGGTATGCCCAATCACAGAAGAGCTTGAAGTGTTGGAGAAGCTCATGGCTGGACTGCAGGACATCAAACTGATAGGGGAGGTGAGGGGGGAGGGAGGGGGTCACCTGAGTCAACCTTGGTGCTTCAACTCTCAGCATCTGTAGCAGAGATGACAGATTAGAAAAACTATTAATTTATTCATTTGTATGCTAAAACTTTAATGGATAAACATCAAGTTAAACATTGAAGACACCTGATGATCAAATGCGGAAACTCAGCTCTTTACCTGACGGTGTAGCAGATTGATGAGAGATTTCATTTCTCTGATCATCTCCACCAGCTTGGGCAGTGCAGGGTGGTGGTGCTTCTTTGAAACCTTGTTCAGCCACTCAAAGTGGTGCTCATACAGCTTCAGGTCAGCATGCAGCTGTGAGAGTGTGGGCTTCAGCTGGAAACAACACAGACACACTTAGCATGGGTGTGGCAAGATGTGACTGTGTGTATAGAAACAAGACAAGCCCCTCTACCCTCACAAGCACACGCATACACACACTCGGAGAGTCACACACAAATACAGAATACAAATATCAGAGCATTACCTCAAGATTGTTGAGGTTATTGGCTGATCTGTTGCTCATTTCTGGCAGAGACCTGAACCTGTGGGGCTCCACATCTGAGTCAAATGCATGCTCCCTCTGAAAGAGAAAACAAGACGCAAAGCAGCCAGTTAGTAATTTGCATCGGTGCTATTTAACTCATCCTGAGACAAGTCAGGGCAACATGAGGAAAGTATTAGTCCAGCACCTCCATCGAATTACTGTTTTCTGTGCTTTGAGACAGTAGCTCTCACTGAGGGGAGTGTGGTTGATCGGGTCAGTGTGAGTTCACCCATATTCAGCCTCCCCAAATGTCAACAATAAGAGCAAATGACCTGAACCCACAGGATGTTTTCTACAGGGAGCGAGGATAACAACATATGCAATGACTAAGAAAGCTCCAAGTGGGACAGACAACACAGAACTGTAGGGAAACTCCAGGGTCACAGCTATAAAAAGAGGGAATGACGCAGTACCGCTGCCCAGCTAGAGTTGTGTTATAAACTGCGTCCAGAGAGCGGATGTAGTTCCCATGGTGGCCACTAGAGGGGGATAAACAACCTGACTGCAGGTTAATAGAGTTCTACTTCACAAAAGGCAGCTGTGCTGTTTATTAGTAGTATTAAAGATGTATGCCTGATTTAGTAATGAATGGGGATACATGGAGATGACTGATGTGGCATGCGTCACTTCCAATCAGTAGAGGAACATAACAACATTAGGATGATGAGTGCTGAGAAATGTTTTGTGTAAACAGGTTGTGTGTGCTTAATGCTTCCTTAACCTGTTATGCAGTGTTTTCCGTGCCCTACTGTTGGCCTCCAGTTGTTTGTGTTGATGTTTTTAGTGATGAATGTGCCGCATTGTCTCGCATGTCTCTCCATCAGCCTTTCGTAAGAGCTCACTCATGTTTGTGGTCCAATGTTTTGTCTCTGTTTGCTTTTGTCCCCTTCCATCCCTCGCTTCCTTACCCTCTCCTCTCTCTCTCCCCCTCTCTGTGTCTCTTACCAGGTGCATAAGCACATGCAACATCTCGTGCACATGTGCATGCATGCACACACATACACCACTGCCTTGTCATCTGGTTGGCTCTCTGATCTCTTCATCTCTTGTGGTTTTTGCTCCATCTTTCTCAGCCTTTAATTCTCCCTCTTATTCTCCTTTTCTTGCTCTCTCTATCACAGATCGTGACCTCACCCGACAGAACCCTTGCATCCAACCTTTTTCTTCCTGAATGCAAATACTGGAATGTGATAAATCTTTTAGATTTTTATCAAGTCACTTTGCTGTGGCGACCAAAAGCAAAACACTAAACACCGCACCTACACAACCATGACTATTTACAGAACCCTCAACGCACACACACACACACACACACACACAGCCACAAAAATGCATACACAAATGCATGCACACATACATTTGCACCCATACTGAATGCATGCAAACACACACACACACACAGACACACACACACACAGTTGCGTCAGAAAACTTATATCGACCTATGTGTGGACACACACATTTTTCTCTCTTAAAGCATCAGTTTCATTGCTTTTTTGCAGGGACTTTCCATGGATTCCTGTTCTATTTATCTTTCCTAACTTTCTCCTCTCTTTAGTGGAATTCCACACAATAAGGAAATAAATTAAAAATAATTCTTCCATGTTACCGAACACTGTCTTCTACTGTCCCCATCACCCTTTAATAAAGCTGCTGTTCACATCTGGACCCCAGGTTACAGACTTCTGCTACACAATGGCCTGTAACATTGTTTTAAAGCAACTAACACACACACACACACACACACACACACACACACACACACACACACACACACACACACACACACACACACACACACACACACACACACACACACACACACACACACACACACACACACACACACACACACACACACACACACTCACACACTTTCAATAACTACTGGCCAAGACTAGAGAGAGTATGTGGCTATTTTTGATTTTATCCCCATGAACAAAAGAGTTGAAAGATTTGCATATTGCAAAAATAGAATCTAGATCAGCCATGTGTAACCGAAGATCCACAGATATGATCCCGCTTTCTTTTCACCTGTTAAAACGCTGTTGATACACAATCACCAGCTGAAGCCAAATCTTGGCCGAGTTCTCAAATCTGATTTTCCTACCTATTTGACTGTCAACAAAATAAAATTTGGAGCCAGCGTTGTCAGTACGCTGCACATTTCATAAGAGAAAAAACTCCAACTCAATCCTCACTTCCACAGTCTAGCCGCAGAACATAAACATGTTTCTATGTAAACAGGCAAGTGATATACTTTGCTGCTATTTCATAGATGGTATGCTTAGCTTAGATGGAGGCAGGTGTTGATATGTAGTTCTAAATTAGTCTTAATGGGTGAACTTATTCCTTGAACTTAATGTTTTGTTTCTCTAACCCCTTGACTACATCACGTATCCTGCAAGACCATCACTGTAAATGTGTCTTTATTCTACTTAATTCTACAAAACTTGATATTGATTTCATTGCACCTTCACTGGCCTGCATGGCCACCAATCTTACTGCCACCAGTCAGGTGAGCAGGCAGACCAGGAGGTTGCTGAGTCAGACCTCCCCTCCCTACAGAGTCCAGTGTGGATTAAAAGTGAGATCACTGAGTCAAATCTCCCCTGAGGCTTTCAGCTGCCCTGATCTGAGCATGCAGCCAGTCTGTCACCAATGAAAGCAGCTTAAGTCAAAGTGAGGACCTGAGCACACCTCGTGTAGTTTGTGCACGGTGCAAAGTTAGTGCTGTTACCCAAACTGAAAGGTAACATTAGCACCTCAATCCAATTAGACAGAGATCAATCAAGACAGGTTGTGCATCCTCTTCCACAATCACACTAACAATTCAATCAGCCTCATTAGCCTCGCCTTCAATCAATAGTTGTGATTGGCAATCACCATGACGACATCTTCACTTACCAGCAGTTCTTGGGTGAGCTTCATTAGATTTTTGGTCTGATTGGACAGTTTGTCCATGTCAGTGGGCCGCCGCTGTGGTACTGGAGAGGCATTCGTGAACACGGGCAGCTGAGCCAATAGCAGCGAGAAGAGGAGCGACGAGGAGGAGTCGAGCAGCACTGCAGGGGTAGAACAAAACGGAAGCAATTAGTGGAGAGGCGCTGTCATCTCGCTATAATGATAATGACCTCAGGCCACGGCTGTCAGCTCCAGGGGAAGATACTGCACCATAATATAAACAATGGCTCCAGACTTGGCAGAGGGATCCTCAAGAGCTACAGTGTCAGAGTCGTGTTTACACAGGCTGAATGCAAATCATTAAATCATTAAAAAGCCGGGCTTTGACACTGAATATCACAATCACTCCTTTACCATAAGCAACTGCAATGAATGCTGCTGATTGTCACACCTGCAACTGGATAGGTACATGAGTTGGTGGTATAAATTATATGGACCCAGCCAAGGCAACTCTCTAACAGTAAGCTCATTCATTCTTTTTCCTTTCAAGTTCAAATACAAGGTAGACTAAGTATGAAAAGGAAACCACAGTGGTGTTGAAATGATGAATGCTTGATAATTACAGGTGAACCCACAAGAATCACAGCCAAAATAACACTGCAGGAGCATCTCCATGTCCTAGTGTAACTTTTGCAGTTTGGGGATCACCAGAGAATAAAGTTGTCCATGCTGAATGTTCAGTCATTTGTGAGTCAATTGTTTAGAATTTAATCTGAATAAATAATTAAATTGAGCCTGTAGCAAAGCAACGATCAAATATCTAGTAACAGTAACAATAACATTTAGAAATAAAATATAACATGTACAAAGAAACTACAATAAAGAAATTAGAAAAGCACACTCATACAAACACTTACATTTCATATTTGGTTCGGATCCAAGGGATAGGTCAACCAGCAAACAAACGGTGGATAAATAAATAAATAGAAAATGAAGAAATAAATTGAACTCCGGAAACTGTCACGTGCTCCGGTTTCTTCTTCGCACTCCTCAGTCAGAGCGAGGAGGAAAGTTGTCAGGACGAGAGAGGATGAATGAGAGAGCAGAGTGATGACTGAAGCACTCACACAGAAAAAGGACGGTAAAAGTGATCAAACTTTCTGTCTTTGGTAAAGTTTGAGATGAGTCCTTGTAGTCTTTATGGAGTGCTGAAGACAGAGAGACACTTGGACAGTTTGGAGAGAGAGAGGCAACAGAGAGGCAGAGAGAGGGATGCGAGTGTGGTAAGTCCAATTTTTGCGCGCAGTGAAGTGTTTAGGCTTGTTTAAAACTTCCTTTATAAAGACGTCGGGCCTATGACACATCCGCAGTGACTCACTTCATTCATAAAAACACACACACACACACTCACACACACACACACACACACATACACACGCACACACACAGACACACGCTCTCTCTTTCTCTCCCTCCTCTCTCTCTCTCTCTCTCTCTCTCTCTCTCTCTCTCTCTCTCTCTCTCTCTTTCCTCCTCCCCTCTCTGCTGCCCGTCTCCCTTTGCGAAACTTAAAAAAAAATGTTCCGTTGTTTTTTTTTTCCTGTTTTTTTTCTTTCCTCTATCACTTTCTCCCGTCCTGTCCTATCTCCAGCACTTCCTCTGTCGCATCCCGCTACCTGCGCCAATCAGTCCCATCTACCTCTTTTTTTATCTTTCCATCTCCAAATCTCTTCCCCCCTCTCTCCCTCTCTCTATCACAGCAGACTTTAAAAAGGCTATTGTTTTCATGTGTATCAGCGTATCTTATGTAACCATGTATCTATTTGAGCCCTGTCTTTTTCTTGTGGTGATGTGTGCTGTGTTCAAGGGTGAAATGTCACAGAAAGTGTGTTCTCGCCTGAGTTATTTCATTTATGGCAGTGCTCTTTTAGGTTACACATGCCACATTCCCTGTATCATAGCTAATACGCACAGCAAACACCTTTTCTCCCCCCATATTTCTCTCCCTCCTTTTCTCACCCCTTGCTCTTTTTTTTCAGAGCCCCTCCTGAGACAGCAGCCTGTTATTTCCACTGCCCCCCCACCCACCTCCTTCTCTTTTTTTCACTCCTTCTCTCCCTCTCCAGGGTGAAGGAAAGAGTGAGGAGTGAGAGACGGATAGGAGCAGGAGAGAGGTGTTGTCCAGACCAGAAGGGGCCTCTGAAAGTGTTGCATAGAAACAGTGAGCGGACACACACACACTAATATATATATATATATATATATATATATATATATATATATATATATACACACACACCACAGGACATTAACACAGACACACACGCTTGAGGGGTGGGAGGTGGTTGGTGGGGTCAACACAAAACACACACACACACACACACACAAAACATGCACTTGGATGCACTCACACAACATACGCTGTGTCATAATAAAACATGCTGCTCTATTGAAACAAAACACACCAAAAAGATGCTTTCTAGCTCAGAAACATGCAAACACATAACAGTGTACTGTACACACATCAACAGGATTTCTCACAAACGCTCTCCTTTTCACACACACTCGCACACACACGCAAGTAGAGTGGGGCAGCCTGGAAACACTCAGTCAGGTGCAGTAAAGCGTGGCCTACTGTTGCAAAGGGCAAAAATGAGTTTCCAGGCATCACAAGGGGACAGTTGATGCATCATACTGTACACTGTAAATCAAAAGGAAGTCAATAGGTGCGTTTCCATCCACCTGTGAAAAACTGAGTGAAAACGCTCAAAATTGGGTGAAAGGGGAAAAACGGTAGTAGAACGTAACATCAGATCTCTGTGGAATGTGAAGGAGAATGTAAACCTTCCTCAAATCAATTATTAAAAAAACATAAATGCTCATATTTTCAAATTTTTCCCCACCATTTTAAGTTTGATTGGCCTTTAATTGCATCATCGCGTTGCACCCTCTTCTTCATCAATAGTCCTGCACCTGACATCATGGGAATCAGCTCCAAGTACTGCTTATCTCAATGAACCAAGCCTTAATATTTGCCCAACAGTAGAGACGTGCACATGCAGTTTGTAATGCCGATTTTCTGAAAATTTGTGTTACATTTGGATGGAAAACTGACTACATACCAGACGGCAACCTCCAGGTCCAAAAAGTGAAGCTAATGTAGAAGTCCCTTAAACCTGCATTCTTTCTAATATCCAGCAGGGGGCAACTCCTCTGGTAGCAAAAATAAATCCGATCGTATAGAAGTCAATAGAGAAAATTACTCTTCTTCTCACTTATTACCTCAAGCTGTTAACACGAGTTTATGGTCTCGGTCACTTGTTTCAGGTCTCCTTAAATACAGCATGATGTTCCTTTGGTAAATTATGTTCCCATTTAGAGTAAAATAGGAAATAAAGCAGGCTATGTTTTAGGGCGTGGCTACCTTGTGATTGACAGGTCGCTGCCACGGCATTGTCTGGTCTTGGAGTTGTCCGTGTTTTTGTCTTAGAACTTTAACCCTTTCACAAAGTGTTTTCAGTTCATGGAAGTTCATTGTAACATTTTACATTGTCTTATTGTCTTATTCAGGGTGAGGTTGTACTTAGCTCCACCCTCTCTTGTCAACTCTGGTGACAAAAGAAAAAGATGTCAACGGGCAAAAACCAAGATGGCGACGGCCAAAATGCCGAACTCAAGACTTCAAAACGGTAGTCCACACACCAATGGGTGACTACATCACGGTGACTACGTCCACTTCTGACATACAGTCAATACAGACACACACACACACAAAGGGAAAGAGAGAGTGAGAGAGAGACCACTGAAAAGGAAAAAAGCGTTTTTTGAGTCTGGGTGTGAGATTAGGAGACCCTCATTCGCAGACATACACTCATGTGTGGTTAGAAAATAATTAGTGGTGGGCCTTGTATGCGCACAGTCGCACACTCATACACATATACACGTATACACACAGAGTTGCCAGTCCAGTGGCGGGCCAACACAGACAAACAAACACAGTCCAAATGATGAGGGCCCGGTGGCTGCGAGTGGGTGGTAGAGTTGTTGTGGTGAAAAGGGGCCATACTCTGTTTTCTCCGGTCAACAGTAGAGAAGAAAAGCAGGAGAAGGAGGAGAGGAAATAGATGAGTGAGGTTGGACGTAGGGAGATATTGACACACTCGCTCTTTTTAATTTCCCACATCAGAGGGCCGTTTGAAGACACAGCTGGGGAAAGAAGAAAAGAAAAAGTGATGTTAGTCACTCTCCCTCGTTCCCTATGGGCTGCCTCTCATGATGGGGGTCTCCTGGGTGGTTCTGAAGCACACAGTCTGCTGTTAGGCCATCCGCCAGCGCTGATCACTCACACACTATGACACCGGGTGGGTGCCCTTTAAGTGTGCGTGTCTGTGGGTGTGTGCACGTACATGGATGTTAGTGTGCAAAAATCAAAAGGGTCATGTATCTTTGTTTAGACTTTTTGTGTTTGTGTGTGAGAGAGCAAGCACACACTGGTGCATGCCTGTTGGAAAAGGGGGAATCCAGGGTTTGTGTGAATGGGTGTGCGTACAGTGTATGTGTGTAATTATGGGTGGTGTGGTGGTATAAGTGCGGTGTCTGTATAACGTGCATGAGCATCAGTGTTTGTGTGTGCGTCTGTGTGTTTGTGTGTGGCCTTCATATGCTACCCATTACATCACCAATCTGTGTAAACCACCATAGGAGGAGAAACAGAGTGAGACACTCAGACTACGACCTCAAAGACATCAGAGAGGAAGGGGAACCTGTGACAGGGCCTGCCAGGCCACGCTGCCAGACAAACTTTACTCACACAAGCTTCACTCAATTCGGTCATGCTTTACACTAGGTTTCCTGTGCGCCATGGCATGTATTCACACATTATTACACAGGCTTCAAATCATTTGAATGCCTCTCACTCTTCGCTCACCTTTTGCCCGGCTGTTAATTCGCACAGTTGCTCGATTCATTGGTTTTTACCAGAGTCACTTTAAAAAGTTTGATTCAAACAAATTCAGAATAAATATTTGTGTAATCTTCATAGTTTATTTATCTGACAAGGAAGCGATTGAGCATGAATGGGTTTTTTTACATTGGGAATTTTTCTTCACTGTGTACTTGTGTGATCATGGTTGTGTAGTTTGATTATGAAACATCAGCCAACTCTGATCATGCGGGTTTTCCCATAGACGTTTGCAGCCTTGGGTTAATTTCCATGTCCAGGTGGGTGATAAAGTAGTCTTGTGGATTTTAGGGTTAACTCCCGTGTTCTGCTTACCTCAGAGTCTCATATGTAAACAGTGAATTTGTTGGCTGTGACGTAACACTGCTCCGATGGTAAAAGGGATTATGGGAGAAGGAGTAGTAATAAATTCATAATTTTCATGTTGCACCCTCATTTCCTCTAGGGAATTCCAGCAAGGCCTGAGTAAACAGATGCAAAGATTACATTCAAAGGGAAAACCAAAGGTCCGACCTTTTACTGTTAATATTTACTCTCCTATAACAGGACACTTTCAAGTTTACCCATGACCTCCTCCACCACCTCCTCTTCTTCCTCTCTGCTCCGTCATTTTGTCCCCCATTCATTCTCTCTAGCTCGCTGCCAAGTGTGTGTCTCCGGCTGGGTATCCTATCTGGGGAATCGTCATGGTAACCGTACCCTAACTTGCTACCCCCCCCCCCCCCCCCCCCCCCCCACCCCCTCCCCCCCCCCAGCTTGCCCCGTTACTTCAACCTACGTCAGAGAGCAAGTGAGTGTGTTAATAGTTCAGGGGGGGGAGAAATAGTGACACACAGGAGGGGGCTGCAATAAAGTGACGTCTATGACTCTCTCTTTCTCACTGTTGGGGATCGGTGTTAAAATGCTGTTGTCCTCTTTCAAATGGATCTATGAGAAGGGACGCTCCTCTCAAGCCCCCTTCATCTCCCCTCCTCTGGCGAGACTTTAGTTGAGAAAAACTCCCCATGGACGTGATTTACAAATTATGCGCATCAATTGCTCTCTTCCTATTCCATGTGAGCGGCCCAGTGGGAGCAGATATGGCTGTTGTGCATCTGTTGTTTTTCCTTTTTATTAGACTGTTAAAGAGGGACATTAACCAGCATCATTATTGCAGGTTTCCTCCACTCGCTCAGCTCACGGAGCCGAGCAAAGGGCAGGATGCAGGGATGAAAGGAAGAGCATGAGGCAAACGTCTCTCCCGGCAGAAACTTGGGGGAGCAAAATGTTTAAATCAGCTCTCTATTAAACACACATTTACGAGGCTCATTTTGTTTGGAAACCAAACTCTATGGTATGTGACAGAACACAGTGTGTGTGTGTGTGTGTGTGTGTGTATGCATGTCTAACATCGAGAGTCAGCCGAAACCCTCTCCCTTTCTGACTCTGCGTGGCTCACCTGCTTCGCTCACAGTTTTGCGTCTGCCAGTGAGGAAATCTCTGAATGAACTAGTTGAAGCAATAGGTCACAGACAGACTGTGAGAAGGAGAAGAGGAAGGAGAGAGAGGGGGGGGGCGGGAAGCAAGCAACCCACGCAAAAGGAACTTTTTACTGTGCAAACACTCTTTCCATCTACCCTGCTCGCTCCCTCCATCTCAGACTAGTGTTAATACACCGGAGAGCCCAGGCCTGTCTCAGAGCTCCCGTTCCTCTCACCGCCATTCTCAGTCGCCCTAAACATTCTTTCCTCCTCTGTCATTGCGTGTCCTGTCTGCATCCTTCTCGCTCGCTCCATCTCTTCCTCCTTTCAAGTGCTTCCCCTCAGGTTCCCTCTTACTTTCTCTTTCACACACTCACTCACCTCCACTTCACATCCCTCTGTTGATTTCTCAGGTGCAGTCTGGTGCGCAGGAGGATCAATGAAACATAAACAGTTCAAGCTTTAAACAATCAAAGCAGATGTAATCAAGCAGTGAATTATTTTTATCACTTGGCTGCAATATCTCTGCATCAGTATTCCTGTAAGGAGAAGTAAAAGATTAGAGAGATAAAGTGAAGGTCCCATTTCTGGTGCATTCTTCAGCGTGCAGAATAGTTATCCCAGAGACATTATTTGTGCATTCCCTGTCTCTTTGTCAGTCTTACATCGTCTCCGTGTTTTGTGTGTGAGTGATGTATACTGTATCAGAGCTGACCACTACTTGCCAGCGCACCGTGCGTCTGCGTCAGCCACACACTGAGTCTGTTGTCGTGTTATCCTACGGAAGCTGAGAGCTGCTGACAAATGCAGGGGAGACGGGAAAGTGTGTGTGTGTGTGTGTGTGTGTGTGTGTAAGGAGGCAGCAGGGTCTGGAGAGACGAAGGGGAAAGAGTGAGGGGAGCGGGAATACAAAAGGAAGAGCACTTGTGTGACGTTGCAGTTTGCCCTATGAGTGACTTTGTCAACGTGACCTCACTCACATGGGGGGGGGGGGACATGCCCTTTTGTAGACAGATGGACATACACACAAACACACATATGCTTACGTCTGTTAGACAGTTAATCCCAACTTTTAACTCAATTTATAACCCTCTGCCCCCCTTGAACCTGACATGTCTGTGAATGCTGACGCACATCAGGCCTCTTCATCACTTGCCATTCATTAAATTAACGCTCATTACACGCTGACAATCGTAAATCAACCCCCTACAACAATGATAGCAGATAACACAATTTATAACAGCACACATGAGCAGCTGGTATGATTCTACCGTCGTTCTGCCGACCACTTCCTGTGCGTCAGCCCTGCAGAGTGTGTAAATTTCATCAAGAGCAAACACAGGAAAGGAAATTTCATATCCGCATGTTGTCACTGTTTATGTTTTGAAACACCGTACGGACATCGGGAAGGGAGCTGAGTACAACAGTTTGGAGACAGAGTGCATTTGAAAATGTTTGGAAATCAGAAAGACTTCTCTTCACATTCAGTAGGCTCTGCTTTGACCGCACAGGGAGGGAAGGCGGACCTCAAGTTCACTGAAATGTCAACTTTGGTTTGAAGCGAATTTGACTCAAAGCGGTGCAAACACAGCACAGAAGATACACTGTGTTCCTTCTTTAGATTGAAGTTTCTGCAGTTGTTGTCATATTGCAGTATTCTTTATTTCTTTCTTTTGCATTCGCTTGTGGAATGAAGTATAAATGCAAATTCTTTTATAAACTGTGGACTTATCTATCCCTCATCCTTCTTTCGCATTCCATCTTATCTCAGGAATAATGATAGCAAGATGTGGAAGTAATGTGTTTGCGTGCATTCTTTGTAACCACCGTTATCATTATCTCGAGCTGACAGGTTTGACGGCCATCTTTTACTTGTACATCGGTACGACCTGTCACAGCCCCGACGTCTCTCCAGTTTTATTTTCCTGACCTTTTTACAAAAGCTTTGTTTAGTGTGCAGTTAGAGAACCACCTTTATCCTCGGAGGGCTGTGACTAAGAAGAATGACATGAAAGTTATTTTAATCTCTCTATTCTTGTTCCCAATGTTTATGTGCACTTTGACCCCCTGCTGTTCCAAATTATCCACAAACTGCTCTGTCGGGAGATGTTTAGATGCCTTACATGTCTTCTTTTATCAATAACAGTCTGTGAGTCAAGGACTTAAAAATGAAAGCTATCCAGAATGTTCTATTTTTGGCACAGAGTTCACACACATTGCCATTACGCCACCGACCCCACTGTCTTTTCATACGTCCCCCTCCCTTTACTCCCTGGCTCCTCATCCTCTTTCTGTTCATCAATCACACTGTCCATTCTCATCAGAAGGTCACCGCTGGATCCATGAATGGTGTCAATTGGCCTCAGCATCTGCCTTGTATTACAGACGCCCTCGCATCTGGCTGGACCCCCAGCAGTGCCAGGAAGCATGCCAGGAATGCAAGGAATGGCCCTCTGAAGGATAAGAAGGAAATTCCCCGCACCAGGCTGGACTAAAAGCCCAGAAACAACAGAAGCACGTACAATCACTGGGGAGAAATGAAAGGGATGACGACAAAGAGTGGGATGGGAGGCGATGGAACAGGATGCCTGGACAGACATAGGTCTAGGTTTGACACTAAGACAATAAACACAGTGACAGAGGCTATCCTTGGAAGCCGAGAGTGATGACGAGGATGGGATGGTGACACACGAAGAGAGAAAATAATGGGATGGGATGGGATGACTGGAGAGAGATAGGTGAGACGGTCATGGAGAAAAGAGGCAATGACCAGCGAAAGAAAAAAGAAGTGATGCTGTGGAATAGAATGACTGAACGAAGATAGCGAGACTTAAAACAGCCATCTAAAGGGTGTTGGGCGACAGCGAGGGGCAACTGTGGACAGGAAGAGGGATACAGATAGAGGCATGTCACAGGAAAGGTGAACCCCTTTAATCAGCCCCTGATTGGGTGACAGTGAGTGGGAAGAGGAGGACACACACACACACACGTCTCACAGGCAGATTTCTGGCTGGTGAATCTTTGCGTTTGACTGACATCACCTCTTTATGACTCACTGACACGGCTTTTCTACTGTCTCCCACACTGTACCATCTGCAGAGGCTTTCAAACTCAGTTTGAAACAGCATTGCCAAACCCTGATCCAGATTATCTTCCCCTCTGTAGTGAACTACTAAATCTGAATTCAAAACAGCATCAACAAGCAAAGGCCACATCCCTTTTGTCTTACTGGCAGTGCTGGTTTTGGGGCAGCCGGTTTGTAATTGTTTTGAGCTGCTAGATTACGCCAGGAGGGATTGGATTACCTACCACCAGGGTAGCCGCCCCCGCCCGCCCCCTCGTTTCCCTGTTTGCCCTGGATTACATCAGAATGTAGGCTCCTTCATCTGTGAGTAAGCACATACCTCACAGTCACAGGGGAGGCCAGAAACATGTCTAATGTGTTAGAACAGAAAGGTGGATAATAGGATATATGGAGGAGAGCAGGAAGTGTAAACAGTCCTTCCTGCACGTGGTTTTCTGTTCATCTCCAATAAAGAGATACGAGATGTAGAAGTAGGTTGATGGTGATCTAATTTCTGTTTATGCATGCCGGGGGTGTGTGTGTGTGTGTGTGTGTGTGTGTGTGTGTGTGTGCATGTGTGCTTAATGTTCCAATCTGGCCATAACCCAGTCTTTTTTGTGTTCAGATCATAAATAATGAACAACCCAGAACGAATGAAACATTATCCATATAAAACTCCCCAGGGTGTCTTATATTGTGTGACAGAGATTCATTTCTGTAATATCATGATCACAGCAAAGACCTTGGCCAATTACAACAACAAAAATGAGATATGTAAATAATATTCCAGCCACAGTCTGGGCTTCTTCTCTCTAAAGCTACGTTGTGATTAATCTTCAAAGTAAAGAGCATGACAAAGCAAGTCCTGTAAGTCGCCACTCTGGGAACTCTTTCCCAGGTCAGATCAACATTGTAAATATAGAGATACAGTAAGTGCAGAACATTGTGAGGGGCAATACATGAGACTTTATTTGTACTTCATGGTGTGGTTGTGCAGAACAAATTGGGGTCAGAATTCGATCCAGTGAACGTGGACAGTTCTGCTTCTCTCTTGTACGTTTAGGTCAAAACCTCATGACTTTGTGCGGTTCGCTGACTTTTCGACCCATCTGAAACAGCTGACACAAGGCAGTAGGTGGGTGTGTGAGTTTTGAGGTGAGGCAGTAAATGGCACAGGCAGACAAGGAGAGGTAACTCTGTTTTTTTGGTAACTCCATTAAAGAGAACCCCTGGGAGGTTTGGACGACTGACAGCTGAGGTGGAGCCCGGGGCAGCCAAGCAGGAGGGAGAGTGTTTTCATGTGTTTATGTGTGTGTTTTCCTTCACTACAGGGACCGATATATATGGCTGCAGGGTTGTCTCTCAGGTCTGCAGCTGAGTGTGACGGGGGTTCACTCAGGGGTATAGGAACCGGCCCCCGGGACGACCTATGGAACACCCTTGTTATCCTCCGGGGAGCGATCCATTTGAGGTGCGGTCCCCCACCACCCTTCACCTCCAATGTGCCGAATCAGTGGAAGGCAGAAACCCAGAGAGTATCCCTGACACTAATATGGAAAAAAGCCTGTTTGGAGCGAATATAAGGGCAAATATTATTCTTCCTGAGCGTAACCACGGCGAGCACCTCTGACCTGGCAGTGAAAGTGCTGAAACAAAAAGCCCAAAGACTTTTTCTGCTCCATCAAAGGAGAGCAGCATAAAATAAACACGGCCATCAGATTACCACGCTGAACACGGGCCGCGTTAGCCCGCGCCGGCTGCCCTGCCGCCCAACCCCATAGCTCTATGGGAGTTAAGTGTGGGGTCCGCTCAGTCAACACCATGACGCAAAATGGAACAAGCCTCTGACAGAAGCCCCAGGCTGATGGAATAAGGCCCCTGCCCACAGGCCCACAGGCCCCCCGGCCCGAGAGAAACATACTGAGCGAGAGCGACAGAGAGAGAGAGCAGGAAAATGGGAAGAAAGAAGAGGAAAGGAGGGAAAAGGTAGATGAGGACATTTTGTAAAAGAGGAAAAGACCACCAGTCACAAATTGGGGGAACTGGCTTTGTTCCAAATTGAACAGCACACACATTAACGCTCCGCTGCCCCGGAGAACCAGCAGCAGCGGGCCAGGACAGACAGCCGCCAGTGGAGAGAAGGCCGGGGCAGGGCAGGGCAGGGCAAGTCAGGGTACAGTGGTTGGTGGTGGTGGTTGTAGCTGCCAGTGAGACTGTGAGGCTTAGCTGGCTAGTCCTACTAACAGTGGACAGCCTCAGCACGGTGGATCTGACCTCACAGGGCTTCTTTCATATCCCTGCTTGGGCCTGTGTGCATTTGTGTGAAGGGACATGCATGTGTGCACCAAGAAAAAAGGAAATGTGTGTGTTTATGTGTGCATTTCACGTTCGGGTGACGTAACCAGGAAAACAGATCTGCCCCTTGAGGTGGACCAAGGCTTTTCTCTCGGCCTTTTAGTCATCTCACTGAGGCCCCGCTGTCCATTTCAACCAGGAGTCTCCTCATCTCCAACCTCAGCAACAATCTATCGTCTGTCTACCTTCTCACCACTCATCTCAAACCTCTCACACTCGCAGATTCCTACACCCCCAGTCTGTGTTTTTTTCTGTCTGTGACTTAACAGAGATTCCCCTGCTCCCTTGTTTCCCGACTAGCCTTAACACCCGACTTAGCCCGGAGTCATGCACATTGTTCCACTCTCACTTCGTTTCAGACTTGAGCTGACTCATATATTATCATATTTTCAAACTAAGACCCAAAATAAAAAATGGAGCTGTTTTTCTTTGGAGCCAGACTAATTGCCCCCCATAATGAAGGTCCCTACTGGTATTAGAGACCAGATTCTGTAATATTTGGTAATGATGACGCCTTTGGACCCCTTACACGTTCCTCCCCGATTTCCTGATAAAACATGTCACAACCTCCGTCAGTGGCCATACAGTCATGGCATTCTGCCCTTTCCCCTGACGTACGACTTGAAAAACCTCCTTATACTTCGGGCTTTAGGATGACGCAGGGCTCAGGTAAAGTGTTACCAGATCACAAACCGATACTGAGGCCGTTCCAGGTTGTAGCTGTTAGTGTAAAGTGTGAGAGCCATGGGCCTTTTCTGATTCCTGAAAATGACTCCTGTGTGTAACAACAATGAACACAATCACTGTGGTCCACTAGGCCTCACACCGGCAGCATTGCATTACCGCGCTCGCCTCCCTACTGTTCTCCTTTTCTTTTCATCCTTCTTTCTTTTCTCCTCTGACTCAGCTGTTTTGTAGGAAACTCCGTTTCTTTGAAGAAGGGAAGAATCTTTCATTACTCGACAGCAGGGAGAGAGAGAAGGAGATGATAGGGAGAGAATGACTGCACCATTGTCTTCACTCTCCACTCCCCTCCATCCACCAATGATAATTGTGTTGAGCTAATTACAGAGAGCTGCTACAACAGGTGTGGGACTCTGCACCTGGGTAAAGAAGTCTTCTTGTGTGTGCGTGTGTGTGTGTGTGTGTGTGTGTGTGTGTGTGTGTGTGTGTGTGTGCGTGTATGGTGAGAGAGACAGAGAAAGAGGATTGTGTGTGTGTATGTATGACTACGCAATTCTGGGTGAAAGTATGTATGACATTTTGTCTGTCAGTGATTGGGATCACAGAAAACCGTGTGTGTGTCACATGCTTACTAAACCTGACATGTTACTTAATAGTGCTCAGACATTGGTCACCGTATTGTATCACAGACTACTGTAATGTCACACAATCAGCCCGGACCTATACCAGTCTGAACCCCCATCTGTGGTTGATTATAAAGCTGCAGACTACATCTGTTTGACATTACTGGAAAGTTGAAATTAGCGCACAAACATAGTCTCACTCTCACTCGTACACCACATTGAATTTCAAATGAGACTGATTACAATCACTTCATTGATAAACGTGACCGCAGGGAGCCTCTTCTCATGATTCACAATCTATAACGGGTCTTTCTCAGTGGGATGTTTTTGATGTCAGCACAGTAAAAAAAGAATTGGGGAGACAGAACCGGAGGCAGCAGTGGTGATGTAAGCAGGGGTTCTCTCACGGGACTTTTAGCTTTTTACAGTAAAGGAATTCATCTGTGAGGCTGACCGGAAGAAAGTAAACCATTTGGTCGGGCGCCAAAGGAGGAGCATGATAAGTCTCTTGGAGACGTCATAGAGCTTCACTCTCAAAGCAAAGAAAACTGGTGAATTGTTTTCCAAGAAGGTCTGGCTGACTAGACGGGGAAATTGACTGGACATTACCAAATTGTGACAGTTCTTGTTTAGCTGTTACTCACTCCTGTTGATGATATCACCTGTCTGCTGTCTGCTCATTACAGCCACATGCTAATTTTTGCTTTAGGTTTAATAGGGCCAGGGGATTGTACCACAATAATGAAATGGGAAACCCTACCAATCAGACCACTTGTGTGTGTCACACCAACAAAGGAAAAGCTTCGACCTTTACGATGGCTCACCTTGGTAAAGGTAACCTTTGTGTGGTCGTCAGTCTCATTTACTTGCTTGAGTCATGGCCCCTTCGTGAAATGCAACCCTGATTACAGGAAATGAGAGTGAGCCTTTGGAGCAGACTTTAATTTAGTTGTATGATTGCCTCCTTAGTCAAGCAACTCTACCTGCAGACTCATCACTTAACGTCAAAGGGGAATGAGTCCTGCATCGCCACCTTGTGGAATATTCCCCTGGTGTTGAGGTTAAGGCGAATGCCAAACCCAAGGGGCCCTGCTGTGGGAAACGAGCTTGTCAAAGATCACACAGAAACTGTAGGTCGTTTAGACTAGACTTCGGCATTTTATTAAAAACAAGTAGTTTAAAAACATACATGGGAGCCAAGTAAAACAGTCATGAGTAATGCATAACACTGCACCATCCAACAGACATGGGGTTTTACTCCCTGCTTTAAAATAAAATCTATTAAGACATACCAAAGCCAATACATTTCTTTTACTTGAAAATATCTAAATGGATAAATGAATTGATATGGAAATGTCATGAAAAAACAACAACCAGGCAACAAAATGCAGAGAACATGTCCAGTTTTGTTTTCAGGTGTATGTGCTGTTTCTGGTGATTTTATTCTTCACTCCGGAGACATCCATAGAGAGACAAATATGGGCTTCCTCAAAGCCGAGTCCTCTGATTGGCGGGGAGCTCATCCTGATCGAGTCCCCACAAGAAGGTGCGGAGACGTGTCACTTCTTTTTGGAGCTCAGAGCTCGGGATTGGCTGGGAGAGGTCAAGGCGTGGAGTTTCATTTGGCAGGATTAGAGGAGGATGGTCCAGGAAGCTCTCAAAGATGTCTAAAAGATGAGAAAGGAAAATAAACAATTAATTAAACCGATAATTTCACTGGTTGGATTCTTAACTTTGTTAGTTTTATTTATTTATGTATCACCTCCACTCAGCTCTGTGCCTGGCAGAGGGGCCCAGGATGATGGTGGGGCTCTGGTTGGACCCAGCTTGTAATGGGTGAGCAGGTGGTGCAACTGGGAAGGGCTTAATAAGACATGGTCCTCCAGTAGACTGGTCCAGGATGACTGGAAGACAAGAGGGTAAGGGTAAATCAATATGAATAATGAATAATCTTGAGCTGAGAAGCTTTCGTCACATGTAGCTGTGTTACCTGGATAAGTCGAGTCTTGGGAATACACAGGAAGTTGACTGTGACGGACAGTTTCTTCATGAACTCAGAGGCTATGTCTCCTAATCCCGCCCCCTGTAGCCAGTCCAGAACCAGGTCCAAGTTTGTACGGATCTGGACCGCTCTGGACCACGAAAACAGTCCATCTAAAGAGAGAGAGAGAGAGAACAGAAAGACACAATTCTGTTATCAAAGGGAGAAATTTAAAGCGAGACTAACAAACTTTTGAAAGAAGAAATAACACAATCCTCCTTTTACAAATTAAAAGTTTAATTCATAAACAATAAAAGACCATTGCTCAATTTAATACACGACAGGGTTTTCATGCTACAACCTTCCTGGGTCTGGTATGACCAGTAGCTTATTGTTCGAAACTAGAAATTGAGGTATAACTGGCTGATTAATATCTTTAACTTGACTCTTGTCTACCTGTGCTACTGTTACATTTTAACATTGAACATTATCTCCTAGTTGTCACTTGTGGTCACACTGGCAGTGTTAAAGTGTTAAAGGTTACACTTTAACCTGTGCCCTCTCACCTCTCTCGAGCAAAGTATTGAGCAGGGAGGTGTTGGTGAAGAAGAAGAGGTAGCCGAAGGTTTGGGAGGTGAGCGGCGGGGACAGACATGCCTCCTGTGAAAGCATCAGAGAACGGCGGTACACTTCCACCAGCCCGGCAACTTTGGGTGGTAAGGCGGACACGTCGTCCACCTCTCCTTCTCCTCCTTCTTTCTGCTCTCCCTCTGCACTCCGAGCTCCGTCCTCCTTCTCTCCTCTGGAGAATGGGTTGGAGTCCAGGAGAGCTGGAAGGAGTGAGTACAGGGTCTTTGTGGACAGAAAGGAGGGAAACTTGAGTTCATTTGTTTTAGAAAATTGACTGCCATTAAACTTTGTACAGACATTCATGGTCTATAGAGGATGAATCATACTGACTTTGGTGATCCTCTAACATATCCTCCAGCTACACCATGTGGTTGACATTTGTGGATCTACTATTGGATGGATTTTCATGAAATTTGGTGCAGATAATCATGTCCCCGTCTGGATGGATTCTAATAACTTTGGTGATCCCCTCACTTTTTTTAGGTCAAAATGTCTTATTCGATGTTTGCGACCAAATACCTGCAAAACAAATGACCTCCCATAACCCCGAGGCCCACCGTGTTTCTAGTTAGTGAGTGTTAGCAAGCTAACATGCTAAACTCACTTCCTGAATATGGTAAACATTATATCTGCTGAACATCTGCATGTTAGCATTTTCATTGTGAGCATTTTAGCCCTTAGTGTGGCGTGTAGATGTAGTC
The DNA here is from genome assembly GCF_004355925.1 of Anarrhichthys ocellatus. NCBI lineage: Eukaryota > Metazoa > Chordata > Actinopteri > Perciformes > Anarhichadidae > Anarrhichthys > Anarrhichthys ocellatus. Next base: position 5,311,017 of record NW_022280043.1, read on the forward strand.
AAGTCTACACACACTAAGTCTAAGTTTTTTTAGTATGTAGTGTGTTTGCAATGTAAAAGTGACGAAATGATGTATATTGAAGTTAAACGGTATGTTTACTAAATACAGTCAATTTTCAAGTATGCTGTTGCTGCACACTATTCTCCCAGAATGCAAAGCACAAAGGGAATTGAGGAGCTGCTCACAGCTGGAAAAAATTAAAATAAATAGTGGGTGGTTAGACAGCTTCAGAAACATCTTGGTAAACAAAAAAATATGTATTAAGTCTTCAGAAAGACATTTTTCTGTCTCTCTGTGAAGTTTAATTGGCGGTGGTATTCAAAAGTATTTGTGGTGTCACACATAAAGCGGTAAACTAAGTTGACTTTTTTTGTCTTTAAACTGCTCAAACAGTATAGCGGCAATTAAAAAAGTAGTATTTTTATACTGCACCTTGGTGAGGTGATACACACACTGTTGGAAGGTGTGCATAATGACGTCATCCAGCTGTGCCAGAGCTTCTGAGCAGGTGTCCATGTCAGCCGTCAAAACTGGGTCCCCTGGGGCTTTAAAGAAAAAATCAGTAAGAGGAGTTAAAGAGTTTAAAACGGTCATAGCTTCTAAAGGTTATTTTTTACTTGAATCGGTAACTTCCATTGTTTTCATATCACTCTCACCTTCAAACTCCCACTCCTTCTCCATGGCTTCAACTTTAACCTGGAAGAAGTTAAGGAGCTCTGTGGCATTTGACATCCAGAAGATCAGGGGTCGCAGGTCAGAGGACAGTTTCTGGACATTCGGCATGCTTATCTCACCTTCTTGCTCTGTGGAACTGGACACAATAACGTAATGCCAAAGTTATGTAGGCTGTAAAATAGTTGTGAACACTATCCTGTCAGTATTTTGTTTATGCTTTAAAAGAGAAACACCATACTGTGAGTAAAAATAGATTTGAGTTATTATTACTAAACTATATTTAAGCCATTTTCAACATCACCGTGTTACAATGCTTTCATCATACCACAAAAATGTACCAAAGACATAACAGCACCAGCACAAAAGTATCATGAATCACTGAGCAGGAGATCTCTAAACAGAGGAAACATGACGTAGAACAAAAATGTTCTTACTTTTGCGTGGGATGCTTATCCCCAAATTCCTTAATGTTATCCTGTAAAGAGAGTTGGAGACAGAAGAGAGGAGAGACATCTTGGGTTAGTGTGGGGGTGGAGGAGGGAGAGCGTAGTCTCGCTCTGCAGCCAGGACAATTACAGCACATTTTCCAGCAGGAGGGCAGTGACATCAGCTCATCCTCGCTTCTGTCCACAACGTAGGCCACAATGAAGGGCACATGTCTGTCTGCTGGTTTTTCTGTCTGACTGAATGTGGCAATCTCAATCTGTCTCCCTGATGTTTTTCTGCCAAGCTGCTATATTGTCACGCAATACTATCCCAAAATAGGACAATAGGATATAGGATAATAGTTCAGTTGTTACTTGATAATGTGTTGAACTCCCACTAAACCCCTGAGGTATTTTATAATTTTACATAACATACTATGTAATCATCACGTCAAAATTCTAATTTGTCCAATACTTGAGTTTATGACCAAAAACCTGCAGGACTAATGCCTTTCCCATCAGAAGTTGGGCTATGTGTTTAGTATAAATTACCAATTGTTAGCACACATTAAACTACGATGGTGAAAATGACAAACATTATATCTGCTTAACATCAGCATGTTAGCATTTTCATTGAGAGCAAGTCAAAGTTATCATTTAGCTCAAAGCACAGATGGGAAATGACATGCAACACGGGTCCTGGTTGTTGTTGGTTCATGGTCGTCACCATAACTCCCAGGCCACCAGGGCACCCCACATTAGATATTTAGATATTGAGCTGTTGTTGTTTTTTACTTACCCAGACAATTTCTTTTATATGATTGGCTGACTTGAGTAATATCTGTGGTGTGAGAGCAGGGTCCAAGTGTTTCGAGGCATGGTCCATCATGATTGACAGGAGATAAGCAGGAGCTAACGGCCCCCCTCCAGAGTCTGGGGAGGAATTTTTGGAGATTATCTCCTAAGAGATAGTGAGGAATAAACATAACATATGTCAGCAAGGCCATTTTTATACCAGATAAATGGATAGGAAGTAATATCTTCTTTATCTTCCTGTCTCACCTGTAACAGAGCATCTGCATGACGGGGATGAAACTTCAGAACCGCCTCCGTAGATCCCAGGTACTGCCTCAGAGCCTCCTGTCTGTCCACTAACCCTGAGGGGCAACAGGTGGTGGAGGCATCAGCCTGCCATGGCAGGGTCAATGCCAGCGGTGGAGCTGGAGTCACGCGGGGGTCACGATACAGGAAAAGGAAGTGGTTCCCCAAACCAATCACATCCCCAGGCTTTAGGACCGTCTCCCTGTAAAGGGCCACTCCGTTGTGTGTGACTGCACCCCCTCTGAAGGGTCGCATCAGAGCTACTAAAAAATAAAATCAGATTAATTAAGGGAGACAACAATTGCACCATGGATGTACGTATGTATGATATGACTTAGTGACTGTTAGTACCTTGTCTGGTGGGTGTGTCGGGAACAGCTGAGTCTCTCCTGACCAACAAGTGTCTGGCCAAGAGGTCAGGAGCAGAGAGGAACGTGTCCACCTTCAGAGGCCTCTTCCCCTTCCTCTCCCTCTCTCTATCCTTCTCTCTCTCCCTCATTGTGGGCTTTCTTCCAAACATATGAGTATGTCCCGTCATGATGTACAAAACAAAATCCTAAACAAAACACACAGTGGAGAGCACAACAAAGTCAGGGAGGTCTGTTGTCTGTTATCTTTTAAGTGCTATGGTTTATATCAATCTTCCATCTCAGAGATGTTAAGTTGAACAGAAGGCGGGTGATAAGGTATGAAGTGTGTCACAGTTTGTTACAATGGAGACCTGTGTGAGGTCATTGTGTGAGATGAAGTGATGTACACAGAGGGGTTTTACTTCGTTGGATACATTGTTGAAGCATTGTGCTGCTCTGAGGCTGTTTTGTGCGGGATACTGAATGGGAGCGGCTTGTAGAGGGATGGAAACCCTGATGGTACGTGACGATTAAGGACATGCAGGTATGATGTCATGTGCAGGGTGTGTGCACGCGTGTATGTCTGAGAAGTCCTCTACACAAATGCTAGTTTGCACCTGTGCACATCAGTGTGTACGCACCTTGTTATAAAGTATACCACGTAAATGTCCCTGTGTGTGCGTCTGCCTGTGTGCCTGTGTTTACATAGCATCCGTGTGTGTCGGTGTTGTTTGTGAGTGTTTGTGTGTGTGTGATATCATCCGTCGGCGTGTCTTGCCTTGCTCTGGTCGTAACCCTGCAGCAACAGGAAGTAGGGCCGATCTGTGGGTGGAAGGATCAAACTTTGTGACATCACTTCCAGGTCACAGCTGGAGTAATCCTCGTCCTCCGCAAGCTGGTTCGTCCATCCGACCTTTGCTTCCACTTTTGAGGCTCTGATCTGAAAAAAGGTTAAGACATGATGGTTAAAACGCCACATGCTGAATTTCAGTAATTCAGTGTTTTCCTCACAACATCATCCTCTTTACCTCTCCTTGCTGTGGGTTGATCATGCTCACAATGTTCTTCCTGTCCTGCAGTCCTCCATTGTTGTTCGGCCGGTTGCCAGACCCACGTGAATCATTACTGACATGGTTGCCTTGGCGACGCCGCAGACTCAGGTTCATGTCACTGATGCTCCTCCTGAGCTCTGAGTTTCTTCCACGGTGTCCACGCTCGCTCTCCTCTGGTCCACCCCCTGATGACATCCTGCTCCGCCGCCAGCGCACACCTGCTGCCCAGACAATTAGAGGATCGGTCAGTCTGACCTTGTGTCATGTATAAAGAGACCTGCCAATTAAGTCTCAAACATACCTTCTCCCTCCCTCTCACGCTCCTTCTCCTTCTCCCTCTCCCTCTCTTCTCTCTCATAGTCGTCCTTTCTTTGGATTTCAAAGCGCCGCTCAAATCCGTCCTTCGGCCGCCACATGTCCACTAACAACAGGGGACATTCCCATGGGGTAACGCTTCTCCGGCACTCTGTGTCCCATTTGATAGCTCCATCTGGCTGCTGGATGGGCTTTCCAATGACATCACACAACAGGAAGTCCTCTGGGCTGTGTTTCTGGACAACTAGAAGGTAATGGAGGAAGGGAGGAGGAGAGGGGGTAATTATTTTTCCATAACACCACTGTTTATGTTTGTATTAAGTCATTCCCTATTGGTTAAACATATTTGAGCAAACAATTCCAAGTAATGAGTCGCAGCAGAGGTCCACATGAGAGAAAATTTCCCTCTCTAGTACCTGCGTCATCTGTCTCCTCCCTCTCCCTCTCAGTGTACCGGGTGATGACCTGAGCGATGAGTTGTCTGGCTGTAGAATGAATGTTGGCCAGAAGCGAGCGATAGTTGGCCCCACTGGAAAGGGCATCCCCATAGATCTTGATTAGTCCCGGGGCAGAGGAAGAGGCAGGGGGCAAGTAGTGGTGGGAGGACGGGGCAGCTGAATGAGCCCAAACCTCTCTCTCCCTCTCCCCCACCGCCCGGTCCCGGTCACTGTTAGAGCGCCCTCGCAGGAAGAGATGGGAAAGGCGCTTTGTGCGGGACTGGGGGCCAGCAGTTCGGGGCCTGAGGAAGGCTGGGGAAGGAGATGGGGATGGGGTAGGGGAAGCCAGCGAGGGGGTGGAGTTAGAAAGGGAAGAGGAAGGAGCAGAGGGGGCCTCGTGGAGGGAGGCTGCGTCAGAGCTGGTGGTCGACCTGAGAACAACAGAGGAGGGGAAGACAGATGGAGGAGAGAGGAAGGAGAAAGGAAGGGACAAGTCAGCTGTGAATTATGACGGACTAAACATGGACAAACAAGAAGGACTAAAATAAAACAGGGAAGGGATACAGGGTTGAAGGGACACTAATGACAGTGGAAGTGAGATAAGATGACATCAATGCATTAGCTGTTAATTCAACAATCTGAATTCAAACTAAACAATAACTGGCATGAAAGTTGCATAACAATTCTAACTAAACAATAACTGGCATGAAAGTTGCATAACACAGGAGATTAAAAAGTGAGTTTAAGAGTACTTCAGACTGACTTGACAGAGATAGCGCTGGGCCAGCGACCCCCAAGCTTGGCAAAGTGTTTCCTGGGCGAGTTGATCCACAGACCCACTGGGAAATGGAGCTTTCTGAAGCGAGGACTGCCAGACCCCTCCATCTGACAGAGTGCAAGAGAAAAACATGCAGATATTAAGAACAAATCTGGCATTTATGACTCAATAATCTGCCAATAAATAATAATGATAATGACATTGAAAATGTCAAGATACTGTAAATGTCACATTTCCCTTTATGTATTTAATCTACCTCCACACTGTAGTGAAGAATGTGTGTCAGCAATGCCAGGATTGAAACAATACAACAATGACATGATGTCACCATCAAAAAATATCAACAGGATACCTACAGCTGGTTGTCAACATGGTGAAAACAAAAAGAAAGAAATTAACCAAGAACACCCAGATGAGCCCATGAAAATCATAGCGTGACTTTCCCATTCTCAAACAGGAAGCATCTTTAGTAGGACTCCGATCCAGCTGTCGCACTGACAGGGAAATACCCACTCCAAAGGTCACTGTCTGTCCTTTTCTCAACGTCACTTTTATGTAGATTACAATCAAAATTATGGATCACACATGATTGTTTTCATCTCATGGTGGAATTTGGAGGCCCAAACAAACAATATTGTATCCCTCTGGAAAACTACCACCTTTGAAAGTGTGATTTCTGACAAGACTGTTTGTCATGTCTTGACATGTGTGTCCACACCTTAAATCTGCTGTTATCGTTCCGGACACAAAAGATGGCAGTTTTTACGAAGCATACTGTCCTAGATGCTGTGGGGGAATATTTTGAAAACCATAAAATTAAAATGCTACAAGAAAAAACAACAACAATGCTTTTAGCTGTTAGATTTTGAATGCACTTACCCACGGTTACTTCTGATCCTTCTATGGTGTCTTTTGATGAATCTTTGTCACCAAAATTCAAATACGCAGCTCAAAGTAATCTAATAACCTTGTATGTTCCCTTTTCCCCGCGTTGAAATTCCATTTTCAAAAGGCGTTAACCTGTCACACATCTACATACACATTGCTACTTTTTAAAAACCATTAGTTCAATCATCTCTTGACTAAAGTATCTGTTTCTTTTATTTTTCTCACTAACTGGACACGGTCTGCTCCCTCTCTCCCTCTGGCTCTCAGGCTCTCTGGTTCTATAGATAGAGAAACAGGCCCATTGTTCTAAGTGACAGAATTTCCTTCCTCAGCAGTGGACAACACCTATATCCTGACTGAGTGAGAGAGAGAGGCAGAAATTGGTAGAGAGCGAGAGAAGGGTGAATTTGCACACACACACAAATGAGCCTTTGACAACTTTGTAGGGATTACTATACACTACATTATACCCCACAAAGCAATCTAGATATCTATCTTTTGGTCTGTCTGGATTAAACACAAATATGGTGTCACTGTTTCATCCTAATAAACTTTAATGACATCAAACTGGGTCGTAAAGCCACAACAGATTCTCAAGAATGTGGCCATTTAAATCCGATACTACTTTGAGATTTTTGTGATTAGAACAGATATCGTGATGCATCACAAAACACACAGAGGGAAGTTTTGCTGAAAAGAGGATAAAGGAAAAACACATACAGCGAGACAGGAAGCAAGAGGGAGCGACAGAGACACCTGTGATCTTTGACCTCTTCTTCGACAGGAAGATGGTGAAGAAAAGAGAAAGGAGAATATCACTGTGTCTCACTTCAGGGGATAGATCTGCTGAAATCTGCATCTCCAGACCGAATACGTTGTCAATACAGGTCAACAACCCGTGTCCCATTTCAAAGGCTCCTCCACTGTTTCAAAGTGTCATTGAAGGAGAAGAGAATAGATTACTTCAAGATAAATGTTGACAACATAGAGTGGCTATAGCATTAGTACAACACAATAAATTAGGTCTAACTGTGATCGATCTCCTTCCAAATCTTACATGTGAAACAGGCTACAAACAGAATATAACATTACTGTGAGTGATGTTGTCAATCATTAAAAATAAATATTTTATCAAAGGAATTTAAAATTAAGACAGTAATGTAAGTTACATCATGAAATATGTAGCTTGTTGGGGCATGCCCTGAGGGGACTTTGTAAATGACTTTGACTTGAATCAGATTACTTTACTATATTTGTCAAAAATATGAGAGTGGAACACCGTGAGAATATAGATGAACAGCAGAGAATATGATATGTTTCTTTGAAACGTTGCTATACCAATTTTGATATTTTACACTTCGAAAACTTGTGATTTACTGCAAGCAGCACAAATTCAAACTGACCACAGCTGGAGTCCTCTTCGAAAAAGAGTAAACCATGAACAATAACTAAAATTTGCATGTTGATTCTCCTACAACCAACCAACATATTGCTGTTTTGAGAAGATCAATCTAACTGCTGAGGTGAGAAATATCATAGGAAATATCAATAAGGAAACATTACATATCCCACACTTATTGGTCTTTTGTGTGTGCCACATTAGATCTGTAAACTAAACTAATCTCTCTACTATAAGTCAGGCTACTGATATTTCTTATGGTCGTTATAGCTCAATAAAGATCATTAAAACGGATATTAGGAACCTGAAAGCTGAAGCTGTCTGGTCAGACATTTTAATGAGCCGATATCCCAGCATCCTTTGCGCGTTGACGAGGAAGGGTATGTTTCCGGTGCGCTCCGAGGACACATCAAGAAACGTCCCAAGGTTAGCTCACGGTAACGCCGACACTTAGCATGCTATTTACAACCTTTACAATTATATTTATCAGGCTTTCTGATCTATTGAACTATCAAAACTCTTGAGACAACCAGCCATCCTTAAATGTGTTAACCTAGCTAACAATTACCAGATATATTAACATGTTAGCAACGGGGTGACAGCTAGCATTAGCTAACTAACAACAGTTAGTCAGTTAGCATGCAAACTATGCTAACTTGTTCTTCAAAGCTATGTGTTCGTATCAGTATTTGTTTATGTCAATATACTTATCAAGGTTAGATAGTTATCCTTAGGTTTGTTAAACAAACTAGCATTCAGTTGCGAAATACAGCGTGAGCAAAGCTAACCTAAATTTAACTTTGATCACAACGCTATATTTAGCTTAGCCAGCTAACAGTGAGCCTTAAATTGAGGTCACACACTGTTCATCTAACGTGTTTTCTAAACCTGCATCAGCTGTGAGTTAATCCACTATGTGCCTTGTTTCAGTGTCATTTAGTCGTGTGACTGAAGCTCAAAAAGATGTCTGACACTGTCGAGGAGAAGATCAAGAACTACAGGACGGCTCCCTTTGACGCCCGATTCCCCAACACCAACCAGACCCGCAACTGTTATCAGAACTACCTGGGTGAGGACAGAGATACACATGTTGTGATTACTCCTTAAAAGATCGTAGGACACTTGAGACATATAATTCAAGAGAAGGAAATTCCTCTACCCTTCAATATGCTTACAGCTATGTACCTCTGCAACATCTGTAATGATAGGTAGCGAGTGTTTAGTTAACATATGTGGATGTATAACCATCAGATTTACACGGTACACAAAAGCTTACTAATCAGTCGTCATTCAAGTGTTTATAACACTTTACGTGAAATTAATAACATGACCTCCACATGACATTAGTAGCTTTTAAAAATGCTCCTGCAAATTATAAACTACACAACTGGAATCAGTATTCTGATTAAAATCCACTTGTAATTAATAAAATAAATTCAAACAGCATAATACAATTTTAACCTTGCAGTGAAAATATAGAAAAACATACGAAATTGATAACATTGTAAGTGTCTGTGTTTGTGCTCTTACCAAGGTGTCTTATTTTTATAACCGTGTACGGTTATAATTAAAGATAGTTTTATAAAAACAGCTTCACAATAGTGGTGGGATTATTACTTTCCGCCTCACATTGAAGCTTGAAAATCTTGTTAATAAAACCAAGATAAGCTTGTTCTGTCACACATTTCCATGCTGGTACCGACTGCCCTTCGATCTCAAATGGCTTCTTTCTATTGTGTTTTTAGTGTGAACATTGTGTCAGATGATTACCGTGAACCCTTTTTGTTATTTTTTTGCCCCAGACTTCCACAGGTGCAATAAGGCCCTGTCGGCCAAAGACCAGGATGTGGCTCCCTGTGATTGGTACCAGAGGGTCTACAAGAGCCTCTGTCCTATGAGCTGGGTGAGTTATGGGATTACAGTTATGATAGTTTCGTTGGAAATGTTTTCATGCACACACTTAATGTTGATAGTGCTGGATAGACAACATTAGCTTATGTAAACTAGACAGACTGATTGTTTTACTGCTTCGTGATATTCTGTGCCGTGTGCTTGTCTTTGTTTCTCTGTGATTGAGTGGAGATTGGTTATCTCTTGGAGTTTGAGGTTCTTTGCGACATCCATTAAACTGCATGTGATATACGCCTTTTCCATCATACATTTATAGATATGACAAAATGTACTTGCAGCTGTTGCATTAGAATGCTCAGATTAGGTAGTTGTAACCAAACCTGTTTTTGACTTAATATTATTTTGATACATAAAGTGTTTCCAAAACCAGGGGATGTCAAATCTCTGTTGGTGCTATATTCTAGGGATTGACATGAAACTACCGGAGGTGTATAAAGCCACAGTTCTGCTGATGCTTGAACATTAGTTTTTTTGTCAGTTAGGGCTTATGTGTTCTCTAATATCTCCCACAGGTTTCCAAATGGGACGATCAGATAGAGGATGGAAGTTTCGCAGGGAAGATCTGAAATCGGCAGCTGTTATTGATCAGGACAGTCCCCTCCAGGACATTCTGTTACCTGCAGCTCAGTAGTGCGCCTAAGGACATCTACGTCAGTGATGCTACTGTTGTTGACTTTAAATTTAAACACGCACAGCTTTGCATGTTACAGTCTGAAGTTTTTTCCCTGTCTCAATTGTAAAGTATTCTTCCGGTTTGTTTCATCATTAAATACAGTTCGGATTTAATGAAAAGGATGTTTGTCATTATATTGTTTCAGCACTTTGTTTTTGAGAAAAGCCCTTTAATTAAGTAATTCCAATACAACAGACACAGTGAACTTTTTTCTTAAATATGTTCCTTAATTTAAATAAAAGCAAGCCTGGTGTAGATTTAATGGCTGATATCAAGATTAAGACTCTGGGTTACCCAACGTAGCCTTCAGCTGTCTTGATTTTGCAGCCTCGTTCTGTCTTCATTAAAGTATTCCAGACTATATTTACACTAGAGATGAAGTGACTATTTAGTCATCTCTGAAACACCCTCAGGTCTGTCTGCTGTGAAAACCCAACAAAACTATAACAACGTTTTCCAGCGGGTGGCAGTGGTGATACAACCAGATGGTTGTTTTGACGTAATACTCTATTTTCACCACACTATGGCGCAGTTGAACTGTCTCTCTGTGACCAACCAGCTCACATGTGCCTCTTTATGATGAGGCCTATTGATGTGGGGTTTTCAGGACCAGTATCAAAACTGGTTCAAGACTGAAGACAACAGAATTTGTGCATTTCAGACTATTTGTTCCATGAAATCACAAATAGTCTGAAAATGTACAGAAGATTTACTACATGATCAGGTTTCAATGATAAATATTAGAAATTAAGTTTAAAACATTTTTCATAGTATTGAGAATTATAATTCTGGATCAGTTTTTAAACCGATGCTTCTATAATGCATCCATCCTAAAACATGCAGGACATCAGTGACGTCTCCAAACAATAATATAAATGTAGGTTTTGCTGAATTACCAAAAACCGAGTAATATTAGTAATAAAACCAGACATGAATATTAACTAATTAATGTATTCACGAAGGTGGAGCTGTCGGTTACATTTCTTGTCTTGATGTGTATAATTTTTACACATCGGACAAATAAATGTAAACTTGCTCCTTTGATCTTAACCATAATTTCACTGTTAACTTCACGTTGCTATTGTAGATGACTTTAACCTTAACGGCCTTTAGTAACAAGCGGAGACTTGATTTAATTTCGTTGTGTTACAGTTTTGTATTACAGGATTCCAATATCGACACTTCCGTCTTCACAGCACAGTTGTAATCTTTTTATTATCAGCAGCTCAGCTATGTTATATGTCCTGACACGCCAGAGAGGGTGTGTTCATCTCTGCTGAGTTGATTTGTTCAACCAAACAAGTTCCCCTTCAACCTCTACTTGTTGCTGGTAGACTGTCATGGTTGTGGTGGCAAAGATTTATACAGAAACTACAACATCAAGTGAGAGAAACGCTGCACGATACGTAAAGCTATTTATGTGACTGCTACAGAACTGTGAATGTCATCGTCGGGGTCTATGGTCGGTATCAACATGAGTCAAAAATGATGGCAACTCAGAAGCAGAAGGTGGCACTGCTCCACCAAATGTAAACGAGTAACCGCTCCAGTAAACTGTCATCACGATGCTTCATCTCTCTCTGTTGATCCTGAACTACCAGATTATCATTATACATGCTAAGAATGTGTAATCTCACACACCATCCCAAATTTACCAAATACACCAGATGCTGCATTGAACTAAAATGAAATGTGTATAAAGTTATATAAACATTTGTTTATATTTAATGCATAGACGGCCATTTTAAACATGAATTGACTGTGTTTGAATATTTAGCTTGATGCGAAATATTATAAATCAATGAGGTGCTGAAATATTCAAAATATATGTAGTAAAGTGTGGGAAAAGAAGTGTTTACTTAAAATGTAAGATACCAAACAGCAAATTTCAGGGAACAATTGTGAATTCGAAAGGGTTATTTCTTGCATTTGTCAATAATTGTTCTTTGAAAGTTTCAAAGAATGAACAAATTCAAAACAAAGGATGGAACAGGCTCTACTTGTTGAATACACATGTATTTAAAAACTTTCATTAATTAAACATTTAAATTCTGGATGATACTGCCATATTTAAATATTTGGGAACTTTTATTTTTTCATGAAATCATTGGCAACAGTCCATGACACACAACCGCTTTTTAAGCTCAGGCTACAGGATGTGGTTTTTAATGGTGTGTGTGTGTGTGTGTGTGTGTGTGTGTGTGTGTGTGTGTGTGTGTATGTGTATATATATATATATATATCTATGTCCATGTCCCTGTCTATCTGTGTTTGATCTTTGCAGATGTCCTATAATTTGATTTGTTCACTCAGGCCAGGTCACTGGAGGAGATGCTGCGGGATCGGTTTCCCTGGCAGCGGCTCACAGGATCAGATGGGATGCTGGGACAGAGAGGTGTACTTTGAGAAGAATGAATAAGAACTGTTGCAAACCCTTGAGGCACTGAACCTAAACCTTTGCACGTTCCTTTCTCTCTCTGTTGGTTCCTCTTTTTTCAGGTTATGTCCAATAAATTGCAGAATTGTAGTTGCACATGAAGAGCATTACACACAGAAAGGGGAGGAGCCACACACACTTACCACAACCTGACTTGTTTGATGCAAAGTCACTGTTACAATAGATTTACGGTCACTTCTTTTTACTCGACAGTATGTAGTAAGAAAAAGTAGCTTCACCTTTACCAACTGCAACATTAAGTATTGTATACATTAATTAATCTATAATTATAATTCATGAGTATAATATACATTATTCTGAAATTGGCTTTTCTGCATAATGAGTACTTTTACTTTGGGTATATATTTTGATGCTAAGACTTGAAAATAATGCATGACTTACTTTTAACAGATTACTTTTACACTGTTGTATTAGTAGTTCTACTTTAGTAAAATATCTGAGTACTTTTTCCACCACCGGTCATGGTTTAGTTATCTGTATTTTTGTCAACACCAAACATGATCCATAGTTTCCAACCATTTGGCTCAGAAATAATTATGGGCTAATTAACTGGACTGTTATCTATAGGTTTGTCAATAGTTTACATTATGAACTGCATTACGAAATGTTAGAAAACTATCTCTAAGTGTTGACCTAGACCATCAGTGAGCAGGTAGTTGTTAGGAGATAAGTAACATTGAGAAACCAGCAGGAATAAATTAGATTTAAAGAAAATCCAACCGCAAAACCAGCCAAATTTGGCCAACTCTGTTCCAATGAAAGTAGCAGCAGTGTTTATGTTGGTGACCCAATAATCAGATGAAAATACTGGGTAAAAATAATAACTATACTTTATATAGCAAGAAGCAAAAATATAAAGATGATAATGTTGGTCATTATCAATAACTCAACAGAAAGAGAAAATTAACAATAAACCTGGGTAAAAAGATAATCTTATTTTTGTTTAATTGATGACCCAATATAGACATTAAAAATAACATTATACACTGGGTGGAAGTAGTTTTTTTTTTATATCCATGAGTATACTGGGTAAACTTTATTTACAGACTTATATTTTTGATATGTGGTCAACATCTCCTGAGTTTGGTGGGGGCAGTACTTAAAAACAACACAGAAAAATGTGTTATTTATGCATATTTAACAATTTGTCACCAAAATCCAAGATCAAATTTAATTCCTGAGCCTCTCATTAAAACTGCCAAAGGACAATAACTAAGAACACGATTGAATAGGAACCCAGACTGCTCACATAGTGAAGTGGATTTAAAAATGGCCCTGCTCACTCTGGAAACCTTGTCAAATTCCAGACCGAGATTTAGGTGGGCTGTGGAGATTAGACATAGTTGATGAAGAATTATGAGGGCTCCCCATTTGTTTGCCACCCACTGAGCCGGTCTCATGATTTCTGCATGACAAGGCTTTGTATCTGAACTCCGTGCACATTGCCTTTTGTTCTCGTGCCCCGGTGGGCAGCCGACGGGTCAGCAGCAGCAGCAGCACAGAGACTCCTTTCAACCGGCACCGTTTGGTCTCCGTCTCTGCTCTGCGCTGTAGGTTTACGCTCGCCCGAGCACGTCTCCCCCTCCTTCAGCTCAGCGGAAATGTATCCGCGATGATGCCACAGACATTACGAAACAGGTGACTCGACTGGGTGGGATATTTTTTTGCATGCGCTTTTTTACGCACGGGGAGCTTCCCTGCGCGTAAAGAGTGGGGAAAGAAAAAAAAACACCAACGCTAAAACGTGCTGGTGAACTTGTACCACTTTTTTATAAAAACACACAGATAGGAGGGAGGGCTGAACATCTGCCTGAGCATACAACATCTGGACAGGACTGATTTACTGGATACAAAGGCTGACACAAATCCCACGTAACGGTAAACAAAACATTTATTCTGCGGGTTATCAATGTCAAAAAACCCACGTGTTTATTCCATGTCAGTATAGTCATTATAACATGACAAATTGGTAAAGTAGCCTTCTGTGTGTAATAAAACATGTTTTTAAATGAAATCCTGTAGAGCAGCATCTGCAGCTCCATCACACAATGTGGGTTATTGAAGTCTCTGCAGCCCATTGATTTGATATTTCATGCTTTGTATTGATAAAAAAAGCAAAAGCAAAGCGACAGTAATTTAATTTGAAGAGAGGGAGTTACATCACTTGTTTTCTCATTTGAGTTCATGATTAGAGAGAGCAGAAGAGGAGGGTGAATACGGAAGCAAAGGGAGGGGTTTACCGTCATTTTGGGCACCGAGTGCTGTTGAATTCAGTGAGAGCAGAAAAGTGCTCCACTCTACCTAGGTCTCTGTTAGGTCTGTGGTTTGTGGTCCTTACTGGTATGAGCTAATGGACAGCTGCTCAGATTCTGAACTCGTTTATTCTTTATTCATTATTGATTATCACATATTGTTCTTGTGTTTGTTTGTATTCAGGTTTCTCTGCTGACTGTTTGCACAGAGGTGTGTGTGTGTGCTTAAGGAATAAGACACAGCTCCGTCTGAGAAGCTTCCTTCTGCCGACTGAAGAGTTCCTGTTATCTTTCTTCTTAATATCTTCTATCAAGCAGCAATGATGGAGCGGATGGAGGACCATAAGGTATATATCACTGTTTTTCCAAACTTATTTCAACATTTAAAACCTACATGTGTGATACTGCTGTACAGTTTTTGCACATGACAATAATATTCTCAGATACAAACACATGACTTTAAGATGTCTGTTATAATTCCCAGTGGTCCCTGAGGAAGAGTGCCAGCCATTTTGCCATTGTTTGTTATTTCGTGAAAACACGTCCTAATGAATGAGAGTGTGGTATTACCAGTCACAGACTGACAATTCTGTATTTTTCCATTCTGGCAAGAGCAGGCGATTGGGTGAGAGACTACCACTTCAGGAAATGAGTAAGAGAGAATGAGTGAGACTGTTGGGTGGCAAGTTTGAACTTGTGTGTTGTAGTTTCTTGCTTCTATCTGCCTCATCCTTCAAAAAGTTGGATGAGGGAATAGTAATATAACAAAAAGAGATCTGGAAAAGGGCAAGGATTGACAATTCGCAACTGCACAAATATAGAACATATATTAGGTTGTGATTTTAGTGATAACATGGTACACAGGGGATTTAAAGTCACTCATCAAATGGTGAACTTTTGAATTTGAAAGCATTAACTCTTTGGCATTATAAAGAATATCTCCAGTGAATTTGCCTGCTATCATGTGTCTTTGCAGACCTTCCCTGTGGTTTATCTTTTGAAACATGCAGTTACTTCATTTTCATGGCTGTTACTTAAGATTTACAGATCACGTTAATGTGATTACCCACCGAACCACTATGATTACTAGCATGCACTCCAAAAAGCCTCCAGCAAAACATAAGCACAAAGTTATTACAACCAAATGTCTTTCTTTCGTAAATATTTTTTCCTTTTGGATGTACCGCACTGAAGAGAAAAATGTGTACAGGAACTAATGCAAAAGTCAAGTTTATGATAAAAACACACAAGAAATGTTCAATGCAATATAAACAACATAAAACAGGTGGAAAAAAAGAAATTTTGAGTAAAAGAGAGAGACAGGGACGAAGATTGCAAGATGACATGAAAGTGGAAGTCACTTCCTGCATCAAAGGAACTCAAAGCGGTTATGAATAATTTGTTACAATTTCTATTTACTATTAAAGGGCAAATTGACCAAACATAAGTACAGGAAATGACCATATTAAGAAAGTAAAGTTTTTTGGAAACTGCAGCTAAGAATATCATTTCACCACAAGATCCTTTTAGTAGCTGTTCTGGAGCTTTCAATCACATCACATGCTCTTCATGAGCAGACGGAGTTTGAATTGTGCACTTTCAAACGTCTACATTTTCTGAGCACTTTAAGTTCATCTTAGTAAATCTGAGTTGTCAGTATTGGTATTATCGTTTGGTTGCGGCTACATATTGATCATAACTATTTTAGCAGGATGTCATAGAGTATGTTATAATTTAAACCAGTATGTACAGTATATTATAGTGTACAGCTGCAGACATTGAGCAACATTAATGTTTGGCTGCTGCTTGCAATTCTAGAAACGCACACAACTGTGAATATGTTCCCGTGCGACCACAATGCCTCACAACATGCTGATACAACCTCTCTGAGTCTGACACGTTCAAGACCTTAATGTGCTCAGTCGGCCACTCCTTCATTAGAGTTGCTTTAGCAAGAGGCGTTTCATTGCAATCGTTGTGTCTTTTTCAACATAAGCATGTCTCTACCACAAGCACACACATATGTACACACACAACCACACCCCCAATGTGCAGTTTCTCCTCATCAAATCCTCTCTAGTGCACCACAGACAAACCTGCCATGTTTTTAACCCTGCTGGTTTTTTGAGGGGATCTTGTGCCAAAAGTCAAACATGGCTTGCGATGAATTTGTGGTTACATGTTAATGATTATATTCTCAAATGTTAGCTCACTTTCTTATTCATTGTTTCTCTTTTTAATCTTTATCATGCATTTGTTTTACTACCAGAACTCTGTATTTCCCCTTCGCTATCACTTTATCCTGTATGCAGCACTTCCTGTGTGCCAAACTGTCAAGATGTCATATCACATAAAGTTCAAACGACTGTAACACCAGAGTGTTCATCTAGTTTTAGTCCTTATTATGAGACAAGGCTATGATGTCCCTAAGAAACACACCGTGACTTGATCTCCACTGATTATCATTATCTTACTACGGTGACATTCTTTCAAGTTATTCGTCACTTCCTCCTTGTCTCACTCTGACTCGTGTTGGTTCATGCTAACCTGATGAAAGAACAGACAGTTTGTTTCAGGAGAGGGAGACTCCTTTAACCTTGACTTTTATCTATATATGTGTATTTTATCTGTGAAGAGAGTAACAAAATGTCTGCTAGAACATTGGGACAAAGCGCATTATGCCTATCTTTGTGTCTGCTTTCTGACTTGAGTGCGATTATAAATTGTGCAAAACAACTAATTATCTTGCAACATGAAGTTTGTGTTGAAACAGCGGCGGATTTTGAAAAGACTGGATGATGAAAAATAGATTTCCTTTTATTACTCAGTCTATTTGGACCTTTAGATTCAGGATGCAAAAGTTCTTAGAAGGTTGGTGTATTCAATTAAATGTAAAAGAGATATAGTTTCTGGGTTGGTTGAATCAAAGTGAAATTTCAACGGGGATTTCCATTTTGGGCATGCCAACTCCATATAGTACACGTTAAACTTCATTAAACCAATTACTCCGTTCAATTCTGCTCGGTTGGATACTTTTAAATTTTGCAAATTTCATGCCCTGCCATGTTAGGGATTATTGTCAGGTGTATTAGCTTGTTATTATGAGTTAAACCCACTTTAATTCCAAAACCAGCAGGGGGAAAAACCCATCACAATAGGATCCAGTCTTATTCTCTCAGGGTGTCTTTAGCTACTTAGCTGAGAAATACCTCAGAGCTGCAAATCATGGAGCATGTGCCGTGTTGTAACACCCAGCTTTCACAGCAGTGCTGCGAGCTGCTGATGCAGAAAGCTGAAAACAAGGAGCGAGAGCAGATGTAGAAAGGCTCATTGTGTTTGTGTGTGTATGTTACCAGTGACACTATAAAACAACAAGAGCTTTGTAGAGCCAGGGCCAAGCCATGTCCACCACACAAACTGAGGGGGCGATTGTACATAAATTCCTTTCGCTCATTGTTTTCATCTTTTGTGTCTTTTCCTCTCTCAACAGCCGAAGAAGAAGTTGACCTTTTACCTTCTCTACAGCGTTTCAACAGCAGTCATTGGCTCGCTACAATTTGGCTACAACACCGGGGTCATCAATGCACCCGAGCAGGTGTGTGTGTGTGTGTTTGTTTGTTCCTGGATGTGTGTGTTTTTGCTGGATGAGCCTTTTAATGTACGTCGCTTAGCGTTAAGAGAGAGGGATTAATAATTGATCACTCATTTGCTAATATGAATATTGTAATAACCAAAATGACACTTTTAGCACTTTTTAAAAATCTTTTTGTTCTGTATTTGGTTTTGCAAGGAGGCCTAATTTATAGTTATGGTTCCTTGACAGGTCTGGTCTCATTTGTAACCACAGCATTGCAAGTTGACAAAGCTAAACGCTATACTGCCCCCGTGTGGATGTGTCAGAAACTCACGCATCAAGCACAAGCTCCGTCACTTCTGTTAGAACTTAAATCAACTGTTTTGAACAAAAATAACATGAGACAAACACTTACTTAAAAGCAGTCACTTCTAATCCCGGCACTCTTTTCCCTGGTTTGACAGAAACTGCGCAGGTTTTTCCAGAATGTGTCGATGGAGCGGTACGGGGAGCCTTTCAGCCCAGGAGCCAACACCATGGTGTGGAGCTTTGCTGTTGCCATCTTCAGTGTTGGAGGCATGGTGGGGTCTTTCTCCGTCGGAGCGTTGGTCAACAAATTTGGCAGGTGAGAACACCAGGAATAGACACTGTGGTGCAGGAACTATTTTAATGTGAAATGACAGACAACAAATCAGTCCTTTCAGGATTTTAATTTTACATTGTGTGACTACTATTTTTCTTTCTTTTATTTCCTTCGATTATTCAATTGGCAGAAAATTATTTGGCAACTTTCAAAATAGATTAATTGTTTTCGTCATTCATTTAGGTAGAATGGAAAACATTCCCTGCTTTCTTTGTGAAATCTGATAGCAAATGAAATATTTTTGGTTTTGGACTGTTGTTTCGACAAAAAAATGTCATAAGAAGACTTCCCCTTGAAGTCTGGGAAATTGTGATTTTGTTATTGTTTTCAATTGAGAAGATTGCAAAAGCAGATGAATTGATAATAAAAATAATAATTAGCTTCAGCCCTCATTTCCTACATACTATTTAGACATGCCTTTTATAGTTGCTTTATTTTACTCGCTCATGTGCTTTCCTCCTTGTCTCTCTTCAGGATTAAGTCCATGCTGCTATCCAATATCCTGGCTGTACTTGGTGGTGGTCTCATGGGACTGTCGGCTTTGAGTCGATCTTTTGAGATGGTCATTATCGGTCGCTTGATCATCGGAGTGTTCTGCGGTATGTGCACGGGACTGACACCCATGTACGTGGGCGAGGTCGCTCCCACTGCTCTCCGAGGAGCCTTCGGCACGCTGCACCAGCTGGCTTTAGTTATTGGCATCCTGGTGGCACAGGTATGATGCCGAGATATTAAAACTGTGATTATATTATTGATGCTTTTTATATTCGAGCAAAAGCTGTAGATTTCTGCAGAATAATGTGGACAAAAGATATCGGCTAAGAATAATTTCATGTCCATCACAATAAACACATTGCAATGCTCTTCTATAGTACAAAATGCTTTATTCAGCTCACCAAACCTTTTTGGACATCTTGCCGTCATCACAGCGGTATCGGAGGTTGTTTCTTTCGAATTTAAAGTCTATTTATTTATTTGTCGTTTGACCTAAAGCTCATCAGTATACAAAACAAAATCATCATCCCCTTTTTTTCAGTGAAAATATGTTTACAAAATACCATATTGTATCAGTGGATACAGAAATGTACAAGAAAAATGTATCTGACCATAAACACAAAACATATAACATTACAAGCATCTTTTTAGAATATGTTTTAGTAAATAGAACATTTAATTGTAAACAATCAAATGGTAATAAGTTGAATATCCACTTTTCAATACAAACCAACACATATTGTATTCTTTCAACCTCATTTTTCAAAGCACAGCATAGTCAAATCTCTTCCATCTCTTAATATTTAGATTACCGATCAATGGACTCTATATAAAGAAACTGGGAACAGCCCTGGATGCTACTCTGATAAAGACAAGATAGCTGAAAATGTTTGGTGAGGAGAACAAAGCAATGGTGCACTGAGGAAGAGCTCTGCGACTTGTTTTAGTTTGATCAAACTGAAACTCACCTCATGTGAGTCCATTATAAGTCTGTCTTCCCCTGTTGTCTACCTATTTTAGATCTTTGGCCTCGAGTTTATTCTTGGCTCTGACACTCTGTGGCCTCTGCTGCTGGCTCTCACCATCCTGCCGGCCATCCTGCAGTGCATCATGCTGCCTTTCTGCCCTGAAAGCCCCCGCTACCTGCTCATTTCCCTCAACAAGGAAGAGGAGGCAAGAAAAGGTCAGTTTTGAGACATTATGCCAACATGGCAACATAGGGTTTTAATGAGACTGCATCAAGAATTACTCTTGCTTTATTAATGATCTGCGGAGTGAAGCATGGCCCTGTGATTTATGAAAGTTTAACCACATTATGTTCCAAGACCCTTTCAGGTTACATCATATTTTCACAATAATGTCGCTATTCATCCATCCCCGCCTTCTCTCTGTAGCGCTGGTGCGTCTGCGCGGCTGTGAGGACGTGAGCGATGATATTCAGGAGATGAAGGAAGAAGGGATGAAGATGGCCATGGAGAAGAAAGTGTCCATCCTCGAACTCTTCCGATCCCGAAAATACCGTCAACCAATCATCATCGCTATAGTCCTCCAGCTCTCTCAGCAGCTGTCTGGCATCAACGCTGTGAGTAAACGCCGAGTCCTATGATGGAGCACAATGTTAGTGATATGATCATCAAGTGTCAGTCCATGTCATCTCATACATTCATCTTTAAAGGAGCATTCACTGAAATTATACAAATGTGTCTGACAAGCACATGACGGAGAGATTCTTGGCTCCAGGCAATGTTAGATTGAGCGGAATAATCTAAGCCACTAAGGGTCGACAGAAGAGGCCAATACAATGGTATTTGATAGGTATTTTGTTAATAAGGTCATTTCACCAGGCTGACTAAATGTGTTAACGTTCCCTCGTCTGACCTGACAATCACAGTGAAGCCACAGCTGCCTGCGGCTAAAGGCTGCAGCATTGATTGAACTGACAGATATATTAACACTCATGACCTATCTCACTCACCAGCACAGCAGCTAGTCGAGTTGAGTCTTTCCGCTCAGTATTAGTTCCATGTTCCACAACTTGTAACAAAAAATACAAGCTAGCTATACCCAGCACCAAACATAGTTAGTATGCATGCTTGCAGAAGCTTGAGAGAGCCACTGGCAGCAATACACATGAACACAGAGGAGCATTTAGCTGCTACAAAGCCCGATACTGTATTTCTGTCAGGTCGATGTTGACGGAGACCAAAGAGAGTGAATATTGGACTTACATTGCAAGGTGGATGTTAACACAGATACAATACATGTTTGATTGCTAACAACTTTAAACAGTGTTAATATGTCAGTGTTGTGTTTAAAGCTTGTTGATCTGCCGCCAAGACTATACTCTAATTGTATTCACTAAAATAACGAGTTACTCATACAGTCTTCCTCCCCCTCCAGGTGTTCTACTACTCTACAGGTATATTTGACACAGCTGGTGTGACTCAACCCATCTATGCCACCATAGGAGCTGGAGTTGTCAACACTGTGTTTACCGTTGTCTCTGTAAGTTTCTGACTACACGTTTGGTGTCTCAATACAAGGAATGATTTATATTTCTTGGATTATTAATTGCTATTTTTCTTGTTTTGACCCCAGCTCTTCCTGGTTGAACGGGCGGGGCGAAGGACGTTGCACCTGATTGGTCTGGGTGGAATGGCTATCTTTGCCCTCATTATGACGATCTCCCTGTCTTTGGTGGTGAGTGATGTGATGTTTCTCTCGTGACCTTACAGAAATAAAAAAGTGTCACTATTGCTCCCCCATTACATCTTGTTCTAACTCTCTTTATTTCTCTCTCTGAGCAGAAGACAAACGAGTCTCTAAGCTACCTGGCCATCGTGGCTGTGTTTGGCTTTGTTGCCAGTTTTGAGATGGGTCCAGGTCCAATCCCCTGGTTCATCGTGGCAGAGCTCTTCTCCCAGGGGCCCCGACCTGCTGCCATAGCCGTCTCTGGTTTCTCCAACTGGACCGCCAACTTCCTGGTGGGGCTGGGCTTCCCTAAACTGGAGGTATGGTAAAATAATTGACTTCACTAAAATCTTCAGCTGTACGAGCAGTTTTGTCTTTAATAACAGACATCTCTCTCTTCTTCTCTCAGGAACTGTGTGGCCCTTATGTCTTCATCATCTTCATGGTCTTCCTCATCGTGTTCTTCATCTTCACCTTCCTAAAAGTGCCTGAGACCAGAGGAAGAACCTTTGACGAGATTGCTCAGGGATTCGCTTCCAGTGCAGGGAAACCCTCCACAGAGCCTGAGGCAGTGGTCGCTGGCCTGACAGAAGGCAAAGAACCTGCTCCCATGTCCCCCACAGACAAGGTTCCCATGGTGGTTCTTCATTAGAGGGAAGAAGGAAGACTCAGGGTACAATACAGACAACAGATTTCAAATACATTGATATTGTAAGGAGCTATATTTCATACATATGGTGAGAGAGCAGCTGTGTGTGTTTAGAAAAAGCCCACTAAATACAGCGTTAAAGATTCCCCATTTACAAATGCTAAATTAATTGTCAGAGTTCCCTCTAATCCTGCTTTAAACATGGGGCCAAACTTAACTGAATTACTACTTAATATTTGTTGACATGCCCGCTGCCAGCTCAATGCATACTGCCATATAAGAGGATCAACATATGTTGTGTGTTAAGTCTCAGGTCTTCAGCTACCCCCAGTGTTAAAAGGTTGTGGGATTTGGGGGGGGGGGGGTTATGTATTGAGGTCAAGCTTGAAAAGCCGTTTTTGGAACCCAGTAGTTTGACCCAAAAAAAAAGACTGACTTGCTGTTCTGTCTGCCTGCCTGATGTGCCTTGCTGCCAGGGGTAGGGAGCCACGTTCTCTTGAGTCGACAGAATAAATGTAGAGGTGCTACATTAAGTCCCTCTCCCTTTCAGGTGCACAAAAAAGTGCTGACTATAGACTTAGAATAAATATATCTAACAATGCAGAACATAATACATATTTGTTCTCATCCTGTAGCATCCCCTGAGAGTACAGGATGTTTGTGTGTTGTCTAATAATTTGTACTGTCTGCTTCAGGTATTTTGTTTTTATGATAACGAGGTGTAGTCGAGCACTGCCAGGGCCCTAAAAACATCTCCTTATAGGCTTTCTGCTCTAAAAAACACAACTTAATCTCTTGTGTTCTATGTTTTCATGTACAGTCAGGATGTCATAGTGCAGTAGTTTATGCAATTCAGCCATTGGGTACAAAAACTCAGCTGGCTACTGGTTTTATACTCGGCTTCTAACTGGGGCAATAGAAAACACATGTATCATCACTCTTGACATCAGTACATAGCAGTAACTTCTGCACAATAGGTCATTCAAGTAAATATCTTACAATCTCTAAAATAGTGTTACATCAAAAGTGCTCGTCAGTGTTAAAACAGTTATTTGAGATATGCATTGAAACACATTCAAGTGTACTTAAACAACACCTATGGCAGTCTAAACAAGATATTAGCCACTTGGGATAGTGATGTTAAATAGAAACACTAAATGAATTGTATTTTAAAGCACAAAAAAATGTCTTATCGTATGTTTTTCTTTCTCATTGTCTAAAAATCACGTGTATATATCGTAGATTCTCCAGTTACTGCATCGTGATCATCTATTACAGCCTAGTATACATGCTTAGGAATGTTGTGTCAATGTTTCTACAGTTGCATCCTCCTCTTGGCACACTCTGTTAAGGAAGCACTTTTCAATGTTTGAGCTCAGCAGTGTTTTAATTTGCACTTTGGCAGTCAGACTACTTTGTAATGATTGTTTGTTTTGTGTATGGCTCTCTGTAAATATACTGTATGTGTTAGGATGTGTATGGTGTTTGGTTGTTATTTGTGCCTGATAATACTCTATGCCATCTATGTTATATCCACTCATTTTCTTGCACTGTTACTATGGTGAATGTCACTAAGTTCCTCGGAAGTGAGAAGTTGAGTGTTGAATGTGTGTGCGAGTCACATAAGAAATATACCTTAACTGTTTTTCTACGGTCCTCTGTTCTCCTGCTGTAAAAGTACGAGTGACACTTGCTTTGAGAAACTAAAAAGGAAATAAAGTTGTCCATCTTTTAAGGGAATGTTCGACTTGAATTACGAGTATAAACAGTCTGTAATGCTACGAGTCAAAGCACTGAATGTTTGATGTAATTGCAGTCTTGCAGTGCTGACATGAAAGTGTGAGAGGTTTGTCTGATATTCTGTCTGGTCTCCACCTCTGCACTGTGGCAACGCCCATTTCCTTTTCTGCATCGTGGCAAAACCTCAGTCAGCAGTGCAGTTACACACTGTAGAGCTCACCGACCGTCGGAAACACTGAAATAAAGCCATGAGTTGCAAAGCAGACTTCAGTTTCTCTCTTTGTCTGCTGCTGCTGAACAGTTGGGTTTAAAAAGATGTATTCACGGTTGGGGTGACGTTTCAGGAGCGCATGCGTGAGGAGGAGTTATGAGGTCAGATTCCCTCTTGGGTCACACGGTTTCAAAAGCCAAACCAGAAGAACACACACGTAGAGACGCAAGAGAAATGTAACCTCAAAGAGGAATTCCCCTGAAAATGTCCTTTAACATTGCAGCTCTGAAGAAAACATTCTTCTGAAATTACAGGTCTTTGCTTTTTCTTTTATGAGTGCAGTTGCAAGCATTTTTTAGGAAGGAGACCAAAAAAACATCAGGGCTGCAGCTAACAATTATTTTCTTATCGCTTAGATTATAGATTCATTTTCTCCAACGGTTTATAATTTGGTCACAAGTTGCCAGAGCACCTCTTAAACTCTTTTTTACTGTCACTGAAGACCAAGAGAAGCAAAAAATAATATCATTTGAGAAGCTGGCACTAGTGATTTTTGAAAACAAATTAAGAAGTTTTAATTCCCTGCTTAATGACTGAAGCACTGTGATCCATCTCCCTCTTCACTTTACCTCTCGGAGCAAAGAGCCCTGGGTACAGGGCCCCCGGCTGGCTGGGAATGGGGCCATCTAACCGTGTCAAGCCAACAGGCAACATCTCCCTGCAAGAGTCTACTGAAGTCTCACTCAATGCAGTGAACTGGGGCATGAAAGCCCATCAACAAGCTGCAGTACTGCGGTCTGACCAGCGGGTGGCGTGCGTGAGCCAGAGGGGTGTTCAGCTGCGTGTGTTTGCATGCGTGTGTGTGTGTGTGTGTGTGTCTAGATACTGTCTGGATGAGCAATCCTGTGAGGCGACGAGTGTGTCTGAGAGACAGAGGGGAGAGGAAGAGAGAGAGGGGGGGGGGGGGGTGTTAGGAAGAGGGAGGATGAAGAGCATCCAAAAATGCGTCTTAATTATATTCATTTTCCATAAAAAGGTAGAACTGAGAGAGATCAAGCAAAAAAAGGAAAAAGAAGTTGGGCAATCTCACATGCCACAGCTTGAAAAATGCAAGTTAGCACAGCGTCGAGACATGTGAGGGATGCCACAGTCTGCCAGCCGGCCTCGCTGAAATTTGTGCTCGGCATTTTGAGGAGAGCTGGAACTGATGTCGTTAGATGTGTCTAGACAGTTGTTTTAGAGACCAAACAAACTTGTTTATTAATTTGTCCACCTCCTTTTCCCTCTGTCAGTCTCTCTTGTTGACTCTGCCTTGCTTTCTCTCTCTGTCTTTGTTTCTCTCAAATAAAAAAATAAAAAAACCTCTCCCACTTTCCTCCTCCCACCCCGTCTCTCTGACAACAGTGTTTTGTTTACTTCCTCTATTGGCAGTGTACTTATTGTATGTGCTGCTCTGTAAATATCTTTCTCCTTCCCTCACCCATCCACCCCCCTATCCTCCCTTGCTCTCTCTCTCTCCCTCTCTCAGATAAAGGGAGCAAACAGACTCCACCCCCTCTCTCACCCCCCTCTCCCTCTCCCTCCCTAGCTCTGTCACACATACTCACTCTATCTCCTTCTTTCATGCTCTCTCCCTCCCTCTCTCTCTCTGTCAGTGTCATTCTGTAGTGGAGATGTGGAGTGTCTTTCTTTCTCTCTGTCTGTTTTTTCAGCCCAATTCAGCTGAGGAAGGTAAGAACTAAACTTTTACTTGGTCTTAAATTCATTGTTGCCTTGCACGTGTTTACGAGAGTATAGCGGGAAGGAGAGTTTCCACAGCACTCCCATCATGTGCTCATAATGAGCCTACAAGTGAAGGATGGAGACTCGGTATGCGTCTGTAATAGCTCTCTAAGAATGTGGCTCTCTGGGAATGTTGGCCACTTTGAGGATGTGTGAAACTGTGGCAAGTAAGGGTAGGGGTGCAACAACACAAGAAAGTCTGATTGATTCTCAATTTCTGGGGCCTCACATCCAGGTTGGGACCCCCTGAATAATTACCCCCTCCCTCCCCCCCTGCTCACACAGTCCGGCGTGTGTTCATTTTGTGTGCTGTGTCTGAGTGCATATGTGTGGATATGCATATGTATGCAGATGCTTGCGAGTGCCACTGGCAGCAAATCAGATAGTACTTTGTTGGCACGGATGTGCCAGGTGCGTGCCGGGGCCAATCAAGCTCCCACAACAAAAGAATATGGAAATGAGGCGGGAGACAAATGCAAAATAAGTTGCATCACCCATTTCTCTTTCAAATATTAACCCCTGTGTCACTCGTGGTCTCGCGTATGTGACAGCCGGAGACCCCTGCCCCCTCTAAGGCACTCTTATCAGTGTGGCCCCCTCGTCTCCAGTCTCCTCAGCGAATGTGCTCCGCTCTTAACTCCACACACTTTGTCTGTATAGGCTACTTGGACATTTTGGAGATCTTAAAGAGTGCAAAAGTGAGTGGAGTGAGTGAGTCAGTCCGTAATCAAAAGAGAGACTAAGAGACTGTCTGGAAAAGCTGCTAACCTGATATTAATTTGATGACTCAAGCTGCCTTTAAATGTATGTGTGTATACATTTGTACATATGTGTGTGTGTGTGCCTGTGTGTGTGTTGTTATAGGTGCTTCCTATACATAAATTCGGCTCCTTGGTTTCAGCAGGCAGCACACAAATTACTTTCAAAGAATCTGGCTGCATGTTGGAAAGAGCTGCACCTGTTCACGCTCATCTCCCATCGGCTTTAGTTTACTGCGAGGTGTGTGTCAGTAATAGTCTTTAACAGAGGTAACTTATACGTCGGCCTCATGCCACAGATTTGAGCTGTGTTTGTAACAGATGGCCTGGACTAAGATGAGACAGAATGATAGAGCGGGAGAGAGGCTGCACAGCGTTACTGGCCTACTGACTGACTGTTTGTGTAATTGAAATAGAGCTCTCATAATACAGTATTAACCCAATAGCATGGACGTCCATACAAATCCACATAAATTGAACCATATAGTTATGTCACGAAGGGATTTGGAGTCTGCCTCGGGTTTGATTGCAGTAAATGACGTGTCTGTCTGGACTGACTGATATTACTGTCTGTCTTTCTATTGTTTATTGTCTGTCTAATGCTTATGAAGTATGTCTGTGTACCATAACAACCCCTATTCTTGTATACTTTCACACCACAAACCATAAGGAAGTGTCATTTTAAGCCTTAAACTCTTGCGGAAGAGTATGAAAGCTAGTTTTCTGCCTCTTTGCATGCAGACAAACCGCAGAGTGTGAGTGACAGGGTGTTTGATTTATCACTCTCGCTAGCTGACTGTGTAAGTGTTGACACGTTCGCCCACATGCATTGTTGATGTGAGGTACTGTTGAGAAGCCACATGGCTGGCCTCTAAATTGTTGGATCTGTGTCGTGGATTGCGTGTTCACTGTTCACATTGGATTAACACACCACACTGAAGGGGGGGGGGGTCTGTGCAGGAAGCACACCTGATGCCCCTCAAGCTCTTCCCATCATGGATGAGTGGTGATGCTCACTGAGCATATCCTGAAATTAACCTTCTATCATTAATAGAACTTATGTCATACACTGAAAAAGGGTATTGATTCTGATTTTGCCAAAAGCAACAGGCTGCACAAGCTGTAGACTAAATGTTTATCAGTAACTAAACTGATTAAAATGCAAATTACTTTCTCTGTAAAAAATTCTAATTAAATCCAATCAAGTGAAAAAAAAATGCAGGTGTTATCTGCAGTGGTAGAAAGTAGGTAAATATTCAAGTCATTATGTAAACTTTTGAGTATTTCACTTTTACAATATTTTCGACTTGTAACATTGCTCCTCTGCATTTCAGGAGGGGGGGCATTGTCCTTTTTTATCTGACAGCTGCAGCTATTTTCAGATATCACATAAAACAATATGATGAGCTTTTATAATATTTCAACAATGCATTCTTAATTTATATAAACCCAGTGGCTCCCAGTGTCGGGCCATAAAATAATTCCCCTAAAGTTAGCCGACTCTTTACACATCACTCATTGAAGGAATGACTTCACTAATCACCGAAGAGTACATTACACGTGACCTAACTTTTGTTACTCTGCCCAGCACTGCCAAAGGTGCCTCAAACATATCACCTCCATTCCATTATCCAAACCGCTTATCCTATTCAGGGTACAACATCACATGAGCTGTATTTAACATTGTGAATATTAATATAGCAGCAGACAAATACTACATTTAAAGATATAGAGTAGTAATGTCTACCTGAGCTGAGAATGAACTCGCTCTCCCGCTGTGTGTGTTGTTAAGTTAACTAAGCTTCTTGTTTCCTGGTTTACATAGCCGGGCCGCCGCACGTGCTTTTAGTGCACGTGAGCGTGCCCCAATGGTTAGCTTATGGCCCAACCCACGTCGTTGCACCGCTCTCCTACTGCGGTTATAGAGCTGATAATGACGTCCCGGCTGACAGCGTCGTCGCAGAAGCGTAGCACCCTCCTTCTGGTTACCTTTGAGTCGCTGTTGACATGTTGAGGGCCGTTGAGAGGCAATCGAAATGCTCCCAAAACTCGGATCTTCTACCTTTCAAGCTAAATTAGGGTTAGGTGGCTGCTGAAAGTAGAACACATAACATCTGTAGAAGACGACTTTGGAAGTACCGGTCGTGTTTCACCTCTTTTGGTAGAAGCTTACCACCTTCAGACACATCTGCTCCTGCGCCAAGCTACCAACTCCCAAACCTTTACTGAGATAAGTAACTGTAATAGATTTGCTGAATTTCAAATTTTGAATCCCCTATACTACCGATTACTGGAAAAAGTAATAATTTTACTGAAGCCAATAACGTTACTGCCCAACACCAGTGGTGTCCTGGGGCCCCTTGACATGTTTTAGGTATTCATGAGTTATTGGCATTTCCATTTCCCCTCTAGCTAAACTTCTCAGATGGTTTCACTTAAATAGCTGTTTTTGGCCTAAAGAGGTAAAAACAACACAATATTTCACACACAAAAAACCCAAAGACCAGATAAAAGTCTAAAAAATGAATACAAGCGTGTTTTGCAGAACTGCTACTTGGGCATTGATGCATCAGTTTTATTGATATAACATTACCCTTAGTCCAACTAAAAGTGGCCGATAATGAGATCCATATTTGGAAGTTTTAACAGATCTGATAACGGTAGTGTTATATTGGCCGCCAGTATTTTATAAAATACATGTAACACAAACAAATCATTTTGATCTTTTTAATTATTTTACTACATTTTACTGTTAAAAAATCAACCTGTCAGCTTTGTACATTTAAGTTAGATTTTTGAATGCCAGACTCACTGATTACACTTATCACTTATATTGGAGTATTTTTACATTGTAGCACTGGAACTTCAAATGAATTAAAGGATTTTCCACCACTGGTGACCCCCACCCACCGTACAGAAATGAAAAACAGACACCAGGCTGTGTATACTTTCAGCCATGTTGACGTTCTCACTTTAAGGTCAAGTGGGCCATCTTTCCTGCTGTCACTTTCCTTCTGGCTTTAACTGGATATTAATTAGGCAGATTACGATCCTTTATCCTGGGTGTAGTGAGACACTTTTTCCGGACACGATGAATTGGAGATAAGAAAATAAAGGGCGTGCTTGTCACAGTGGGAGTGCAGCAGGGCGGATGCCACTAACAGCCCTAAAAAGCTCTCTTCGAGTCCCTCTTGCCTGCATGTGCACCGAGCTGCAGAAAGAGAGAAACCACATGTTGGTGTTGAAGTGGAGGAAGCAGCATCCCCATCATTGACACTGCAGCACTACACTGTGACCCGGCTTTATTTTTAGCATGTCATTTTTAAAAGCAACATCATTTTCTGTAGCTGTTGAGAGCTCCGTAATTCCTCAAATGAATCACATAACTGCCATTTGAGTTATGAGAGGTTGAAGCCGCCAGGCGGCTGCGAGCCAAGACTCTCTGCTTTGAGTCAGTCAGTGTCGGCGCAGATAGTGTCATAGATAATATGCGCCTGTGTGGACGGGCAACGAATTAGAGCCAAAAATGTAATTGAAAGATGAATGTGTGGTATGGACTGCTGCGACAGAGGAATGTAGTTTGGCGTTTTGGATTTCACATTAGAGCTGCACTTGGCAGTTTGCATGTTGGCTTTCGACTAAGCAGCACGAGAGCAAAGTTTGATTGTTGAAGGCTTCACTATTCACAAATGACACAATGAGATGACAGTAAACTGATCTCCTCTCAGATTTACATTCCTTCTCCTTAGTGGCTGTTGAAGGTGGAGATGGTGATGGAAATATGTTTGTAGCAGGTTCTGTTTCTGATAAGTAGGATCTCAGTGCTGTTGAGGAGAAACTTTTATATTTTCCTTTTATATTTATATTTTATGTTTCCACTTTGCACAAATTACGCTCATACGTGCAAACTTCTCTGCTGTAACACTATTGAGGAGTTTTGTGTTTATTGGGTCTCAATTAATTTGGCTTCTTTCTTGACAAATCCAAGCATTCCTAGGCCTAAAATACACAACGCAATTAGTCTAAACTGTTTTAAAATGAAATGTCCTCTGATCAAAAAAGAGGAGAGTGAAGTCTAGGAATATACCTGAACAGGTTTAAACAATGGTTTGACAGTATTTTGGGAAGCAGACTTACTTGCAGAGAGTTAGATGAGAAGATTGATTTGATTACACGCTCCAATGTCTATATGGTAAATATGGTACCACAACTTAGCTTAGCATAAAGGCTGGAAACAGAAGAACACAAATAGCCTGGCTCATATAACAAAATCTGCCTATCTGCACCTTTAAGGCTCACTGATTAACATGTATATAATTTGTTTAATCAAGAAATACTCAAGCACATGACGAGCCATAAATCCAAAAATGGTCATTGTTATATTTCTGTTTTTGTACGGATTAAAACAAACAATATTTTGTGAGTTTTAGAGGGTGCCCCTCTGTGACTTTGCAGTCCGCCTTTGCAGTCCGCTTCAGCCCCCCTAAAATAGGCCTAACGACGCCCCTGCCTGTGCCTGTTGCTGCCTGTTCAGCGACACATTGCAGGCCTTGCTCTGTCATCTTACCTGGCTTAAGTGCTGTTTGTTGCAGCTGCACTTTCATTCAGCACCGCCAGAGATCTTTTGAAAACTCCCTTTGACGTGTGCATGCTTATTTCTGGAATCGGGTTAATCCCCCTCTTTCCTCACTCCTCCACACTCCACCCTCCTGCTCCCTCTCTGTCTTGGCGTATCACTCTCTCTTTGTGGTTGTTTGTAATGATGGTTTGGTGGAGGCCTTGTCCTTGACTGACTGTCTGTGGGTGCGGAGCATCTGGAGCGTATATAGAATGGGTGGAGATGGGTGGATGAGTGGACAAAAGACAAAACACGATCTGATCTGACCGCTGCTGAGAACGCTTGCAGCCATTGCGGGAATTTTTGGTGGAAATGTGTGTGTGTGTTCCTGTAGCTTGCTGTTACCTGTGAGCTCTGCAAAATCTGTGTACACTTTGCAGGTACATTTACTCTGGTGTTAAGGTATTTTACACACTCACAGCCCTCTAGTCCGTGTTAATATTTACACCGAAGTTCTTTGCTGGAATTCAGGGGGGGCTCTATTGCCTGGAAAGTGTGCGGTAATGTAGCATACATCCACCGTCAGAGAGGCGTGACATGAACAACAACACTACACTTGGCGCTGGAGAGTGTCGGTGCATGCATAGCCACACAGAGAGGCAAAGTGTTGGGCAAAGAGAGATGGGATGGAGAGAGGGTCACTTAGCTGAAGTGAACACTCCAGCGGCAGGGGGGACAGTCGTGAACTAATGCAGGACACCTCTGCACAATAGAAAAGAGCTTTTACACCAACGCCACACACAGAGAGAGAGGGGTAAAGCATGAAAGAAGCACATTCAAATGCAGAAACACAATCCTCTCATCCTCTTCTCATTCCTGTCTCATAATCCTGCCTTTTTCATTCTTTTGTCTCCTCTTTTTCTCTCTTCCAGTATCAAAGCATTCTGAAACAAAACAGCAGATCTGACATCAATAATGGAGCATAGCCTATCTCCTTATTACGTACAGAGATGCCTACCCTGCTGTCACTTTTTAGATGAATAATACACACATGCAGAGAGAGATGAAAGGGACAAGGGGACAAGATGGAGGTAGAAAAGGGGGGGAAAGGTATGGAGTGGAGTGAATAAAAGACCAGAGTGTAGCAGGGAGACGTGAGAGACAGCGTGCATTAACACAGCACTCAGGTCCAGATTGCAGACTCAGCACTTCTCCAAACTGTCAGGGACAAACTTTGAGTGTCTTGGCCCTCAGATGGACCAATAACAGAGATGCTGTAGCGTAGTTCTCTGAGAGTTAAATAAAGGGGCTTTTACTGCCCAGTGGACCTGGTAGAAATTGTCCCTCTCTTTTGTTCAACTTTGTCGCGCACACACACACACACACACACACACACACAAGAGCCGGTCATGAGGCCTCAGCTCAAGCTAATCCTTGAGAGGTGTGTCTAACACAGCACTCAACGCTTATCTTAGGATGTAAAGGTGAATTATTCAACATACTAATGTCACGCAATGAGACACGCATGAAGCTCTTTGAACATTGCTCCATGTAATCCTCATGTACAGGTCAGGTTTTCCTCAGAAAGAGCGGAACAACGTGAGGACCTGGGGTCCCCAAGGCCTCACGACAAGAAGCTAAATAGTAGAGGCATAAATATTAATGTCAAAATAGTTTGCTGTGTATTAGTTATGCATGACTCTGCCCCGAAGCTCAGGGTTAATTGAATTTGGAATGACACGTTGGCAGCATTTGTGTGTGTGTGTGTCCTTGTCTGATATACAGTAAATAGGATGGTGCTTAATGAGGTCAGAATGCATGATATGCGTTTAATGCATATGTTTGTACATATACAAATGATTGACTATTTTTGACAAATGAAAGATCATGAAAATGATCATGAAGTTGAATCATCACCTCTCTAACATTAGGACTGTTGTATTAGACTGCATTAGTTTTAGCTATAGGTGTACCTAATTAACTGGCAACCAAGCGTACCATTCTGTTACAGATGTATCAAATAAAACAGGAAAAGTGTGCCACTAATGGAAATCACCGTTGTTGTGAAAACATTTAAACATCCTGGCTTTGTGGATTTAGTCTTCTCCTTGTTGCTGATTTTGTCCTGATCGGCTCTACGACTCCAGCTGCCAAGCTGTCCAGACATAAGCACTAAAAACTATTTATTTCAATGCCCGTGGCTGCATGTAATCCTTACCTGTCACAGTCCATTTGTGTACTTTTCTTGATACAATTCATATCACTCCACAATCCTGGAGGGATCCTGCATGGAAAATGTGTGAATTTAGAAAGATTGACATCAAGACAAGCCAGTGGGTGAAAACAGATAGACAGACTGGAGGCTTGTAAAAGGGAAAAAAAAAGAAGGAAAATGAAGGATTGGAGGACAGACTTGCAGGGTCTCCATCTGTGAGTGTAATCCTTAGAAAAAGAAAATCTGTTTACAGCACGGTCAGAGAACAGATAGGTGGGGGTGAATTTATGTCATAAGCCACAAAAGATATCAGTTTCTTGTTTTTTGTTTGATTTATTGAGAAGACAGAGGGATTCAGTGTGAGTGCGCGAGCCTGCAAACCTGAGAAATAAAAAAATGTAGCTATCTCAGTGAATCACTGGCTTTGTGGCGAGACAGGGTACCTTTTCAAATCCCATCCTGTGTGTGCGTGATGATTATGTAGATAATACTTTCCTGTCGCTCTTTGTCTGCTTTTCACAGAGAGAAATAAATCCTCCTTCGTCTCCGGTGGAAGATTATGTGATGTCAAACGGAAATGATGGCATGAAAATTGTATGACAACAATGAGAAGAATTATTTATTTGTAAACAAAGGCGGATGGCGTGTGCGTGTGTCTCAACGTGATTAGTGTTGTGCTTGATGAAATCCGGCACTGCATACTTTTGTCCATTAACTCCATCTGTGCGAGCATCCGAACCTGAAGTCGTTTGCATTTGCCACCTCTGTGTGCATGAGAAACGCTGGCTTGCGTTCA
The DNA here is from genome assembly GCF_004355925.1 of Anarrhichthys ocellatus. Classification (NCBI taxonomy): domain Eukaryota; kingdom Metazoa; phylum Chordata; class Actinopteri; order Perciformes; family Anarhichadidae; genus Anarrhichthys; species Anarrhichthys ocellatus. The sequence continues at coordinate 5,345,843 of NW_022280043.1, forward strand.
ATCGGCGGCTCCTCAACAGAGAACCGAGCACAGACTTTGCCAGACTGAAGGAACACCACGGTTTTGGAATACTAATGGAAAATTCAAGGGCTTCAGTTTTGTGTGGGAAGCTGCCATGTGTCAGCACACAGCACTCAGCATTAAAGTCACTTGGTGTGTGTGTGTGTGTGTGTGTGTGTGTGTGTGTGTGTGTGTGTGTG